>NC_133137.1:32964443-33273943 GCF_048418815.1 Hemitrygon akajei
CACACACACACACCACAGGTAAACATTATCACACAAGTACTAACACACACACACACACACAGTCACACAGATAGACAGACACACACTTTCAGACGGCAGCCCTTGCCCTCGGAAGGTGCAGTTTGTAGGTGAGGGGACTGAATGTTTCGGGTGGTGAACGGGGAAATGCCCTAGCCGCCTGCTTGGTGCTGGACGGCGTCGGTGGAGTTTAGCAGCCGTACTCGTCCCGGCAAGTGCATAGTAATCCATCATTCTCCTGGCTTGAGGATGGTGGGGGCGTTTATACTCTTTTGGGAGGTGAGAGCGCGGTCAAAAGGCGATTTACTTAAGCCCACAATATTGATCATTCCCTCTCGTGGTAACGAGCACATTGAACGAGGAAAACCAGAAGCAAGTTGAGGAACCGTTCAGTCCCTTTTCATCGGCAAGAGCCCAAGTTGCGCTCAGCTCGCTTGTGTTTTACCGATGTGGATTTAGCGAGACCGGTCTGTGGGGGGGAGGTGAGTGTCCCTGCGTGTCACACGGAGCCTCGCCTACTTCACCGACCTCCCCTTTCACGCAGGGTCTCGGTCTCCGCCTCCAGCCCGCAGCCCGAGACTGACGTGGCAGCCTCACTGATAGCGGGAGAGCCGGTGCCACGATGCTCATCGTCGTCCTTCTGGGGCTCTTTCAGGCGGCGTCCTGCTACAAGATCGGCTTCGAGAAGCTGCCGGGACTGGCTCGGGGCAGAGTGGAGGTAACGGAGTGGGGTGGTTGTAGAGTGCAGACACCAGAGCAGGACCCACTCTGATGTTCAAATAGTGTGATAATTTTTTCTCTCCGTTTTACAGACCTGCGGAGGATGACAGTTGAGTGTCCTCCCGGAGGTGAGCAAAATCTTCCTCTATTACTTCCAGAAAACAGTCAAGGTCTCTTGTAGAATCTTTAACGCGATTTGAAGACGTTCGTCATTCTAACTCTTTCTCAGCGATGGGCAACGGGATAGTCCCATGCCCCAATCCTTTGGCTGTTTTAGGGTATTGGGCTGGTTTTAATAAATAAGAGAATAGCTCTTGCTTCGGGTTTGGATCGACGAGTCAGGTGGCAGAGAGCCTGCGGTCCAGGTCAGACGCCCCTTCGCGCGGCAAACTGGGGCTTGGGGCGGCCAAGTTTTCAAATCGAGATTCGGCCAAAGGATGTGGAGCTTTATAGCTGGGGTTTCCACTGCGTTAACTCTTTACAATAAAGTTTCCCAACGGTGTCCAGACCATTGACAAACTTGCTGAGTTTACCTTAGAAATTTGAAGAAATTTAGATAGGAAAGGAGGCACACGCAACTCCAGAGTGCAGATGGAGATAATTTAACCAACTCTCAGAAACATGATGACGCACCCCAGACTGCTGTGGTGATTGATCCTGGAGGAATGAGTGACTGAGCTCGGCTTCTTTAATATTTTATACTGTCGTTATAAACCAGCCATAATTATTACCAATTTCTCAGTGTTTCAGAAGTTCCAGCACTCAGTTCTCCTGTCAATTTGCCTGTGGCTGTCACAGTCAAAAGAAATTCTGCAGACACTGGAAATCCAAAGCAACACACACAAAGTGCTGGAGGAACTCAGCAGGCCAGGCAGCTTCTGTGGAAAAGAGTACAGTCGATGTTCCCGGCCAAAACCTTTCAGCAGGACCGGTGGAGAAAAAGATGAGGGGTCGGAGTTAGAAGGGGAGGGGAGGAAAAACGCCAGATGATAGGTGAAACCGGGAGGGGGAGGGGTGAAGTAAAGAGCTGGGAAGTTGATCGGTGAAAGAGATGCAGTGCTGGAGAAGGGGGATTCTGATAGGAGAGGACAGAAGGTGTTGGGTCTCTTTGAGCCCTTCAATAGATAGGATAGTTATAAATCCTTTGTATTTGCAGGACTGGAGGACTTGAGTTATAGGGAATGATTAACTTTATTCCTTGGAATACCGGAGTTTGAAGGAAGATTTGATAGAGGTATACAAAATCATGAGGGGTACAGATAAGCTAAATGCAAGCGGGCTTTTTCCACTGAGGTTGGATGGGACTACAGCTAGAGGTCATGGGTTAGGGGTGAAAGGGGAAAAGTTTAAGGGGAACATGAGGGGAACCTTTTCACTCCGAGGGTGATGAGAGTGTGGAATGAGCTGCCAGCACAAGTGGTGCATGTGAGCTTAATTTCAATGTTTAAGAGAAGTTTGGAAAGGGATATGGATGGCCATAGTCTGGGTGCAGATTGATGGGCAGAGGCAGTTTAAATTGTTTGGCAAGGACTAGATGGGCTGAAGGGCCTGTTTCTGTGCTGTACTTTTCTATGAGTGTCCTTCCAGTTAATTTTGCCTTTTGAAAAATGTTCTGAAGGGTTTTTTCTGTAGCGGATTGCTTAACGTAGGAGCAACTCACACAAAATGCGGGAGGAATTTGTCAAGTCAGGCAGCATCCATGGAGAGGAATAAACCGTTGATATAATGGACCAAGAACTTTTATCAGGACGTCCTGATGAAGATGATTAATGATGTTCCACAAATGCTCCGTAGATGCTGCCCGGCCTGCTGAGTTCCTCCAGCATGTTGTGTTTGTTGCTTAAGATTTCCAGCATCTGTGGAATCTCCTGTGGCTCTGCTTAATGTAGGACTTGGTCACCATTTTGCATTGAGTCACCTTTTGTTGCTGGTGACACCAACAATGATGGAGCAGCTCTCAACCTCAATGCTTGGTTTCTGTCTTACTGATGACTTCTAAACTGCTAGAACTTCACCAAACTTCTAAAACTTTGACAAAGTTCTATAGATGTGTGGTGGAGAGTATATTGACTGGTTGCATCAGAGTCTGATATGCCATTGACTAGAAAAACCTACAAAAAGTGGTGAATACAGCCCAGTCCATCACGGGTAAAACCCTCCCCACCAATGAGCATATTTACATGGAGCAGAGTTGCAGGAAAGCAGCATCCATCATCAGGGACCCCCATCATCCTGGTCATGCTTCCTTCTCGTTGCTACCATCAGGAAGGAGACTTGGGGTCCACACCACCAGATTCAGGAAAGTTACTACCCCTCAACCATCAGGTTGTTGAATTAGAGGAGATAACTTCACTTGCCCCAACTCTGAACTGTTGCCAGAAGCTTTGGACTCACTACCAAGGACTCCTCATCTCACGTTTTTGATATTGATTGCTTTTGTATTATTATTTCTATTTTTCTTTTTGTGTTTGCACAGTTTGTTTTTTGCCCTGTTCCACACTCACAGGAATGAATTATTTCCTACTGAGAACACTCCATCTGATCACAACTGTCATTACAGTCCACATTGCTGTACTCTCACCTGGCTCCTGGCTCCTACACCATTTTTCTGCCATCTTCTGACACCATTTCCCTTGATTGCCATAACCTCCTTCACCATGTAGTTGTGAGCTCCAGTATACCGAATTGCTTAGAAAGGTCATGAATAAACCGATATCATAAAGTGCGAGGCAGAAACATGCTGAGAGTACTGTGGGGGGACAGTGACGTAACTGATCATTCCTCTGGATTTTTGGTTGTGGGTCCACGTCTGGGTTCTTGGGTTTCACTATCTCTGAGGGTCTATCCTGGCCCCAACATATCAGTGCAGCTACAAAGAAGGCACGATAGCGGCTATATTCCATTGAGAGTTTGAGGAGATTTGGTACGCCACCATCTGGTATGGGGGGGTGCTTCTGCACAGGATCGAAATAAGCTGCAGAGTTGTAAACTGAGCTCCTTCATGGGCAGTAGCCTTCCCAGCATCCAGGCCTTCTTTCAGGAGCAATGCCTCAAATAGACGGCATCCACCATTAAGGACCCCTTCACCCAGGTCATGCCTAGTTCTCATTGCTACCATCAGGGAGGAGGTACAGGAGCCTGAAGGCACACACTCAACGATTCAGGAACAGCTTCTTCCCCTCTGCCATCTGATTTCTGAATGGACATTGAACCCATGAACACTACCTCACTACTTCTATTCCTATTTTTGCACTAATTTAACTATATATTTACTGTAATTCATGGTTTTTCTATGTATTTCTGCTGCCACAAAGACAACAGATTTCACAACATATGCCAGTAATATTAAACCTGATTCTGTAACTTGCAAGATTTCCTGACAGCACCGAATTAAAGTGGTTCTGTAATATTTCAACACTGTCGTTGAACTGGGTGTCAGCCAGACAGCGAGGAGATGGTAGATTGACTAGAAGAGTGGCCTTGTCCTGTACCTAGTTGGCTTCAGCACTGTAATCAGTATTTCTATTGCCTTTAATATCTGCAGCGATCAATTGCATGAAAGAATAGTTCCACATGTTATAATAAGCACTCTGAACACCATTCCCCCACCCCCCCCCACAATTTACAAAATTTCAAATACCATTCATTCAAGCTGAATGAACACTTTCAGGTTGTTCTAGACTCTCTGATCCAGGAGCTGCAGCAACAACGCGATCACAATTCCCTGCCAACGGGCACTCATTGCAAGCTCGAGAACAGTTAACCCTGTGTGATCCTCTGTTACTGAGATAGCCACTGTCACACTTTTACAACCTGTATTAAAACACCGCAGAGAGTCAGCCCATTGGTGCGAGGCTGATGGAGAGCTATGATTAGCTACCTCAAGGCTGCGTCGCCTCTAATGACAGTATCATGTTACCAACTGCTCTATAGATTGCAATAACGTGTTGCAAAAAGTCCCAGAGGCCACCTCGTTAACTCTGGAAGAGAGAGGACTCAAATGTAAGAGAATATTAATTTTTGAAAGAAGTTTTCTCGAACAGAGGAAGGATATTTTTCTGTGAACAATTGATTTGACTTGGTTGGACACTAACAAATTCTGTTCTATTTTGCTTTTCTGGTTCACAGGTGAAAGCTTTCGTTAATGAAGACTTGCCTCTTTAGTATCCTTTTGAGAAACTAGGGATATATATCAGTAGAAAGATATCATTAACATGACAACACAGGGTTCTAATGGGAAAATGTTAGCCCTCCTGGCCCACCTTGCCCATTTGAGCTGCTACTCTCTGTCTCCACTCCCTGCAGTGACCTGCCAGGTTTGGCTCATTCTGGCAGCATGTAGTCCATCCTGTGAGATGGGATAGGAGGTGGCAGTGGACAGAAGACAAAGTTTCTGATTGGTGGGTGGGAGAGTGGGTTGTTGTGATTGGAGGGTTGTCATTAACCAGGCTGAGATTAAACTAATCCATGGACCCTGGGGCTGGGATGATATATTGCTCATGGCAATTGTTTGGGGTGTTTTAGATCTGGTCACCTATCCTCACCTGATGGTAATTGTTGGGCAGAAATGTACAAAGAGGTGGTGTTTGGCTGGAAATCACTCCTGTGCGAACCCAGTGTCTGTGTTCCTGAAGGTTCAAACTTTCCTGACCTCCTATAAAGTCACAACCTGGTGTTGAAGTATATCCCAGGAGCGAACCCCGTGCTCCTTCTGTTCAACCGTAACCTCGAAGAACTAGATGTAAGACTTCCTCTAATTTGACATTGTTGTGATTTTTCATTTTGTGATGGGTACCAATAACATTGCCACAAATTGTGCTTTGGCCAGGTACAACTCAAGGGTAGTTTTCCCCCTCCAACCCCCCAACTTAGCCCAATAAAATGCTGCAGCCACTCGCCGTAGATCAGAATCCTCCCCATCAACCCTCCATTCCCAACGTCTGTCCCATGGCGACTCAGATTGATGACAAAATGGCGATCATCCTGGGCTGTAGAGCTCAGCACCTCCTTGGATAAGTCAGGAGGTGAAACAACTAATCCACCCTGGTATGTTTTGGGAAAGGGCACCAAAGAGGGGGAGAGATTCCTGGAGATAGATGAAGCATTGGGAATGGTGTTTTGAGGCTTCCCATGGATAAAGGAGTAGTCCAGTAGTTGGAGGTAGGTATTGGATGAAGCTCAACCCAGCCTCAGACAGGAGGATCTCCCTGCACTTGGTGTCCATGTGGGTCTGAATGACATTTCTTGACCAATCACCACATTCATAACCTGGCGTTGACTTACTTCCCTGGAGTGGACCCTGAGCTTATTCTCTTGAACTACGCTTACCAGGAACTGGATGTAAGAAATCGATTGGTTCGCATAATTCCTTTATTTCTGATCATTTAAGTGAGTTGCGGCTTGTGAATGGAACAGATTGAATTTTGCACCCAGTGTTGAGGGTTTTGCATGCCTGGGCTTCTCGGCAATAGTTATCTACAAAATAAAGTGCAGATTCTGTTCCAGTAGAGGACTGCCTGAGGCACACCTCGTTAAACGGATATAAAAATAGCCATAAACACGAGAAAGTCTGCAGAAGCTGGAAATCCAAAGCATTATACACAAAACAGTGGAGGAACTCAGCAGGTCAGGCAGCATCTATGGAAATGAATAAACAGTCAACATTTTGGGCGGAGACCCTTCAGGCAGAGAAGAAAGGGGAAAGCTGCCAGAATAAAAAGGGGGGGAGGGGACAGAGGATAGCTAGAAGGTGATGGGTGAAGCCAGGTGGTTGGGAAAGGTAAAGGGCGAGAGAAAAAGGATTCTGATAGGAAAGGAGAGTGGACCATGGGAGAAAGATAAGGAGACGGGGATCCGGGGGAAAGTAATGGGCAGGTGAGAAGAGATAAAAGTTCAGAGTGGGGAATACAGGGGAAGGAGAAATTTGTTTACCGGAAGGAGCCGTAGAAAAGTATAGCACATCTAGTCCATGCCAAAACCACTTACACTCCATCGACCACTCCCTCCATATCCCTGCTTTCCGTGTACCTATCCAAACTTCTCTAAAATGTTGAAATCGAGTTTGCCTGGACAATTTGTGCTGGCAGCTCATTCAACACTCTCACGACAGGAGAAATGGATATTCAGGCCATCAGGTTGGAATGCAAGGTGTTGCTTCTCCGCCCTGAAGCTGGCCTCACCTAGGCACAAGAAGAGGCCATGGGCTGACGTAGACAGCAGCTCGAGCAGCATTCTCTGTCGCGGTTGTGCATGTGGTCCTGACTATTCTCAAATCTGCTCGGGTTCAGATCTTTCTCTTGTCTCCGCAGCGAATAAACCTGATGCCCATGACCAGGAGCGAGATCAATGAACTACTGCAGAAACTGGGCTTTTACAAGAAGGAGAGTGCCAATGCCCCAGTGCCCCCTGAATTTCTCCACGCACCAATGGCAGGCAGACCTGACAGCCAGCCTGCAGCCAGACCTGTTCAAGAAGTCATGACTGAGAAACAGGACGAGCCTGACGAGATGAAGCAAGATTTGTAACCGACGGTTGAAATGTTATTGCCTTGTCTCATAATCAGAGGGCAAGAACAGGTGGATTGTAAATGGTGTTTGTTTTGAGTGGAGGCTTTGGTTCCCATTACTAACTATCTACCTGCTGTCAACACACACAAAAGGCTGGAGGAATTCAACAGGTCAGTCAGTAGCATCTATGTCGGGGGTTCCCAACCATTTCGGTGCCATGGACCCATCTAAGGGGTCTGTGGATCCCAGGCTGGGAATCCCCTGATCTTTGGGAAGGAATAAACAGTCAATGTTTTGGGCCAAGACAGCTCATCAGGACTTGTTGGTTTTTAAATCTGACATGTCTAGTGGCAGGTGAGTGGGGGAAATTGAAATAAGTCTTCCATTCATGGGCATATTGTATATTTTACCTGGCCTGGGAACCTTGTTAATTGCGGGTGGATTTTGTTTGGTTGGGTTACTTGGGTCAGATGTTCATGGAATTATCTCAAGCAGTTTCTTTTTGTTCCTTTTCATGCTTTATGGTGCATCAGGTGGCTTTTTTTGCTGTTTTCTTAGCACTTGTCTGTTTTTACGAGGCCAAGTTGCTAGCTGGACGGTCGGCCCAGCACAGATGGAAAATGTGCAAGGAGCTGGCCGGATTCAAACTCGGGACCATTTGCCTCCAAGTCCGGTGCTGATGCCACTACACCACCAGCTGGCTCACATCTCAAGCAGCAAGATTGATTAATTGCTCTGAAGGATCTTCCTTGGTCTGTGCCCTACAATCTGCTGTGGGCAAACTGAATACCCTACAATGTCTCAATGAGGCTCTAAGATTTGCAAATTGGCTGGCTCCCACCTCTAGTCCAGGTGTGTGTAAAAATTACCTGGTAATGGGTGTGCCACTTTCAGAGTAGGTCTCTCTGTTTTTCTGATTGTGATCGTAAGCATAACCCTGGCAAATGATCTTGCCTGCACACTAGGGAAGGTTCGGATTGTGAAGGTGTTGCAGCCCAGCTGCAGTGGGGAGGTTTGAATTGCGCTTGTACAATAGTGGGCCAGGACAGAACAACAAGCTGGAAAATGGAAGTCCGGTGATATAAGTAGCTATTTGACTGTTAAACCTGTGAATGATGTGTAGGGACGGCGGGGTCTACTGATTATTACTGCTGCCAGCAGTAATGATCATTTCTCCTTCACCCTGGTCCGATGCCAGCAATTCTCAACACTTTGTAGACAACAGGGGGTGCTGGAGACCGATGAATGTGTCTATTTGTGGCTTCCCCACTCCCTGCTGGTCTTCTGACCCATGTTAAACTGGCCAGAACATGTGGATTCTGGCTTCTGACCCCTTCCTTTCAAGTCTTGATGGATGTCGGCCCAAAATATCAATGTTTATTCGTTTCCATAGATGCTGCCTGACCTCCTGAGTTCCTCCAGTGTTTTGCGGCGAAGAACACGTTCAAGGAATGCAGAGATTTATTGTGCTGTTTTACTGCCAGTATTGTTGCTTCCCCTTCCTGGTGCCGGGGACAGGCAGCCGGATGATGCTGACGGAAAAGTGGCATTTCATTGAGGGGCGCACAAAATGCTGGAGGAACTTAGCAAGTCAGGCAGCGTCCATGGAGGGGAATAAGCTATCAACATATCAGGCTGAGACCCTTCATCAGATCCTACTTCCCTCCATAGATGCTGCCTGATCCTCCAGCATTTTGTGTGCGTGTTGATGGATTATTTCCAGCACCTGCAAAACCTCATGTCTTTGAGGTGTTTCATCCCTTTAACTGCCCAGCAGTACCTACACCAGGGGAGAAAACATCATGTGTTGTTCACATCTAAATCTGAAAAATCGGCATTCAATTTATGGAAATGGAAGCAAATATTTTTTAAATGAACAATCAGCAATTGTGATAATTTAATATCAGAGAATGTATACAGTATACCACCTGAAATTCTTACTCTTCACAGACATCACAAATCAGAAGAAAACCCCCAAAGAATGAATGACAGAACCCCAAACCCTCCAAAGCAATTACCGACACGTAGTTGATATGTGTAACTAATTGTTGCTGAGGTGTTGCCGAGGGGAATGAATCTACCTTGCCGTTGCTTCACCAAGGTTCTGCAGAAGAGGTTCCACCTTGCCCAGGCTCAGGTATATGTGGTCTATTCAAATAAAAATAATCCATAAAAAATAATTTTATTTTGTAACTTGTAATAAAAGCAGAATATGTTTGAAACACTCAACAGGTTATGTTTCACGTTGATATTCTTTTAAATTATCTGTTGAGTGTTTTGAACATTTTTTTTTGTTAATTTTGGATTTCCAGCAGATGCCATACTTTTTTTAAAATTTGTAACTTTTTGAGTGCTATTGGCACTCTGAGCTTCCAGAAATCTTGCCTGTTATTTGACAGTTCACACTGAATCTGCCCAGATCCACTGAATTTGAGAGGCTGGGTGGGCGTCCTGTGTACACAAATACCTGCGGTCCCCAAGGGAATTAAATGAAGCTCTCAGCTTAAAGGTGACGGTGCTGAGAGCAGAGGTGAAATATTCCTGAGGACCAAAGGCACTCGGTGCAGGACACCAGCAGCCTCTAAATGTATTGTTCCTGGCTCAATAAAATTCAACAGTTCTAACACAAACCGTCTGCGTCTTTAATGCTGTGCTTGAGTGTCTGATTCAGTGACAGCTGTGTGGTTGTTTAAAGAAGGGAATGTACTCTCAGAATCCAGTTCTCCAAGCACCTGCCTCCCCACTCGTTCACTCATTCAAACTAGCCAGGAGGGACTATTTGAAACTGCTCCCTTTGATGAAAGTTTGAGAGGTACAGTGAGATTCATTTGCGAGTGCCAAAGAGGGCCGTGGAGCTCAAATCATTGGCTATTTATTGGGGTCATAGATCACTACAGCACAGAAACAAACCCTTCAGCCCATCTAGTCCTGCAACCGGACCGTAGACATCCAATCCTTGTATTTGTGCAAATTTCTATTAGATGCTGAAAATTGTAAAGCAGAACTTGACAGGTTGTCAAAGTTTATGAGGAGGAGTTAAAAAAAAAACTATTTTCAGAGTGCATCTTCCACCAAAATCCTACTGATATACCACGGAGAGGCCATTACACAGGGTCGGAAAAAGCTGCAGACCATTATAAACTCAGTCAGCTCCATCATGGTCATGAGCTTCCCCACCGCCTAGGACAAAAATACCTTCCAGGAAAGGGAGGCAAGGTCCCTCAGCACCCAGGACATGCCCCCTTCTCATTGCTACCAGCAGAGGAGAGATACAGGAGCCTGAAGGCACACACTCAGTGTCTTAGGAAAAGCTTCTTCCCCTCCGCCATCGGATTTCTGAATGGACCATGAACCCATGAACACCACCTCACTATTTTTGTTACACTCTCTATGCGCCACTTAATTAATTATTTATATTTAATTATTATTTAATTAATAGTAATATTAAGTATTATTTAATATTTATATATTGTGTGTGTGATATACAGTATACAGTACATTCTAGTCAATTGGACACACAGACCCAGGTTGGGAAGCCTTGTTTTATATCTTTGGCAAATCAAGTGCTCCTCAAGATCTGTTGAGAGTCTCTGCCTTCACCATGGGGGAAAGTTTCTTATTATCCATCCGATCCGTGCCCCTCATATTTAGAGATACAGCAGGACAACAAACTCTTCTGCCCAATTTCACCCATGTGTAATTCACCTTTGGAATTTAGGAGAAAACTGGAGGACCAGGAGGAAACCTGTGCAGTCATGGGAAGAACATAAAACTCCTTACAGATATGGGTAGAATTGAACCTGGGCCCAACCTGTCTGTTCAATCTCCTGCCATCTGATAGGAGAAACAGAAACATTTTAACCAAGACAGTAAGAATGAAAAACAGCTTCTTTCCAAGGGCTGTTGTGCAGATGAATAATGCTACACCCCGGCTTGCCAACGGCTTTGAGTGTTATGGATTTTTTCTATTATTAAACTGTACGGCATGCATTGTAAACATCTGTTTTGCACAGGGTGGAGCAGCACTGCAATCTCACTATCTTGAACAACTACAGTTAAGTTATAGTCTGTCATTCATTGTATACTTCCTATCCTTAATTCTTCCCAAAATATGTCATCACTTAACGGGGTATCAGGATTAAATTCCATTTGCCTTTGCTCTGCCCATTTTTAAAATACCCCATATTTTGGCCTCACCATTAACACCATCAATTCTTCCATCATCTGAAAACCTGTTAATTATACTCCTCAACTGAAATCTCTATTGTATGTAACAGGCAGCAAGGGCTCAGCACTGATCCCTTTGTAGACTACTGGTTACAGGCTCCCAATCATAAAACAACTCTCCACCATCTCCCCTTGGCTCTTATCACCAAGCTATTTCAGATGCAGTTTACCAACGGATTCCATGGACTCCACTCTTCTGGACCAGTTTCCTATTTGGGACCTTTCCAAAGTTTTATTGAAGTCAATATAGATTATGTTCATCGTCATTATTTTGTGCCATGTTGGCTACTTTCTTACCATCAATACAGTTCATTACCATTTCAAAAAATTAAATCAACTTGGCCAAATCCCTTCTAAACCTGCTCATCTCTATCTTAAACTTATATCTGCAATGGGAAAAAGTTTCCTATTATCCATCCCATCTGAGCCCCTCGTTATTTTCATCATCATCATGTGTCGTGTTGTATGATGTGGGTAATCACGGTCTTTGACCATAATTGTTCTTGGCAAATGTTTCTACAGAAGTAATTTGCCATTACCTTCTCCTGGGAAGTGTCTTTACAAGATGGGTGAACCCAGCCATTATCAATACTCTTCAGAGCTGGCCTGCCTGGTGTCAGCGGTCTCACAACCAGGACCTGTGTTGTGCACCAACTGCTGACAGGACCATCCACCTGCTGGTCCCATGGCTCCACATGACCCTGATCAGTGGGGGGAGGGGCTAAGCAGGTCATACACCTTGCCCAAGGGGGAGCTGCAGGCTAGTGGATGGAAGGAGCGCCTTACACCTGCTTTGGTTGAGACACATCTCCACCCCACCACCCAAAATCATTATTTTATTTAAAAATACATCCGCTCACCAAGTCTGGATTCATGAAGCATAATCCTGCACTGATCCCAATTTCTTTTATCACATTCCCATGAACTCTTCCCAGATTTTGCCACACTTCGTTACAGGAGTAGCAGTTTCCCAATTAACCTGCCGACCCGCACATCTTTGGTGAATGAGAGGAAATCTGGAGCATACATAGGAAACCCACATTCAGGGGAAACAAGGACCCTTAGATACTAGAGGTCAATATTGAACCCGGTCCGCTAAGAGAAATTGTTCTGAGCTGCATCAGACAGGCCCGGGTGCCAGTAACAGTTAATTAATCCAGAACACACAATCATCTGATTTCTGCCAAGCTGCGTGAGAAGTTGGGTAAACTTTCTGAATTGCAGGTGGATTGTGGCAGCGCTCTGCAAACAGTAGCCACTAGAGGGCGCTATGAGACCGGAGAATGACTTCCCTTTCGCTCATTACGCCTGCCCTGTTTTTCAATCAACTTAACCAATGACTTGCCCCAAAGTCGCGCAAAGAATGTGCATGTTGGGTTTAAATTTAACAGGCACAGGTAGAAATAACAAGAATTCTAGTCAAATAGGTCCGCTCTTGCAGCAAAAAAAAACAATTTTAAGACAAGAATGGTAAAGTAAGAAATGATGCTCTATAGATGTACAATGGAGAGCATTCTGACAGACTGCATCACTGTTTGGTATGGGGGGGGGGGGGTGTCTACTGCACAGGACAGAAAGAAGCTGCATGCAGAGGGTCGTAAATTTAGTTGGCTCCAACTTGGGTACTAGCCTATAAAGCACCCAGGATATCTTTAGGGAGCAGTGTCTCAGAAAGGCAGCGTCCATTATTAAGGACCTTATTATTTTTAAGGACATTATTAATAGTCCTTCATCAGCTCCTGTTGGCCACAATGGCTGTGGATATCTGGGGATGGTGAGACAGCAGGGAAGAGAGAGGAGAAGGCAGAAGGAGCAGAGGAAAAGAGGGGAGGGAGCTTTATGGGGAAGAAAGCACCTGAACATCAGTTAAGACACAATCTGAATGTGAAAAATAAGCAAAACCAAGACAATACCAACTGTAAATAGTTTTATTTTGTGCTTTAGTACATATCCATGTAAACGGTGTAAAACAGATATTTCAAAATACATACTGAAATCTGCTGACAGTTAGAATGGTGCAGTGGTCTGAAGACACAACATGCTAAACTGAAGGTAAAACCAGGCTTATTCCATACGTAAATTAATTCTAGTGCAAGCAGGAATACAGCCATGTTGTGAAACAAAACTAAAATTAAATAGCATTTTAGTCAAAGAGTTAAACTCTAAAAGAGCAAAGAGCCAAGTTTACCTGCTCCACAAGTTATGAAATAATGGACTCTAAGTAGCAGGTGCTTGTGTAAACGTGTTCGTGTGCATCCTATATCTGCAAATCTTAGTGCAGAACGAAAAGCATTGGTAAAACCTTTAATTGAAGCTATTACCCTTTAGTAACAGTACTGGCTGTTTGTTCTCTGAGCTTTGGTGATGACTATTTATCGAAAACAAATGAGGAATGCCCACCAAGTGACAATCTGTGTAAGGCAGAACTGATCCGTTAGTGAATTTTCAGGTAAGTGTTTGAACAGATCTATAGAATCAATCCTGTACTGGAAAGATAGCGGCAATGGCCTGAACTTTAAATCCCAATCAGATTAACTGGCTCATGTCAAGAGCTTACAAAACATCTGGAATGGGAACTGAACCTATTCAAACTCACCTATTCTTGTTTAAGAAGTAGGGTAAAGCATAGGAGACCTATCATGTTTGGGGCGGGGGGGGGGGGTGGCAGTTACTTAAATATCATAACGATTCAATTTGCTTTAGCTTAACCATCAACATGAACCAGCCTGGTTTCCCTTCCCTTATTTTCTTGCTCTAAACTCAGAAATTGAAAGGCAAAATTGATTTTTGCCTATGGAATAAGGGATGTTTCTACAGGCTCCAATCCTCACCATTCCTCCCAAGAGCCCTCAGTGCCTCCTGGTCACCATCTGTTCCCATGTTTCTGAGTATCAACAGAATCACCCTAATCTGGGCCACTCTCATGGAGTTCCTGATCTCATTTTCCCCCTACCCAACGCATAGTCTCTCTCAATTTCCCCTGACTACTCTCAAAGTCTTCAGCTGTTCCCTTCTGAATGGGTTCCAGCTTGTTGACCATGTTGCTCATGGATGGGAATGCCACAAGAAAATCTGCAATTTACTTCTGTCGGCTATTCCGGCTTCATCATCTCATAAACGAGCGTCCCATGTCCTTGCCCCTCACCCCCTCGACCTCCTGGCGCAGAATTGGTCTCCAGACTGAAACCCACAGCAATAAATCTATTTCTGATCCATGTCATACTTGCCTGGGAAATAACTGAAGTATATCCAATCCCAAACACTGGTATTGCATATGATTATGAGATAAAGTATCTTAAATTAATGAAAATATAAAATAACTTCTTGTGGCAAGATTGCTCGTGAAGGTCAAAGAGCCCGAAGGTAGCACAAAACCAATGCAGTCTCAAATATCCTATCATCCAATGTTACCTAACTCAGGGGTTCCTAATCTGGGGTCCACAGACCCCTAGGTTACTGGTAGGGGTCCATGGCATAAAACAGGTTGGGAAATCCTGTCCTAACTAATGTTTTTTAAAATCCTTTTGGTGGATTTCAGTCATTTACATTGCACTGTGAATTGGGCTGAGGAAGGTCAATCGGCTGGACTTCTGATTGAAACTGATAAACTATCAGAATTCACCATCACTCCCTAGGAATCTGGCAGCAACTTCTGGAGTTCATACACATGCATTAAACTCGAGATAGTCATAGCTGAAGTCCTTCAGTGGTTGTTTTATTTATCAACCTTCTCTAGTGTGACCTCTGAAAATCATTGAATTGTTGTTTTGATTGCAAAATACCCAGTGAAAAATTGGGCATACTAGAGAACCCTTTGAAGTGCTTTCAGACCACAATCAAAGGGAGTAAAAGGCAAATTGACGCCAGAGTTTGCTAGATATTGCTAGTACAGTACCAAATAAGTCTTGGCCTGAAATGTCGACTGTCTCTTCATTTTCATAGACACAGCCTGACCTGTTGAGCTCCTCCAGCATTTTGTGTGTGTTGCTTTGCTAGATTTTTGTAGATAGCTCTCTTTGAGACCAGCAGTGAATATTCAGAAAAGTGGGAATTCATTTGTTTTGAGATTTCTGGAGTAGAGTTTAAACTATATCATCGATAGAATGGAATAATTACAGCCAGTACTCTGACTTGCAGTCATACAAGTCTTTCACTAACAACTCGCTTTATTATAACATGGCATGAACCTATGTTTGAAGAACACCTGTACATTCAAGCCCACTAACATAAAAATGGAATTATATGGCAGTTTATTTATTTGTTGTACATTTTGAAAGCTTAGCCATTTTTTTTTAATAAGACAAAGAATAACATTTGGCACAAGCTCCAAAATTGAACATGCAGTGGAGCAGGTATCATATCCATCTTTCAGAACAACGTATGAACCTTGCAGCCAGATTGCGCAGATGTCTCTGCGAGCCATGGATTTATATGCTGCTTGCAGTGAATCAGGTTTGAGAACTCTTTCTCCTTCATACAGTCACTGTCTTCCTTACAGCAATTATTATCCTCCATGTACCAATGAACTAAAATTCATGGTTTAACCACCGATCTATCAGTCAATATTCATCCAACACCAGTGGTAGTGCAATCTTAAAAGAATCTACATTCTACATTTTCAGATTTAATCCTGGCTTAACTCCAACTTCCTTTCTAACCTATTCTTTGCTCTTTATCTGCAGAATGTAGGCAACACTGGCAAAATGTTGAATGAACACGTTAAGAAGGCATCACGAGGTGTACAGCAGGTGAAATATTACCCAACAGAAGATGTTACAAGTGTTTGCAAAAGATAATATGGACCAAGTTGCTGCACTGTAAACATTCCTAAAAAAATCAAGCTGGCAACCAAAATACTATGGTTCAGAATAGAGGAAATTTATTAGTATTTTTGTATTTAAGATGCCAAGTCACGTTTAGCATTTAGTTTTTACCTTGAAGCACCATATTCAAAACTTATTTTTTATATGGCAGTTTACAGCTAACATGAGGAGAGAGCTAATTGCAACATCTGAGAGATTGAATGCTCTTGTAAACAGAAGTGAGGATCTTGCGCTGTTGACATTTAGACATACAGCGTGTGGCTCACTTTCTATAAAAATGCCACTCCGGGTGGAGCCACTCTAAACCATGGGCCTGCATTTTCCACATGAGCGTTAGCTTCCTGACTCCACATGCTTTTATTACCAAGTTTTCTGAAGGCCAGTCCCTGCAGGTCATCTTTTCGCATGGTTGCATCAGAATGTGTCCTTAGCAAGGTAAATTTATTTGGACAGCACATCAAGGAATTCATGGAAATCTGGGCAGATTGGATCTACACTCCTGTCAGATTTCTGAAATTGCTTTCTTTACATTATGGTAAACTATCAGTCAGCACAGGCATGTGTCTACGCTTTCATTTATCCCTCAAGGTAAAAACATCTTGAAGGAGAGACATGGATTAATCAGTAACTGCCTGGTTAGCTGGTGAAGCTGGTCAAAGGCCAACAATTCTCCTCTCCCAGTGTCCAAGAACCACTGGTTTCCAATCCAAGAATTTCATCATTTTGAGTACAAGGAGGATAAGCAATAAAAATAAATCTGGATTTCTAGAAACAAATATTAAAACTATTTTTTAAAAACTGTAGCAAGCTCAATGCTAATTTTAATAAGAAAACATAGTCCAAATGGACAATAAAAATATTTATACAGACATACACATGCGCGTGGCAGTTTTCTTCATACAGTTACATATAGAAACATTGCACTGATTTTTTTTAATTTATAAAATGTGGCACTAATATCTACAGTGAATATGCATGTGGTTTGCAAAGGTCAGTCTGCCCTATGTAGATTATTTAAAACACACACACATATAATACCCTTGACAGAGAGAAACACACCAAGCTGATTTTGAGTAATTTGAAAATCAGAGCCTGCAGCATTCTTGCTTCAATAAACAGTGTCAGGGATTTGAACCCTCTACTACAAGGTGACAGAAACCTTGATATTATTTGAAATGTCTGAGTGTAATTATTTGCTTATGATACTGGTGATTATTAAAAGTATCAGACCATGGGAGTCATTTTTTTTCTTTTAGTTAATGTAATTGAAGAAGCTGATTTAAGCATTAAAGATTTTTATCTATAATGTACTTGTAAAGTTAAATTAGTCTTCTACCTCTGAAATTCATTTCACTGGCTTCAAATGCAATGAATTTCCAGAGTAGAGCACAATGTAGTGTCGCATCTCCATGTTCTTCTTAAACACCCTTGGAATTGAGGAACTCTCGTTTCCACTCTAGTTCCATGGGTTCTGGGGTGACTGCTGAAGCCAATGTGGGAACCACAGATTTCTCTACAGATAAGGCTGGAGATGCCTGATGCACCATCAATAACTCTCGGAGATGGGAGGTGAACGATAGGCTTTTATTATCTGCAAGACACCACGATTAGCAGCAAGAGACCACCACACAACATCCTGGAGACTGAGGGAGGAGCAGTGCCTCCAATCGCCTTTATACAGGGGTCCGTGGGAGGAGCCACAGGAGCAGTCAGCAGAGGGGCGTGTCCAGACAGGTATATGTAGTTCACCACAATGCCTAAGGGAGTGGGCAGGTAGGTAGTTTGTGAAGTGGTGTAACACACACACACAAAATGCTAGAGGAACTCAGCAAGTCAGGCAGCTTTTATGGAGGGGTCCTGATCTATGGATTAGTCCTAATGAAAGGTCACAGCCCAAAACGTTAACTACTTATTCCCCTCCTGACTTGCTAAGTTCCTCCAGCATTTTGTGTGTGTTGCTCTAGATTTCCAGCACCTGCAGAATCTCATGTTTGTGAATGGTGTGATCTTTCTGCCTATACACTATATGTACTATAAATATCTCAGCTTACTCCTGTTTTGCATCAGCAAACTTAAAAAAAGGTCCATGGTTTAAAAATATCACCAAAGCTGCACAACATGATAAGTGATCGCTTTATTACATAACTTGCTGATCAGAATTTCACATTTGCACAGTTCTAGAATCGGAAATTGTAGTTAAGCCAGTCATAAATCTTCCAGCCCCTCTCACTCCAGGAATTAATGGTGGGTAGTGCATGGGTGGTCCTGGTCTTCGGGAATGGGTAGGATAACGTGTTGCAAGTGAAAGTCTGGTTAATATTTTGGGTGCACTTTTTGTCACAATTCTTACAGGTGTTGATTGCTCAATGTCTACGATTATTATTTCTGATTTATCATATTTGCATTATTTCCTCAATTTATATATTAAAAAAAGATTTAATTACGTGCAATCATCTTTCTTCCTTTGGAGATGTGAAAAGACACCATACTGTTTTACAATATTATCAGTATTAATTATTTACCTGGCTTGACAGTGGAATATTTTAAAGTACAACTTTGAAAATAATTTGTCACTTGCTCTCCTAGAAGTTCTAAGCAGAGCTAACAATCATGAGCAAAATATAAAGTTAATAAGTATAAGCAGGCCATTAGAAAGCTTACACCTTCTCTACCATGGCTATTCCTTTTTTTTACCTGAGTGCCATTTTCTTACACAACTCTCATAACATCCAAAATTCTATACATCACAACTTTGGCTATACTGGGCTACTGAACCTCCACAACTTTGGGTAAAGAATTCCAAAGATGTCCTGTTCTCTGGGTGAAGAAATTTCTCAAGATCTTGCTCCAGAGTGGCTGACCCATTATTTTAAAACCTGGCTATTGACATGCTTCAGAAAATGAGCAATATTTAAGTTTACCAAAAGTATTGCAATAACGTGCAATGCAAAATCTACCCAAAGAATGGAGTCTCCATAATATGCACTATCAGTCTATTTGCCTATCCACAGCAAATTACTCATTCTCCCACCTCCAAGACTAGAAAACTTGAGTTAAAGAGCAAGGTTGGCCAGGTTAGCTCATTATTCCTTGGAATGAAGGAGAATGAGGAGTGAATTTAGACAAGTGTTTAACATCATGAGAGGCATATATAAGGTGTAACAGCCTTTTCCCCAGGGCGGAGGAGTCCAAAACTATGGGGCATGGATTTAGTGCGAGAGGGGAAAAGTTTAAAAAGGACAGTTTATTCACACAGAGGATGGTGAGTATCTGGAATGAGCTGCTAGAAGAAGTGGGTGAAGCAGGTACAATAGGATCATTTAAGAAGCACTGAAGAGATACATGGAAGGGAGGGGCCTGGAGGGATGTTGGCTGAAAATCAGGGCAACATGACCGGCACAGATTCATTGGGCCAAAGCGCCTGTAACCATGCTGTAATGCTCTATAAGCTATAGAGTCTACATTTGTTGAGAAATTTTCAGATACTCCGTGTATAGGCTTTGCAACAACATAGTGACATTCTCCATTCTACTCTGGTCGTTAGTTGTTACATTTTTCTATCAAATACTCAAGCATGCAGTAGGCTGTATTAATAAAATGGGGAGAATTAACTGTTAGACTTGTTACATGTGCAAGTATCACCTGGTGGTTGGACTTATCTCAGCACATAGAGATTCAACAAAGTCAATGGAACTAATCTAACAGGTACAATCCAAGTGATATTGATGCCTTTGCAAGCGCTAAGTGCTGATTACCAACTTGTCTCCCAAACAGCAATTAAGTTAGCTATTAATTTTATTGGTGACAGGAATACTGAATTTTTTAGTATTATAACCAAATGACATGCACACTTCCCTTTATCTTTCTAAAGTGCAACATTTTTCTGCTGATGCGAACTATGAAATAAAATTTCAAAATTAATTTTAATTGTACAACAGAGAAGCTACCTTGCAAAAGTGAAAATGACAGAATAACTGTACACTGCACTGCAAAAGAGGTGTATCAGAATGAAGTGATAAGCCACTTGATTTGAATTTACCTCTTACTGCTTCTAGATATGCCTGTTGGATGATGAGTGATGCTGGCGGAATGAGAGGTGAGAGAAAATGATGTGCTGCATAATTTAAAAATTCATATTATATCCAATTTTCCTTTCTCTAATGCTAAAAACTGTTGTGCAGCCTTTGTGCCTTACTTCAGTGCTATAATACTCTGCAAATATGTAGGTGGATGATTATACAATATAAAGATTCTTTCTCAGTACATATATAAGATTTTTTTTCCTGATTTGGAAATAAAAATAGTCATGTGCTAGAATTCTTTAGAACACATAACATGAATAATACATCACCCTAGGATCTTCACCCTTGTCTGTTTGCACTAAAAGAAAGGAAATCCAAGCATGCAAATGCAGTACGTAGTGACTCATGTCTGTACATGTCTTTTGACAATTGTCTGAAAACACAGGCAAGCTGTGGATATATTTTATAAACAGAAATACAAGACACTCTGCCTTCTATCTCCCAGGTCCTGTTACTCGTACCTTCGTAGATGGTTATACAGGGACTGAACATAGGTGAAGACACACTTAGGATCGGGTCTTTTGCGCATTATCATCATATCTTCTACGTCAATGAGGGGATCACAGGAAGCTACCTGTCTGCAATGAGAAAATATAAATAAAGCACATTGCACCAAAATAAACTTTGAAGCTCTACAGTGCTATAAACATGCAATTGTTAAAATAATTACTTTCTGTATTCCTGTTTAGGTCTGTCAATATAATATACTATTTTTCAACCAAGACAGTGCCTTTTCTAATGCCAGCTATTGGAAAGTGAACAAGAACACTTCATGGTGATTCTTAATCCTTTCATCATTGTACCTATAATAAAGATCACAAGAGATACAGATCTTGTCTCTCGGTTATGGCTGAACCCAACATATTTTTAAAAAATCTCTGTTAACTAAGCTGACAGGAGGAAAGAGTAGCTTCAGTTAGGAGGAGGAACAAGGTGACCAGAGTGCCTTTTACTGGAACAGCAAATAATGAAGGTTTGCATTTATAGAAGATGCTGAATTAAGAAAAAAAGCAAGGCATTTAATTGGAGATAATCAAGTAAATAAAAACAATCACAAAATATTAACTTGGACCTTAAATTGTCAGACATAGAAATCTTGTGGATCTCTCAATTCAGAAACAACTCATAATTAATCAAACAATTAAAAAATAATGCATCATCTAAAAATATAGTAAAATCACTGCCCAAATTTCACAGCAAAAATTATGAACTTAAGGAAGGTCAGAATTTCCATAGCGCATGAAAGTGATTAAGAATTCTTTTTTTCTCATTTAAGATACATGAAGTTATCATCTAAATATAGTTGCACTCAGACTCAGACTAACCGAATTAACAGAGGTGGTCGCTACTGAATAGTGGGCATTATTCTTTTTTTCATAAAGTTGACATTGCTGGAACTACTCAGTAGGTCAGGCAGCCTCTGTGGTGATGGAAACAGAATTAATGAACAAAATTTGGAAACTTTAACTCTATTCCTCCCTTCACTGAAGCTGCCCGACCTGTTGAGTATTAGCATCAATTTTAATTTTAGATTTACTTCATCCGGTTTTCTTGCCTCATTCTCTTTAACATCATTATTCTGATCCATAATAGCCAATATACTTTG
Organism: Hemitrygon akajei; assembly: GCF_048418815.1. Taxonomy (NCBI): domain Eukaryota; kingdom Metazoa; phylum Chordata; class Chondrichthyes; order Myliobatiformes; family Dasyatidae; genus Hemitrygon; species Hemitrygon akajei. The sequence continues at coordinate 32,986,426 of NC_133137.1, forward strand.
AACAGTTTTAACATTAGTGTGGAATCAAAACTGAATTACCTGCATCAATACTGAATGGGTAGCCTATTTTCTATTTATATTTAAACTTAAATATGATTTTATATAATTGTTAAATTTTCACAGATGAAATACATTTTACTTCAGTGATATCAGAGTTTATACCTTCATGATCTAGTCCTCATCATCTATTCTGAGTCCTTCCCTACACAAATTACCACAGTGCTATTGTTTTGTGTTCTATAAATCTTTACAGTTGAAATTACTCCAATTAAATGAAATGAAATGTTTCTAGTCCTCTAAAATCAGACATCACCACATGTGGGAATATATCCATGTCTTTCTACATTGGCTCTCAAATTCTTATTTACTGTCAACATGGTCAGCATGGCTCTGTCAAAGGTAGGTCATACCTTACGCGCCCGATTGAATTTTTTGAGGATGTGACTAAACACATTGATGAAAGTAGAGCAGTAGATGTAGTGTATATGGATTTCAGCAAGGTATTTGATAAGGTATCCCATGCAAGGCTTATTGAGAAAGTAAGGAGGTATGGGATCCAAGGGGACCTTACTTTGTGGATCCAGAACTGGCTTGCACACAGAAGGCAAAGAGTGGTTGTATCTGGGAGATATTCTGCATGGAGATTGGTGACCAGTGGTGTGCCTCAGGGACCTGTTCTGGGACCCCTCCTCTTTGTCATTTTTATAAGTGACCTGGATGAGGAAGTGAAGGGATGGGTTAGTAAATTTGCTGATGACACAAGGATTGGGGGTGTTGTGGATAGTGTGGAGGACTGTCAGAGGTTACAGTGGGACATTGATAGAATGCAAAACTGGGCTGAGAAGTGGCAGATGGAGTTCAACCCAGATGTATGAGGTGGTTCATTTTGGTAGGTCAAGTATGATGGCAGAATATAGTATTAATGGTAAGACTCTTGGCAGTGTGGAGGATCAGAGGGATCTTAGGGTCCGAGTCCATAGGACACTCAAAGCTGCTGTGCAGGTTGACTGTGTGGTTAAGAAAGCATACGGTGTATTGGCCTTCATCAATCATGGAATTTAGTTCAAGAGCCGTGAAGTAATGTTACAGCTATATAGGACCTTGGTCAGACCCCATTTGGAGTACTGTACTCAGTTCTGATCACCTCACTACTGGAAGGATGTGAAGACTATAGAAAGGGTGCACAGGAGATTTACAAGGATGTTGTCTGGATTGGAGAGCATGCCTTATGAGAATAGGTTGAGTGAACTTGGCCTTTTCTCCTTGGAGCAATGGAGGATGAGAGGTGACCTGATAGAGGAGTATAAGATGAGGAGGGGCATTGATCATGTGGATAGTCAGAGGCATTTTCCCAGGGCTGAAATGGCTAACATGAGAGGACACAGTTTTAAGGTGCTTGGAAGTAGGTACAGAGGAGATGTCAGGGGTAAGTTTTTTACGTAGAGAGGTGAATGCGTGGAATGGTCTGCCGGCAATGGTAGTGGAAGTGGATACAACAGTGTCTTTTAAGAGACTCCTGGATAGATACATGGAGCTTAGAAAAAAGAACTATGGGTAACCCAAGGTAATTTCTAAAGTAAGTATATGTTGGACACAGCATTGTGGGCCGAAGGGCCTGTATTGTGCTGTGGGCCTTATGGAGCACCAGTGTTTAGAATCATCCTGGCAGAATAACCTGTAAACTGTTGTGAATTGCAGAGTCATTTTCTGTAAAGTTTCAAATACTTTATAATTATCCATTCTAATTATAATCAGTAACTAGGATATACAACACGCTGCAAAAGTGTTCAGCTTCTTCCAGAAGTTGAAAGTTTTTCCATTGGAACTTTTACATGAAGACTATTTAATGTCATAACATTTGATCAATATTATATTTCATCAGGCGCTGATCCAGAATTTTAATGGATTATTCTGGTAATGAGAATTAGTTGAGCCTTACTTGATACTCTAAGGTACCACATAGAAAGGTCACATAGCTTTTGAAGCTAGAATAATATGGAAAATGATTAATAGAAGTCTAGAAGTCTGCCATCCGTTTTTATTTACCATGTTAGTACAATGGAATGGTAAAATACTGGAACATTTTCTCTCCTTAATACTTATGTGTAGAGCACATTCTTCTCGTGATTAATCTTACAGTTGAACCCAATTGCGCATAGCTAATACAGTTCATGGCTAATTAACCATTAGAGGGAATTGTAGTTAAGTTCAATCCTCTTCCCTTTAATATTCACATGCAAGTATTTTCCAGCAGCAATCACTTGATGATACTTACAAATTAAACTAACTACAGCAGTGTCCATTCTTTTCTTGCTAGGAAGGTGAAACTGATAAACTTTTCACCAGCAGGTCCCGAACTTCTTGAGAGGTTTTTGGCGGCTGTGACCTGACACTGAACTACTCACAACGCCGAGCGATGAAGCCCCAGCTTCCACAAGTTTCTCAACATTGGAAATACAGCTGTTTAAATTGTGTGATGTTAGACCTGGCACAGGATCAGTCAAGCAATTTGCTTCAGCGGAAAGGAATGGCTTCATGGCCAACTGGTACATTTCAAGTAATTTCTGTTTTTGAATTAATTGGTTTAAGAGACAAGTATTTAATGTATTTCATCATTTACAATATTTTTTAAAAATAAGTAACATTTTAGTGGAATGCTTTTTCTTTAATAGTTTTAAAAATACCTTTCAGTATTTATGAAAGTCAGACATAGGTATTCAAAGTCATTTGACATTTTTGAAAGCTGGTAAACATAGATGTGCAGATTAACCAGATTCCACCCATGCCTTGTGATGGGGGTTTGCATTGTGTACTTGGAAACTGGATGATCACAACCCAGATATGGAAGCCAAGTACCCAGCTTCGATAACTTACTGTTTGCTGTGGTGGGTTGGACTGAATTATCCTTCAGCCTGTAGATGGTGCACCACTGCTATATATATATAAAATGGCAACTCTGTTTAAAATAGATCCAGGTCAAACATAGGCATTATATCATTTCCATGATGCAGTAGCATAATGGGAAATTCAAATACCATGTTAATTGCATTTTTTGACAATACAATTTTTCAAGGAAAAGAACTGCCTTCCTATATACTCTAACATTATTACATGATGTCCCTGTATAGATTTCCATCAATTTTCTCAGTTACTGAAGTAATTATTTTATGTGAATACACAAATTGGAATTGGGTAAATTGTGTATCATTGACATCATATACAGATCAAGAGCTCAAACACCAGCATATTTAATAGTTTTAATTTGCCATATTACTACATTATTAGAAAATTAATTTATGATACAAATCCTTGTGGTGAATTGTTATCGACATTTCTTGCAACCAAATGCGCTGATATTTCTGTCCATGTAAAGCTTTCGATTTTCTCCTGGAGAAATATCGACACAAATGAGTGCTGGAGTTCAGCTTGGAGGTGAAAGTGAAAACCTGACCTGAACCCAATCACATTCATTCTGAACCTGGTCTGTATCTACAGTCTTTTTCTTGATAACAAACCAACCAGAAAACACATGGTCATATTCTGGAGCCAGAGTCTTCTACATTGGGAACCTGTTCCAAAACTGAAGATGGAGCTTTCTTCTTTAGAAAGGCATAAACGTTCTCTGACCCAAGGTGGGTAAGGATGAGTATTGTGGATTACTGGAAGGGCAGATAATGGCTAATGGCATGTTACTTTGGTGACATGGTGGGCCAACGCGCCTGTTTCTGTGTTGTACGACTCTCTACTACTGTCTGCTTACATGCAGTCCCACTCCAAACTGGACCTTATGCCAAGCAATTGTGTTCTTTCAGGAATAACCAGCCCTGCCTGTTTGCTTAACTTATTTGGCACAATGAGCTGAAATGTCATTTTCAATACCCTTACAAAATTGCCTGCAGTGTGTCAGACCACACATTAATTTGGAATACTACATCTTTCAGAAACACTGACAACAGTTCATTTTTCAACTCTAACCAATTATGCCCAATTTACATGAGCTACTGGCATTCACATCATGAATGCTGTCAACAATTTCTCTACGGCTTTGACCAGTTAACTCAGAACTGCACAATTCAAATGGATCTAACAAACTAAAGGTAAAGATTAGATTTATTTGTCACATGTACAGTGAAATGTTTGCATCAACGACCAAGACAGTCTGAGGATTCATTGAAGGTAGGTGTTGCCAAGCTTCTGGTACCAACACAAAATGCCAACAACTTACTGGGAGTCTTTCGAATACACATATGTGCGAAGAAGAAGAAGCACCTGGCGGAAGCCAACACACATGGTCATGGGAAGAGCATACAAACTCCTTATAGACAGTAGTAGGAATTGAACCTCAGTCACTGGTGCTTTAAAGCATTACACTAACTGCCAGACTATCGTGCCACCTTCATACTAACCCAGTTTTAGCTGTATTCTGCTCTCTTAGCACTGGTTCCCTTGAATAAAATAGCAGCTAGGAGTAGCTGGTGTCATCTTCTGAGGCAGCCAATCAGGATCAAGAATGACTCCTTTCTCTCTGCTCTAGTGGGTTCTGAGGTGGCCAGTAGGGCCAATGTGGAAAGTGCAGACTCTGCCACAGATGGGCAGGTACATGCATAGTTTATGAAGTGACATGCTTCTTCCACCACTAATGCAGAGCTTCTGTATTCGCTGGGCACATGGCCTTGGTGGTACTCAATACCATCTTGAATGATTTTACTCAATTTGAGAGTCACAGAGGTTGTGGGAGGCAGAGGTTGCTGCTGCTCTTCTTCAAGGATAGTTTGAGCAATTTCTTCAATCTTTTTCTCTGTCTACCTAGTTATCTCCTCCCATGACAGTTTCACTTGAAAGGCATGTTCAGAGTCATTGAGAGTCATGGAGAGATACCCCATGGAAAATGGCCCTTCAGCCCATTGAGTCTATGCCAGCCATCAACTGCCCATTAACACTGGCCCTTCATTAATATCACTTTATTCTTCCTACACTCATATCAACTCCTCCCAGTTTCTACCCAGTTTAAGTTTGTCCAATGTAAGAGATGGTTGTGAGAAAAAAAATACTGTGATTTATTTTCTTACCATACGAGTGAATTGAGAAATTTGGAAGAAGTGATATTGGAAGCAATTTTCTGCTGCCTTGAGATATCTACTGTAGGTGGTCCAGACTTCAGAAGGACATAGGAAGCAGGAATCCCTGTTATGCAGTAGACCACAAGTTGGTGCCAGATCTGAAGTACATAATTTTCCTCAATTCAGTATAGGACCACTTCTCTGTGGATTGTCACCTTGTTGTGGTGGAGAAGCTCGTGTGGTCCTGAGATCCTGAGAGCGATGCTGTCTGGAGCTATGCTCCTGGTAGGGTCACCCATGGTGGTAAGGTTGAGGGTGAGGTCCCTGACAAAGAACAATCCAACCAAAACCTCAACGATGGAACAGGCAGACAAAGTTACTTCGAACTCAACGGCTGTCCTGAATGTGTTATTTCCCTCGATGCGGAGAAAGCATTTGATCGTATAGAGTGGAACTACCTTTTTGCAGTCTTAAAAAAATTTGACCTCGGTCAAAGTTTCATCTCTTGGATCAAATTGCTGTACCTGTGTCCTACTGCTTCTGTTTTAACTAATTTTCAGAAATCCCAGGTATTTAATCTCAAACGTGGCACCCGTCAGGGATGCCCCTTAAGTCCCTTTCTCTTTGATTTGGCTATAGAACCTTTGGCGATAGCATTTCGAAATTGTCCTGAATTGACCAGGATTTGGAGAGGGGGTGTTGAGCATAAAGTTTCTCTTTATGCTGATGACCTATTACTCTTTCTCTCAAATCCGTCTACATCCTTACCTCTAATGTTTTCACTTCTTGACCAGTTTAGCCAGCTCTCTGGCTATAAACTTAATTTACATAAGAGTGAACTTTTCCCAATTAATAAAGAAGCACAAGAACTAACATTTCGTGATCTCCCTTTTAAAGTAGTCCATAATCAATTTACCTATCTTGGAATTACAGTCACAAGGAAGTTTAAAGATCTCTGTCGTGAAAACTTTGCCAATCTTTCATATACTATAAAACAGAGTCTGGCACAATGGTCACCTCTATCTATGTCTTTGGTAGGTCATATTAATGTTGTTAAAATGTATGTTCTCCCCAAATTTTTATACTTATTTCAATCTATCCCAATTTTTATTCCTAAATCTTTTTTTGATTCCTTAGACTCTATTATTTTGTCATATCTGTGGAGGAATAAGCGCTCTAGAATTAATAAAATCCATCTCCAAAAATCTAAAAAAGAGGGTGGCATGGCTTTACCTAACTTTCGTTTATATTATTGGGCAGCTAATATACGTTGTGCTACCTTTTGGTCTTTCTTCCATGGCCAACCCGAGTGCCCTAATTGGGTGGCAATGGAGTTGAGCTCCACTAAAGAATTATCTATCTCTGCACTTCTTGGCTCTGCACTCCCTAGTAGTCTGTCCAGATTAATAGCTAATCCTCTTGTTAGACACACTTTGCGTATATGGGCTCAGTTTAGGAAATGCTATGGTTTCCATGGTTTTTCTGTTTCCAGCCCTGTCATACATAATCACCTTTTTTTTTACCTATTACGTACGATTCAGCATTCCATGTTTGGTATAGGAAGGGCATTAGACATTTTGAAGATCTTTTCATTGATAATCGCTTCGCTTCCTTTCAGCAGCTCTCTGTAAAGTTCAATCTGCCCAATGCTCACTTTTTCAGATATCTCAAAATTAGACACTTTATTGCTCCTTTAATTCCTAACTTTCCTGAACTGCCTACAAAAAATGCTATGGACTTATTTCTTTCCATTAATCCACTAGGTAAAGGTTTAATATCAATTATTCAAGATAAATTAGCAGCCTTACGACGGGCTCCTGTGGATAAAATTAAAATGGCCTGGGAGCAGGATTTAAATACCTCCTTATCTGATGAGAGCTGGGACTCAGTTCTCAAATCGGTTAACTCAACCTCTCTCTATGCGCGCCATTCCCTTTTAGTTTAAGATTGTTCATAGAGCCCATATGTCTAAATCTAAACTATCTCAATTCTACCCTAACATTAGTCCGTTCTGTGATAAATGCAAGAGGGGCGTGACCTCTCTCATCCATATGTACTGGTTCTGTCCTAGCTTGGAGAAATTTTGGAAAGATGTCTTCACTACGTTATCGTATATTCTGAATCAGCACCTAGAACCAAACCCCCTAATTGCTTTGTTCGGTTTCTGGGGCGAGACAGATTTACGTCTGAGTCCGACCAAATGCCGAATATTAGCCTTTGCCTCTCTCCTGGCTAGACGCTTGGTCCTCCTCAGATGGAGAGATGTTGCCCCGCCCACCCATGCTCAATGGCTTAATGACATTATGGCCTGCTTGGACCTCGAAAAAATTCATTACTCAGTTCTTAATTCGGATTTAAAGTTCCATAAGGTCTGGGGACCTTTTATCGAGTACTTTCATAACCTTCCTCTTGACTGGGGTTTTTTTTTTCTTTTCGGTCCCTTGCTTTCAGCTCCATTTTTTTTTTCTGGTAGTAGGCATTATTATCCTCTGCTGCTAAGTGTATTCACAGTCTGGGAGTTTGACTGTCTGGACTTATACTCTCTATATTGTGTGGTGGTTGGTCTGGAATTGTTGTTTTTTTTCTTGTGTTGTGGGGTTTGGGGAGGACACTAAGCTCACTTGTCTTTAATTTAGGTGCTTTTTTGTTAAATTCTCTTCCTTTGTAGCATATTGTTATTGTATGCTTAACCTTGTTCTGTATTAATGCTCCTCATTGGGACTTGGGGTTTTTAATTTTGTAAAATGTTTTGAAAAACTAATTAAAAAATTTAAAAAAAAAAGAACTTGGAGTTTGGTCTGTAATTGGGCAGAAATGCAGAGGTCAGATATCTTTGGGGTGGTCCTGTCTCCTGAGTTTTTTTGAGAAAAGGTCGAAATGATAGTCAGCTGTAGATGTTGCTTTCATGGACTTCAGTAAAGTGTTTGACCAGGTCCATTGTGGTAGACTAGTCCAAAAAAATTAAGTCACATGGGATCCATAGTGAGTTGGCAAATTAAATGCTTTTCTGACCAGACATCTTAGATTAATGGCATTCTACAAAGTCTACTGCTGAGATCTTTTTTATAAGCTAATGATTTGAATATGTATGTGTTCTGATTAGTACCATTGTAGATAACATGAACATTGGTGGAGTCATGGATAGCAAAGAAAAAATCCAGCAGAATGTAGACCAGTTTGAAACATGGGAGGAGAAATGGCAGGTGTTTAATTCAGATACAGCATGAGATGCTGCATTTTGGGAGGTCAATGTAAGAGGAGACAATACAGTGAATGGCAGAATCCTTAGAAGAACTGACATATATGGGATCTTGGAGTGCAAGTCCATAGCTCTATGAAAGGAGCAACACAAGGAGGATAGATTGTAAAGAAGGTGTACAATATACTTGCTTTCATCAGTCAAGGCAATGGGTATAAATGTTTGGAAGTTATGTTGCAGATACATAAAACTTTGGTTGAGCCACATTTGGAGAATTCAGTGCCATTTTGGTTGCTACACTATAGGAAGGGTGTGGAGTTTTGGAGAGCGTGCAGAAGAGGTTTACCATGATGCTTCCTGAATTGGCTTTAAAGAGAAGTTGAATAAACTTGGACTGATATAAAGATCATTGATGGTTGAGCAGATCACCTGATAGAAGTATATAACAGTATGAGAGGTAACAGAAAAGGTTTTTCCCCAGGGTGGGAATGTTAAATACGAGAGCATAGGCTTAAGGTGAGAGGAGGACACCTTTGGGAGGCAAGTTTTTCTTTACATAGAGAGTCCAAGAGACACCCGGAACGACTGCAGTGGAGGCAGTGAAAACAGGTATCAGACCACAGACTGGCAAATTGGATTGATTTGATTTGGTCTTATGGTCAGCACAGACATAATGTGTCTAAGGGCCTGTTCTTACATCATACTTTTCTCATTTATGATGTGCCTATCTATAAAACCTGACACTTTGACCAAGTCCTTACTCAACTGTCCTAATACTTCAGGGATCAGAACATGCTCATGAAAGATCATTTATCTCAGTGGTTCCCAAACTTTTTTTATTCTATTGACTCTTACCATAACCAGGTTGAAATATTATCTGAAACATTAAGTCTTCCTCTACCTTTGTATAATTTACTGAATGTGTCCAGCATTTTCTCTTTGTTTATTTATTTCTCTAGATTTCCAAGTTCCACAACTTTTTTCTTAGTAATTACTAATCTTCTGTTAATCACCACAAAATCTGCACTATTAATACAACATTCCTTTTAAAGTCATAATGCTTTTGGTTCAAAGGCAGACTGAGACCATTTCCTCATACAAATATCACCATCTAAAGTCAGTGTTTATAGCTGATAAATACAAGTGACCTCCGAAGGTTGGTACGGTTTACAAATGCTCATTAATTTACTTGACAGAAAAAATTTAACTTGTAATTTTTTAGAAACACACGTAACATACACAGTCATTAATCCCAGCAATAACAAGATGTCAGAGACTGTGGAAAATCTTTTCAATAACAAGACTTCAGTTTGGCGCTCTGTTTAGTAGCCAAGGAGACAGATGCTGTGTTACAAACAGACTGGTTAAGTTAATGTAAACCTCATTTCAACACTTCCCGAATAGCAGTTTTCAAATGTGAGCCAAGATCTGATGTAATCAGTGTGTCAGTGACTGCCTGCATAGTCTGGCAAGGAAATTGTATAATGAAAAAAATGATTTACTTGAACTATCATTTTTAATAAATATAATGGGGAAAAGCTCAGTAAAACACATATTAATTCCAGCAGAGAAAAGTATGCCAACGTTAAAAGAATTTCTCTTAAATCATACCACTTCATAGCACATTATATGACCAATGTTTCTTTTGTCATAGAGTAACACAGCATGGAAACAGCCTTTCAGCCCAACTAATGCTGACTAAAATACCACATTCATGCTAGTCCAATTTGCCAGTGTTTGGCCCGTAGTCTTCTAAAACTTCCAAATTATTGTACCTGAGCAATTTCATTTTGAAAGAAATTACCGTACCTTCTTATGGCAGCTCATTCCACATAACTTTTAGTGTAAAAAAAGTTACCCCGTTTCTATTAAATCTTTCCCCTCTACATTTTCTAGATCTTCTGCCTCTTTATCTTCTTAGAAACAACTTTGAATCCACCATGTCACTAATTTCATGAATAGGAAGAAACATATCAACATTGGATTTTCTGCTCATACATCTTATCAAATGCCTCTGAAATACCTACATCATTAATGGAAACAGCAGTTGTATAGGATGGAACGTATCATTACTGATAGTTTAAAATATGCTCTTTACAGATAATTTCAGCTTGCATTTGATAGTTCTGATGTGACAGATCCTCAGATAATATGTCAGGACTGATGTCTTAACCATCCTACATATGTACACTAGAACGAGTTCCAGTGGGGTCAATAATAACCTATTCCTTTGTGGTTATTTTAGGAATTAATTGTTCTAGGTATTTGCAGCTATCTTAGAAAATAATGTGGTTATTTCCACATCAGATAAACAAAATTAAGGTCAAAATAAATGATGGATATTAAGTGAAAGACATGTTTCTATTTTCTCCATTGCATTAGTTCAAAAATATTAAATGATTAAACATAAAAAATACCAATTCCTGAGAATAATCCCAAGACATCAGAGATTTGCTGTCTTGATGTGATTTACATACACTATCAGTTTAGCTCCTACTGTTTTGTTCTAATCTTTGAAGTTTTCTGTGACTTATTTATATTGACTCACTGAATGGATCATTAACTGAAACATGTATGGACACTGAAGTGTAGACTTGTTAGAAGCAATAGCAATTTTATGTACCAGTGCCTGCCTTTGAAATTTAGTGAAATTTCAAATGTTTCGATCCAAGTCCTGTCTATAACAGTGTGTTCAATGGATGCAAGTCCTGTCTATGACCGTGAACACACGAAATTTAGTGAAATTCTGTCAATGGACGCAAGTCCTCTCTATAACAGTGTGTTCAATGGATACATGTCCTGTCTATAAATTTAGTCTATAATATTTAGTGGTGAATTTCCAAGCAATTGTATTTTTGCTACAATGTAGAATAAAATTAAAGTGCCAATAATCCAAAGTAATTTATAATGGCTGGCAAATATTGCTTTCTGCTTTTCTCTCTACATTTGCCTCCGATGTTGATTCATGCTAGCATGAGTAATCAGCCTTGCAAAATTTACCCATGTGGATGAGTAGAATGACAATGGAATACAGCTTTGCTCGCTCTCTGGTGCAAAGCAACCTACACTTCCTGGTACATAAGTGATCTGAGAAAAACTGTTTTCCCTTTGTCACAGCATCCTCAGTCGCTTTTTAGCTTCCAGATTTCTCCAAGGTCTGAGTAACCTAACCAGATAGTGTTAAATTTAGAAGAGTGGATAATTCTGGGGCATGCAGTTACATTAAAATTTCTGAAAAAAGATGCTAGTACCCTTTACACTGGGAATTCCAACCTGTGGTCCATTGGCCCCTCAGTTAATGGCAGGGGTCCATGGCATAAAAAAGGCTAGGAACCACAACTTCACATCTTCTTTTGACCCGCTATAGTCCCATTGACACTCTCTTTCACCTTACATAGCTTTTTGAATTCTCTTTCTTCTGCATATCTAGTCTATTACAGATAGTCCTTGTTCTCTTCCTACCAACCCCCTATCTCCACATTTTAAATTTGTATATTTCTGTACTTTCTCCGTCTTGTTCGGAAATGCTACCTCTCTCCCTACAAGCACTGCTTGATAAGCTAGGTATATCCAACAGACCATATTTCATATCTTCAGAGCCTAAGGATTATATTTCCATGTTTTCAATAATTATGGTTTTACACAGCATTAACAGCTCAGTTAAACTTTATATGGCAAACTATAATATACAGTATTCTGGGATCTTCATAGTGAGAATTACTTGAAGTTCTCATATATCTAATTTCTTTGTAGATTATATAGTGGATAAGTCTGGTAAGTATCAAATCCTACGGTGAAGCAGGGAATCATCAACAGCATTTTCTAGATTTCTGTCTTTAACTTTCCAAGTGAATACTCTAAAGACCACTGTTGTTGTCACTGAGTAATGATGATGAATGCTGTCAACTTCCCTACCATTAACACAAATTGTAGGCCATTAGATGCTAATATAGGCTTTTACTGATGTTAGGATATCCTTTGATATGTAAAACCAATCAGTAGGTGTTAATGTTGAAACGTGTATAAAACTAAAGCTTTAGTTTATACAGTGATACCGTTTCAAAGATAAAGTTTGTGTCAATACATGTCAAAGTTGGTCCTCTGGAAGATCAGAGTGCCAGCCTATGTGCAGAAGTGAAAGAGATGGGGGAGATTTTAAATTGATGTTTTGCATCTGTATTTACTTGGGAGTTGAAGTCTATAGAAGCAAGACAAAGCAGCAGATTTACAGATTACAGAGGAGGAGGTGTTTGCTCTCTTGAGGCAAATTAGGGTGGATAAATTCCCAAGGCCTGACAAGGTGTTCCCTTGGACCGTGTGGAAGCTAGTGCAGAAATTGCAAGAGCCCTAGCAAATATATTTAAAACATCCTTATCCACAGGTGAGGTGGTGGAGGATTGGAAGGTAGCTAATGTTGTTCCGTTGTTTAAGAATAGCCAAGTAATTAAAGGCCAGTGGACCTGACATAATAGAGGGAAAGTTGTTCGAAGGTATTCTAAGGGACCGGATATATACCCAAGTACATGGATAGATGGGGACTGATTAGGGATAGTCATCATAGCTTTGTGCGTGGTAAGTCATATCTAACCAACCTTAGTGAATCTGTAGATGCTGGAAATAAATTAAAACACAAAATGCTGGCAGAACTCAGCAGGCCAGACAGCATCTATGGGAGGAGGTAGTGACGACGTTTCGAGGCAAAACCCTTCATCAGGAGTCCTCACTCCTTCATCAGCCCTTCACTCCTGATGAAGGGTTTCGGCCCGAAACGTCGTCACTACCTCCTCCCATAGATGCTGTCTGGCCTGCTGAGCTCTGCCAGCATTTTGTTTTTATTCTAACCAACCTTATAGGGTTTTCAAGAAAGTTGCCAGGAAAGTTGATGAAAGCAAGGCAGTGGATGTTGTCTACATAAACTTTAGCAAGGCTTTGGCAAGGTTCCACATGGGAGGTTTTCAAGAAGGTTGCTTGGCATTCAAGATGAGGTAGTACATTGCATTAGACATTGGCTTCGCTAAGAAGCCAGAAAGTGGCCGTAGAGGGCTACCTCTCTGACTGGAGGCCAATGATGAGTGGTGTGCCCCAGAGATCAATGCTGGGTCCATTGTTGTTTGTCATCTATATCAATGATCTGGATGATAGTGTGGTAAACTGGATCAGCAAGTTTGTGGATGACACCAAGGTTGGGGTGTAGTGGATAGCGAGGAAGACTATCAAAGCTTTCAGTGGGATCTGAACCCGCTGGAATAATAGGCTGATTAAATGTGAGGTGTTGCACATTTAATAAGCTTTCACTACCTATTTAATCCTCCCAATGGCATACATTTTTATTAGGCTCTGACTACCAAGACAAGCTCCTGACCATAATGTGTGGCTTAGTTACTAAACTCAGTGGAACCATTTCTACTGACAGGAGAAGAGGCCACAGGGATTACTGCCACCTTAAAACCAGTCACTCCGGGCAGATGGAACTTGTCAGCCATGGTTGGCAGCTCATCTAGAAGGAAAACTCTGATCTCAAACCTCCTGGGCCCTCAGAGGCTCCATCTTCCTCTCACCCCAACCCTTCCCTCTCCACTGACACTACCAGCCTCCCTCCCCCCTCTGATCCCATCTCTCATCCATGCCGGGTCTTTACCATTCCCTCCGACCTTCAACTTTCTGAGGCAGAGCGCTCTGTCCTCAGTAAGGGCCTCACCTTTGTCCCCCTTCGCCCACACCTCAGCGAGTTCTGCATAAGCCATGACGCTGAACTCTTCTTCCGTTGGCTCCGTCTCCGAGCTTTCTTCTTTGGCAAGGACTCTCCTACCCCCACCGATGACCCCCTCTCCCGTCTTCAACCCTCCTCCTCTTCATGGACACCCTGCTCTGGTCTTCTGCCTGCTCTGGATCTCTTTATTGCTAATTGCTGAAGGGACATCAACCGTCTCGACTTCACCACATCCTGTTCCAATTCCAACCTCACTCCTCCCGAACGCTCTGCTCTCCGCTCCCTCCGCACCAACCCCAACCTCACTATAAAACCCGCCGATAAGGGGGGAGCTGTTGTTGTCTGGCGTACTGACCTCTACCTGGCCGAGGCACAGCGACAACTCTCTGATACCTCCTCTTATTTACCCCTTGATCATGACCCCACTAAGGAGCACCAGGCCACTGTCTCCTATACCATCACCAACTTTATCAGCTCTGGGGATCTCCCATCCACTGCCACCAACCTCATAGTTCCCACACCCCGCACTTCCCGTTTCTACCTCCTACCCAAGATCCACAAACCTGCCTGTCCAGGTAGACCTATTGTCTCAGCTTGCTCCTGCCCCACCAAACTCATTTCTGCATACCTTGGCACTGTCTTATCCCCACTTGTTCAATCTCTTCCCACCTATGTTCGTGACACTTCTCACGCTTTGAATTTTTTCCAATGATTTTAAGTTCCCTGGCCCCCACTGCCTTATTTTCACCATGAACATCCAGTCCCTATATACCTCCGTCCCCCACCCGGACGGTCTCGAAGCTCTTCGCTTCTTTTTGTATTCCAGACCTAACCAATTCCCCTCTACCACCACTCTCCTCCGTCTAGCGGTATTAGTTCTTACTCTCAATAATTCCTCCTTTGGCTCCTCCCACTTCCTCCAAACCAAGGGTGTAGCCATGGGCACCCGCATGGGTCCCAGTTATGCCTGCCTTTTTGTTGGCTTTGTGGAACAGTCCATGTTCCACGCCTATATGGGTATCCGACCCCCTCTTTTCCTTCGCTACATCGATGACTGCTTTGTCGCTGCCTCCTGCACGCATGCTGAGCTCGTCGACTTCATTAACTTTGCCTCCAACTTTCACCGTGCCCTCAAATTTACTTGGTCCATTTCCGACACCTCCCTCCCCTTTCTTGATCTTTCTGTCTCCATCTCTGGAGACGGCCTATCTACTGATATCTACTATAAACCTACAGACTCTCACAGCTACCTGGACTATTCCTCTTCCCACCCGGTCTCTTGCAAAAATGCTATCCCCTTCTCACAATTCCTCCATCTCCACCGCATCTGCTCTCAGGATGAGGCTTTTCATTCCAGGACGAAGGAGATGTCTTCCTTTTTTAAACAAAGGGGCTTCCCTTCTTCCACCATCAACTCTGGTCTCAAACGCAACTCTCCCATTTCCCGCACATCTGCCCTCACCCCATCCGCCCACCACCCCACTCGGGATAGGGTTCCCCTTGTCCTCACCTACCACCCCACCAGCCTCCAGGTCCAATGTATAATTCTCCGTAACTTCCGCCACCTCCAACGGGATCCCACTACCAAGCACATCTTTACCTCCCCCCCTTTCTGCTTTCCACAGGGATCACTCCCTACGTGACTCCCTTGTCCACTCGTCCCCCCCCCCCCCCCATCCCTTCCCACCGATCTCCCTCCTGGCACTTATCCTTGTAAACGGAACAATAGCTACACCTGCCCTTACACTTCCTCCCTCACCACCATTCAGGGCCCCAGACAGTCCTTCCAGGTGAGGTGACACTTCACCTGTGAGTCGGCTGGTGTGGTATACTGCATCCGGTGCTCCCGGTGTGGCCTTTTATATATTGGTGAGACCCGATGCAGACTGGGAGACTGTTTTGCTGAACAGCTACGCTCTGCCCGCCAGAGAAAGCAGGATCTCCCAGTGGCCACACATTTTAATTCCACGTCCCATTCCCATTCTGATATGTCTATCCATGGCCTCCTCTACTGTCAAGATGAAGCCACACTCAGGTTGGAGGAACAACACCTTATATACCGGCTGGGTAGCCTTCAACCTGATGGCATGAACGTTGACTTCTCTAATTTCCATTAATGCCCCTCCTCCCCTTCTTACCCCATCCCTGACATATTTTGTTGTTTGTTTTTTTTTCTCTCTCTCTCTGCCCATCACTCTGCCTGTTCTCCATCTCCCTCTGGTGCTCCCCCCTCCCCCTTTCTTTCTCCCGAGGCCTCCCGTCCCATGATCCTTTCCCTTCTCCAGTTCTGCATCACTTTCGCCAATCACCTTTCCAGCTCTTAGCTTCATCCCACCCCCTCCGGTCTTCTCCTATCATTTCGCATTTCCCCCTCCCCCCACTACTTTCAAATCTCTTACTATCTTTCCTTTCAGTTAGTCCTGACGAAGGGTCTCGGCCCGAAACGTCGACAGTGCTTCTCCTTACAGATGCTGCCTGGCCTGCTGCGTTCCACCAGCATTTTGTGTGTGTTGTTATCTCAAACCTCCACTGCCTTGCAGCTCTACCCACTCATGGGAAAGGCTTCGGGTGTTAACGCCAAAGAAAATCTGAAGTGGAGTTCCTAAGTCAGTCCTACATTGAGTTCAAAGCTAACTGGCAACTGCTGCAATGCCACTGGTGCCAAACTGTACTGGTCTCTGCCCTTCCCTTGGATTCATCAGCTCCGTGGAGAGAGGGAACATGCGACATAAGCAACAGCAACAGTAATGTCCCGGCTTATGTCCTGACTTGTGTTCAAATTTCAAAGTAAATCTATTATCAAAGTACATATATGTCACCATATACAACCCTGAAATTAATTTTTCTGGTGGGCATACTCAATATTTCCAATAACCATAATAAAATCAATGAAAGACCACACCAACCAGTGTGCAAAAGACAATAAATTGTGCAAATACAAAATATATACTAATAAATAAATAAGCAATACATATCAAGAACATGAGATGAAGAGCCCTTGAAAGTGAGTCCATAGGTTGTTAGAACATTTTAGTGATGGGCTGAGTGAAGTCATCCACTTTGGTTCAAGAATCTGATGGTTGAGGGGTAATAACTGTTCCTAAACCTGGTTGTATAAGTCCTGGGGCTCCTGTATCTTCTTCCAGAAGACAGCACTGAGAAGAGATCATGGCTTCTATGGTGGGGGTCCCAGATTATGGATGCTGCTTTCCTGCGACAATGCTCCATGTAGATGTGCTCAATGGTGGGGAGGGCTTTACCCATGATGCCCAGGACAGGTCCTCTGAAATGTTAACACTGAGGAATTTAAAATTGTCGACCTCTCTACCTCTGATTCTCTTATGAGAACTGGCTCATTTACCTCTGGTTTCCTCCTCCTGAAGTCTAAAATCAGCTTCTTAGTCTCACTGACATTGAGTGAGATGTTAGTCATTGAGGCAGGTTATCACATTCTTCTGGGGTATCTGTATAACTGAAGCCTGCTTGAAGCAGGTGGATACCTCAGACTGCTGAGGTTAAAGATCTCAGTGATCAGTACAGGTCGTTAGTACTTGGCCAGGTACACCATATGGATGCTTTCAGTGGGTTCACTCTCCTGCCACAACCTTCCCCGATGACTATTGTCCAGTCCACAACGATGAAGTGTTTTGAGAGGCTGGTGATGAAACATATTAACTCCTGCCTGAGAAACATCTTGGATCCACTCCAATTTGCCTACAGGAGTACCAGGTCCACAGCAGATGCCATTTCATTGGCTCTTCACTCAACCTTAGAACATCCTTCTAGGGAAGATGCATGCATCAGGATGCTCTTTATCAACTACAGCTCAGCATTCAATACCATCATCCCCTCAAAAAAATCAATAAGATTCATGATCTTGACCTCAATATCTCCTTGTGCAATTGGATCCTTAATTTCCTCAATTGCAGTCCCCGGTCAGCTTGGATTGGCGATGATATCTCCTTCATGATCTTCATCAACACAAGTGCACCACAAGGCTGTAAGCTTAGTCCCCTGCTCTACTTGCTTTACATTTATAGCTGTGTGGCTAAGCACAGCTCCAATGCCATAGTCAAGTTTGCTGTTGACACCACTGTCAATAGGCCGAATCAAAGGTGGCTGAGTGGTGCCATAACAACAACTTCTTATTCAACGTCAGCAAGACCAAGAAACTGATTATTGACTCAGGAGGAAGAAACCAGAGGCCCATGAGCCAGTCCTCATCAGGGGAGTAGAGGTGGAGAAGGTCAGCAACTTTAAATTCCTCTGTGCTAACATTTCAGAGGACCTGTCCTGGGCCCAGCACATAATGCAAATACAAAGAAAGCATGGCAGTGCCTCTACTTCCTTAAGAGTTAGTGAAGATTCAGCATGACATCTAAAACTTCAACAAACTTCTATAGATGTGTAGTGGAGAGTAAATTTACTGGCTGTATCACAGCCTGGCATGGAAACACTAGTGCCCTTGAACAAAAAGTATGATATGGCTCAGTCCATCATGGGTAAAGCCCTCTCCCTTCCCCGCAGCCCCACCACCATTGAACACATCTACACAAAGCGTTATTACAGGAAAGCAGCATCCATTACCAGGGACCCCCACCACTCGGAACATTCTCTCTTCTCACTGCTGCATCAGGTTTGGGAAGTAATTACCCTTCAAAGGGGATAACTTCACTCAACTTCACCTGCCCCATCACTGAAATGTTCCCACAACTTTCAAGGACTCTTCATCTCATGTTCTTAATATTTATTGCTTGCTTGCTTGTTTATTTGTTTGTTTGTTTGTTTATTTATTTATATTTCTTTCTTTCTTTTTGTATTTTCACAGTTTGGTATATTTTGCACACAAGGTGAACTCCCAGCCTGGTGTGACCTTTCATCGATTCTATTACAATTATTATTCTATTATGGATTTTCTGAGTATGCCCCCAAAGAAATTGAATCTCATGGTTGTATATAGTGACATATTTGTCTTTTGATACTTTGAACTGAAGGATGCTCACACATAAGCCTCAGAGACTGAAATCACAGGATTATTGGGGGCTGTTGGAGTTTATGATGGTTGCTCCATGTCTTGACACTCAAAGCAAGCACAGAAGGCATTGAGTTCATCTGGAAATGAAACCCTGTTGTCACCTATGATGCTTGATTTCATTTTGTAAGTGGTGATTGTGGTCAAGCCCTGCCACAACTGTGGAACGTCCTTCGTTGATTAAAGTTTAGTCCTGAATTGCCACTTACTTGTGAGATGGCTTTCCGGAGATCATACCTGGACCTCTTGCAACTTTCTTGTGTATCGACTAGGATAGCTAGGATGTAACATTCATGATCAACTCTGACCAACAAAGGGCCATACTTTAGTTAACCTTTGGATACCGATATAACATCTTACTCTGCTTGATCCCATCTCTCTCCATGAGAAGATATGCTGCTGCTTGATTTAGATGGGAAAAGAATATGTGCTTTTTCAGCTGGAACCAACACCTAAACTGAGATTAGGAGCAAACATACTAACATGTAGCTTGTGGGAAACAAAACAACTGCCCTTGCTAGAAATGTGAAATTGGAACAGCAATCTCCAAATCCTGAAATATTAACAGGTTATCTTGCTGACTAACCAGCCAAGTATTTCCTGCACTTTGCTATTATGTAACCTGAGGGAATTGGTGACCAGATCCAAAGTCTGTGCAATCAAAAATTGAAAAAAAGCTTGGCTAGTTAGACAATGTAGCAGTAGAAATTCAGTGAATCAAATGAAGATATTAAAATCATAAATTTAACATTATATTCTAAGAGGTCATGTCATGAGTATAAATAAAACACAGACTAATTGAGTACATCCAAATAATTATTAACTTTCTACATTTTGTTTACACCATCCCTAATAAAGAAACTGAGACAATGGTTATTCACTTAAAACAAAAAGGAGTAAAAGAATACACTGGATGAAATATAAAGAGTAATTAAAACTAACAAAAAACTGCATAGGATAAAAATTTCATTTTTACCAATGACTACTATGACCCAAATTTCTAAGTCAGATAACGTCTCTCACCCTTTACTCCGTTAATCCCTAGGTGGTGGTTTTGGTTTTAACCAGACCCTTCTGCACCAGACAGCGATAATATTCTTGAATGTATGTGTAAACACATTTCCAGTCCGGCTCCTTCATTCGCACCATATCTTCCACATCAAGCAGCTGTGGACAATCTGCACGTTTCCTATGGGGCCAGAGAGAGGGTCAAAAAAGAAAGGAGACGGGACACAACAGGGTTCAGAAGGAGAGAGGGAGAAAAAAAGCAAGAAAACAAAAGAACATAAATTACATTCATTCAGTGACATACGATGAACAAAAAGAAAACAAATTCATGCTTCATGATACACAACAGCAATAACATTGTGCTCAATACAGATTGACTGAACATGGAATGTTGCATGACAAAACATAGTAACTACAAAGGTAATGATTCTAAAGGGAAAAATGTGTAACTCATTTAAGAACGTGTAGAACATTTAGAGGTGTATTAGCAAAGATAGTGCACAAAAGACCAACAAAGAAGGTTAAATAATAAAACATTTTGGACACTATGAAGCATGATGGTGAATACTGGTAGCTTGGACTGAGTGTTTGATGTTGTGTTGTTCTCCGAGCTTGGGAATTAGCTTGCAAACATTTCATCACCAGTCAAAGTGACATCCTCAGTTCGCAGCTATCAGTGTTTTTCTCTGGGAGTGCTCATATTTATATATCTCCCCCCGCCCCCCCCCCCCACCATTTGCTTGCCTCAGTCCTGATTGGCTACCCCCTCAGCTGATCTTTGAATTCTATTGCTTCGCATTTCTTTGGCTGTTAGGGATTTGCTTACACCAGAACCTCCTTGACATGTGAGAATTTGTAGAAGCAAGGCTCTCTTCAGATAACACTGTAAACAAGAATACCGAAATAGATGCCATCTACGAACCCCTTAGAACCAAAGAAACAAAGCCAATAGAATTCAAAGGTCAACTGAAGGGGTAACCAATCAGTACCACGGTAGAATGGGGGTTATATAAAAGTGAGCACTCCCAGAGAGAAACACCAACAACTGTGCACTCAGGATGTCAGTTCAACTGGTGATGAAATGTCTGGAAGTTAATCGCCAAGCTTGGTGAATACCGCAACCTCAAACTGTGGAGCATATCTGTGGAAAACAAAAATAACAGCAAGATAATCTGTCCTCTCTCCACAGATTATACACCGTGGTATCTAATAGAAAGCTTTCAGCCAAAAAATAGCCCAAATTGACATGTTGCTTTGACCTAATAATCCAATATGTAATATTGTTTCTGTGTTATTTCCAGGTTTAGGCCATATTTTTCTTCAAACTAGATAAAATAATCCCTTTGCTCAAGCAGACACATAATTGCTAAAGCATGGTGGAGCAGAATTAGGTGAGCACAAAGCCACTTAGTTTAAATACGGAAAGCCAAGTATAAGTGTGCAAGTTTTATATTCTCAGTGGGAGAAACGAACAAGACCCTGAACACAGTATACGTATTGGCCATGCAGAAACAAGACACAAATATATATATATGAGAGAGAGGGGGAGAGAGACATAAAAAAAGAGAAGAGAGAGAGAGAGTGAGAGAGGAAGTTAGGAGAAAGACAAAGGTAGGTATATTTTGGATCTCAAGAACTCCAATACATTTTCATCCACAGTCCTTAATAGTAGGGTTGGGTTTCTTTGAAGAAATAAAACTGCAGTAAAGATGATGCTGTTCATAAGAATCAACTATTTCACTGCAGGTAGAATATAAATGCTAACATTTTATGGAAAGGCAAGTTTCTCAGTTAAAGCATAAAGTTTACAGCAAGTTATCCTGTAAAGATCATTATGGCAGATGACAAGGAGCTAGATTAAAAATTCAAAAGAAAACTTACATTTTAATAGACAAGCACTTCATTTACATTAAAATTTTATTATCACTTTTAAGACTTCTAGAATGGAAGAATCAGTGATAGAACTCATGAGAAATATCTCCCTAAATAACACCTTTGGGAGATGATAGGGATGCACAATCTAATTGGTCTAATGTGTAGACTTGCAGCATTCATAATCCCTTCTCCCTCTTTTGCTCTCCAAAAATATTCCAATGTACTCGCATCATCTATGTGGCTTGTAAATGCATAAGGATGATATTAATCCATAACTTTACCTCCATTGCAGTCAGTTGCACATTTTCAATCAAGAATGTTTTAAAACAATTTCAGAATTACAACAATAAGTATTTCCACAATCAAGATCACAGATCACCTTGCAATTAAAATGCAATAGAGAACTACAGGTAAAAATTGACTGCTGAGATTTCCCACAGGTTGGCTGATAATAATGAAATCATTGCTCACAACATACGCACTAAACCTACAAACCCACAACTTCTACTACCTAGGAAAGCAAAGGTGAAGATTGCAACCACCTGCATTCTTCTCCAAGGCAGATACCATTCCATCTCCAAACAAAAAAATCTCCATTCTTCATGGTGTTGGAATGGAGTGAAAAATTGTTCGTTTTCTCATAGTTTAATTTTTCTTATGCTTTCTTATAATGTTTATGTTATCATCAATATGTGCGTAATCATGGTATACTGTATTGTTCAGCAAATTTTGAGTAATTGTATATAGATGCTCCTGTAGTTTTCTAGTTTCTCTGCAGCCTGTGTCATGCCACTGAACACGACCAATTCATAAGTTACTTCTTATCAGTGGAATGTCTTTTTTTTTATTTTTCTGGCTTGTATAAGAAAGTGATGTCTTCTTTGTTCTTTGTTTTTGGGATTTTCTGCCTTTGTTTGTTCTCTCCTTTACAGTAGAGTAAGTTGGATACCGTTATTTCTCTATTATAAATACTTAATAAAACAGCCATAACTACCAAGTTTTATGCACTTCTAAACAATCCTTGGATCACAATATCACCAAAACCAACAATGGTTATTGAGTCAAAACTTGGGAAGCATTCTATCTATCTATCTATCAAGCTGCAGTGCAGAATTGGACCTTCTGGTCCTTTGAGCAGCACCACCCAGCAACCCACCAATTTAACCCTAGCCTAATCACAGAACAATTTACAATAACCAATTAACCTACCAACTGGTATGTCTTTAGACTGTGGGTGGAAAATGCAGCACCAACATAATCATGGGGAGAATGTACAAACCCCTTACAGGCAGCAGGTTACTGGTACTGTAAAACGCTGTGTTAATCACTATGCTACTGTGCCACCCAATATCGAGGCATCTCACTACCACATTTTACTTATTACATCATAGCAGGCCTACCAGGTCCATGGGGGTTTTCAACAGAGTACTTCAGTTGGAGCCATTCACCTCCCTTATCTACATAGGGGTAATTTACAGGAGCCAATTAACCACAGCACGTAGTTGCTATATATGCAATTGCCAGGAGATTGTTTGGCTCCACACAGACAGCATCTGAGATCTGATCAAGCCCT
Organism: Hemitrygon akajei; assembly: GCF_048418815.1. NCBI lineage: Eukaryota > Metazoa > Chordata > Chondrichthyes > Myliobatiformes > Dasyatidae > Hemitrygon > Hemitrygon akajei. Next base: position 33,009,883 of record NC_133137.1, read on the forward strand.
GGTCTCTGAGGCAACAGTTCTCTCTGCCACTCATTTGTCTTTTCCAAGTAAGTCAATGATGGACTTTAAGTGCCAGACTTGAATATGATCTTTTACATTTCAGGAATTGGAAAAAACGGAACTGTCCATATGGCCAGTCAAAGACCCAAGGCATATGTCTTGTAGAGATTAGTTATCATTTGTTAAATTCACTATACAGGTAAAAAATAGGGCTAGCTTAGATTATTAGCAGAACACATATTAGAATCCCAGTAAAACAATTATGTCTTGTGTGTCATTTCTAGCAGTACTGTTATATAAAACAAACTTTCCTCAACAATTTACTAGGAGCATAACAAACCATTTCAGAAGAGAAAAAGTATAAAGAGGATAGATAACTCTCAATAAATATGAATAAGGTTACTACTGAAGCCATTTATTCTAATTAATCATGTATGACCCTACAGATTAACAGACATGCATCAGTATCAAACAGTACAAGTTACAGTAGGTACAAATATCGAATCTGAACGGATACAAGAGCTGCACTAATAGCATGTCATCAGCAAACTCAGACATACTGATATGTATAAAACAGAAAAGGAGTAGAATTTTTCAGGAGTATCTGTTAGAAAACATTTGTTGCCACACACAGATGCTTGTGCACATTGTGCACGACATTTTTTGAATGCGGCAATTGAAAACTAGAGTTATGGTGTTATGCTTACATATGTAAAATATGTATGTTACTCACCCTTTAACAAGACAGATGGCACATCTTAACTGACAGATATCAAGGCTGTATTAGCATTCGCTAACATCTACTCCACGTCCATACCTACATTATTTAGTGATTCTCTTCACAGCAGCCAATATAATTACCCATAGTTTACTTTGTACAGAATGCTTAGTAGATATCAATTCATCAGACATCAATCGAATACTGCACCAATACTGGCTTTTTCTCAGATGTAAATTACATCAAATGCAGCTTTAAACAGGCAGCTTTACAAAGGAGACTTACTTCAAAAGTTTGAAGTTACTAATGCCAAGTGCATCTTTTAAATACCAGACGTATACTGCACCAACAAACAAAACCAGAACTGCGTCCACATGTGATAAAATCATTGCAGTGAAACTCCATAAGCAGATGAGCAAGATTATTACGTCTTGGCTATTCAGTATTTTGATTTACAGAGACTTAAAAATCTTTCTCATAATGTACAGGGCATACTTATTTACTTTATTTTCAATGAAGCACTTACAAATCATTCTTCATTACGGCAGTTACATTTTTCAAATCAATATTCTGTAAGGTTTATTATTTAATGATAACTGTTATTATGTTTTCAAAGTAAAAGGAGGCCCTTGATAATTACTGTCAAAAGCACCAATCTAATATTTAAGATAATACAATGCATGTGGAAGTCAAGGAAATGTACCTACTCTGCCATTGTGAATGCTACCTCGAAGTTGTGCCTGGGGTTGCTGGGATTCAGTTCTGAATAATCAAAGGCATCAGGGAAGAAGTTATGAACCAAAGCACAAAAAGCCATCCCATCACTCCAGCTGGAGGAGAAGTTCTGGATAGCGACATGCTGAGGAACAAGATAATATATTAGCATGAGATGAACAAATCTTCAATTACTATGAGATTCAGTATTATTGCATACAGGATGAATCAGAACACAAGATCCCATCTACATGATTCTCTTTGAAGACTTTCTTTCCAAAGCAGAGATGAACCCTCTGTTTCTCTCTCTACAGTTACTGCCTGATCTGCTGAGTATTTCTGGCACTTCTGATTTTGCTATACACTATAGTTGACTTAGTAGCAATATCTGCCTTTTCTCACTGCTGTGGACTACTCCATCCCATTAATATATTCAGACAAATAGATAGGAGGCAATTAAAATAAGAATGATGAATTAATTGCAAGTGAAGAAACAAAGCAATTGAGATAGTACTTGTCAATAATAGTTACATTTCTCCTGCACAATCACTTTCAGAATTTTTCTCCAAAGAACTTCTCAACATTGTTGTTCAGACCAAACATACCAAAGTACAATTTGGAAAAAAAATATTTTGCATCTTTTTATAGTTACTGATGATAAAGCTCTTCTGCAGAATCAATGTTACAAATGTAAGGTAACCTTCTGTATGATTCTCTCATTCCATGCCATTTATATTCACAGCTAAATATAGGCCATTGTTCTGGTGTCATAATCGTACTCAAAAGGTGTGAGGATATACCAAAGAGAAAAAAAATAATTCAAATACTACGTTGGTTATTGGTTTGAAGTAGGGCTCAGTGAACTTCCATGACATTCTTTTGCTATTTTAAATAAAAGTGATTTCAAAGCAGGACAATGGGAGAAATACAGAGACTTCTATGAATATGTCCATTGTTACCATCAAAATATAATGCAATTTTACTCAAACTAAATGTTAAGAGTTAGAGGGTATAAAGAAATATTTCCTCTAGTGGTGGAAGACTCAAAATTGAGAGGAAGATTAGTTCTAAGTGAAATCATTCAGGAAGACTGAGCTGTATTGATCAATTGATTGGGGTATTCAGAGATGGAGGACAAAAGGTGGCAAACAGTTAAGTTACAGAGCTGTCATGATCTATCTGAATTGTAAGACAGGCTATAGATATCAAATGGCCAATTCCTTTTCTATATTCCAAACTTATCCCTTAAAGAGTCCTTTTCTTGCTAGAAATTAAATATTTCCTCTTGCATGGTCATAGATTTTTCACATTTATATGTTTATTATATGGTGGGGTAATAATGCCTACCTCATAACCACGTGTCTTAGCTCTGCACCAGTCGAGCAGCATCTGCTTAATACTATTAGCATTTGGTACACCACAGCTTGCAGATCTCTGCACTTTCACTTTGGCAATGGCTGGATTTCCAGGACTGAAATGTAGAGATAAATACTAATGAGTATTTATAAATTAATAAAATAGCAGTTAGACTTTTGATATTTCTCCCCATCATTCTGTTTGGGAAAATATTTCAGAATACTTAAACACTATATAGGTATTCACATAAATATACTTTATTTTAGTGCATTATGACAAATTGGCAATGCAAATAATTTTATCTGGTCGGCAATTCATTGCAAGGAAATGGTAAAATGAATTGGAGGAACTTTGTTTCTGTTGAAGAGAACCTTGGTCAGATCCTGCAAGTTCTGATCAGATTTAGAAACTGTAACTCACTACAAGAAGGGTATACGTATTAAGCATGGAAAAGTAATCATGTGGCTCCTGACAAATTAAACTCAGCAGATATTTCCTTTGATAGAATTCACTGAAGGGTAAAATGTTTCAACATTGAAAAAATGAAGCTATGGAGAAATTCTGTTCTGGCTCAGGGAAATCCAGAAGAAGTGAAGGAACTAAAAAACAAACAATGCCATACTGAAGCAAGATCAGGCATTATAATTCATTTCAAGGTTTGTAAAGGAATCCAGCTTTCACTTCAAAATAGCTGTAGTGGCTATGATAATAGTGGCTTTCAAATCTCTTACTATCTTTCCTTTCGGTTAGTCCTGACGAAGGGTCTCGGCCTGAAACGTCGACAGCGCTTCTCCCTATAGATGCTGCCTAGCCTGCTGTGTTCTACCAGCATTTTGTGTGTGTTGTTGTTTGAATTTCCAGCATCTGCAGATTTCCTCATGTTTGCTTTTCAAGACAAAAGTTGTTTTGTTTGGTTGAATGGCCTACCTTCCACCTTCTTTTTCTAGTTTCTCAATCAATGCCTTTCGTGCCTGTGATCCTGAAGTCCGTGGCAACGTCTGTGATCTCAACACCTCTTTCCTCTTCTCAGCCTGTTTCCTTTCAAGTGCTAATACACTGCTAGATCTTGTATTGTCTTCTCTGTCAAAAATACTGAAAAGCAAATCACAAAATTATTGAGTTGCTAACTGCAATTCTCCACACTTCCACTTTGATGATGATTGGATTTTCTGCTATGAAATCTAGCTACAGCATGAGCCCCCCCCCCCCTTATCCAAAATGCTTGGGGCTGGAAGTGTTTTGAATTTTGGAATATTTGCATCTATATAATGAGATACCTTGGGGATGGGACCCAAGTCTAAACACAAAATCCATTTACATTACATATACAGCTTATACATATACCCTGAAGGTAGTTTTATATAATGCTTTTCATAATTTTGTGCATGAAACAACAATGTGTACATTGAATCATCAGAAAGGTAAGCTATCACTACCTCAGCTGTCTATGTAGTCTTTGACTTACACCTGCTCATCACACTTGCAGTACTGGGCAAAAGCCTTAGGCAAATATACAAAGTGTATAGCTAGGGTGCCTAAGATGTTTGCACAGTACAGTATTTGTCAACATGGAGCACAGAGCAAGTTTGTAAATCTAGCAAGAGCAAAAGATGTTGGAATGGTGAGGGTGGAGAGCTGCAGAAGGGGTGTACAACAGCTGGCAGAGAAAGAGTGCTGGGGCAGAGTTGGTGGCACAGGTGCAGACACACCCAGCCCTGAGACACTGGGCAAGGTTATTTGATTCCAAATAATTGGCTTATTGATCATTACAGAATGTCTCTCTGGTGCTTCCCACTCCCTCCCCTTTCCCTTCCCCTTTCCTCACTCTCAATCCATATCAGAATCAGGTTTATCATCACTCACAAATGTCTTGAATTTTTTGAGGTAACAGTACAATGCAATATATAAAATTACAAGTATTGTGCAAAAATCTTGGGTGCTGTAGCTATATATATGTTTAAAACTTTTGCACAATACTCATGATCAGCATACTGTTAAGTAGCATATGTTCATTCTGATACTGATGAATCCACTCTTTCAATACATGTTCAAGATATTAATTTTTTCACTTTATGCAGTGTTTTTCTATTTTTCATTACATTCTGTTCATTACATAACTGAAGTCACTTCTGGGAATTGTCTGTGGTGCACAGAGATCTGCACATTGCCTGGGAACCTTTCCAGTGCCTTTTGGAGTTTTCCATTTGTGAAATCATGTCAGTGTTCAAAAAATGTTATAATTCAGAGACTTTCAGATTTTGGAATTACAGTTAAGGGGTACTCAAACTGTATGATCCTGGTTAAAAACAAGAGATTTTGCAGCTGCTGGAAATCTTGAGCGGCATTCACAAAATGTTGGAGGAACTCAGAAACCAGGCAGCACCTAAGGTTAATAATTAATAAATTGTCAAGGTTTTGCGTATGAGACTCACTCACCTTCCCCTTCATCCGGTCTCACTTATCACCTGCCAGTTTGTACTCCCTTCCACTCTCTCCATCCTCTTACTCTGACCCATTCCTAGTCTCACCGAAAATGTCAACTATTTATTCCACTTCATTGCTGCTCCTGACTTGTTGAGTTATTCAGCATTTTGCTTGTATTATATTGTTCCTTACTTAACACTAACCTGCAGAGCACTGAATCATTATAATGCTCTTGGTTCCAATGGACACTCAAAGGAAGGTGGCCACAGAACGTTACAAAAGGCAATCATCTGTGTTGTGTGCTGCCTACCACTGTGCTGCCAATTTGGCAAAAACCCAACACCCTCCCCATTGTTGCCTGCTGCTCTGCCAGGAACCTGGTGTGAACCTCTGGAAAGGCACAGCCAAGCAGCCTTAAGGTTTGCAACTCGCATCCGGAACTATAATGGATATTGGTAACATTATACAGAAAATTAACAGGTTAAAGGGAGTTGTGCTGACAAACCATTGGCTCTTCACTCAGCCTTTAATCACTTGGACAATAGTAATACATCAAGCTGCTGCTTATTGACTACTGCTCAGCATTCAACATAATCATACCCTCATTTCTAAGCAACAAGCTCCAAAATCTGGGCCTCTGTACCTCCCTCTGCATCTGGATCCTTGATTTCCTCACTGGGAGACCACAGACTGTATGGATTGGAAATAACATCTCCTCCTCACTGACAATCAACACTAATGCACCTCAAGGATGCATGCTTAGCCCACTGCTCTACTCTTTCTACACCCACGAATCAGTGTCTAAGCACAGCTCAAACGCCATCTTTAAAATTGCTGATGATACAACTATTGATGGGAGAATTTCGGATGGTGACGAGGAGGGGTACAGGAGCAGGACAGATCAGCTGGTTGTTAAAGGGATAATAAATCAGCCATGATGGAATTGTGGAACAGGCTCGATGGACCAAATGCTGAACCATAGGTAATTCATTGCTGTAGGAGCACCAACAGAGAGCAGATATTTGTGCTAGGTTCCTGGCATGGCACAGAGGCAAAGCGTGCAATTCACGCCAGATACCTGGCACTCTAGGTCCCAGGCAGAAGTGGAGAGAGATGGGTTTGCACCAGGTACCTGTCAGTAATGTTATTATATGTATAACACCACAATGATCTATTGTCTAGCACTTATCTCATTAGTGCCCTTGCTGCTGGCAATGCATCCTGAGTGCTAAATGATTAAAGGTGATTGAAAAATTATGGCTACTGGAGGGAAAACTTCAATGCATATTAACTAAAGAGTAAAAGATGCAAGACCCTGCTCACCTGCCAACCTTTTTGGATGTACTGCTGCTGGAACTGAAGGAGGTCTTAGTCTGGATGACAGATGTTCCTCCTGTTTAAGAGAGAAATAAAGTTAACAATTTTGTCCCATATTACTCCAATAATTTACCTCAGTAAATCGTCAGGAGGAAGAAAGAAGCATATGTTAGATATAAGAAGCAGGAAGCAGGAGGGGCTCATGAGAAATATAGGGTAGACAGGAAGGAGCTTAAGAAAGGACTTAGGAGAGCTCAAAGGGGGCATGAGAAGGCCTTGGCATGCAGGATAAAGGAGAACCCCAAGGCATTCTACGTGTATGTGAAGAACAGAAAGAAGACAAGAATGAAGGTGGGGCCGCTAAAGGATAAACAAGGCAACTTGTGCCTGGAGGCAAAGGAGATTGGGGAGGTCCTAAATAAATACTTTGCTACAGTATTCACAAGTGAAAAGGACCTTGATCAGGGTGAGGTTGAAATAGAACAGGCCTGTGTGCTGGACAACGTGGAGATTAAGGAAGAAGAAGTGTTGGATCTTCTTAAAAACATCAAGATTGATAAGTCCCCAGGGCTGGATGTGATATACCCCAGGTTGCTATGGGAAGTGAGAGAAAAAAAAAAAATCGCTGGAGCAGTAGCTATGATCTTTCATAGCTTCTTTGGCTGCAGGGGAGGTGCCAGAGGATTGGAGAACGGCAAATGCAGTTCCCTTGTTTAAAAAAGGTAATAGGGAGAATCCTGGGAACTATAGACCGGTGAGTCTTACGTTTGTGGTCTGCAAACTATAGGAAAGGATTCTTAAGAATAGGATCTACAAGCATTTGGAGAAGTACAGTCTACTCAAGGATAGTCAACATGGCTTTGTGAAGAGAAGGTCGTGTCTCATGAGCCTAATTGAGTTTTTTGAAGAGGTAACAAAAGAAATTGATGACGGTAGGGCGGTAGATGTGGTCTACATGGATTTTAGCAAGACATTTGAAGGTCCCCCACGAGAGACTCATCCAGAAAGTCATGAGGCATGGGATCAATGGAACCTTGGCTGTTTGGATAATAAATTGGCTTACAAGAAGAAAACAGAGGGTAGTAGTGGAAGGAAAGTACTCTGCCTGGAGGTTGGTGACTAGTGGAGTGCTGCAAGGATCTGTCCTGGGACTCCTGCTTTATGTGATTTTTATAAATGACCTGGATGAAGAGGCGGAAGGATGTGTGAGTAAGTTTGCGGATGACATGAAGATTGGAGGAGTTGTGGATGGAGCTGTAGGTTGTCAAAGGTTACAAGAGGATACAGACAGGATGCAGAGTTGGGCAGAAAAGTGGCAGATGGAGTTCAATCCAGATAAGTGTGAAGTGATGCATTTTGGAAGGACAAACTAGAAGGCTGAGTACAGGGTTAATGGTCAGTTATTTAAGAGTGTGGATGAACAGAGGGACCTTGGGGATCAAATCCATACATCCGAAGGACTATGTGATGCTAGGCTTCATTAATAGGGGGACTGAGTTCAAGAGTAGAGAGGTCATGTTGCAACTCTACAAATCTCTGGTGAGACCACACTTAAGAGTATTGTGTTCAGTTCTGGTCACCTCATTATAGGAAGGATGTGGAAGCTGTGGAGAGGGTGCAGAGGAGATTTACCAGGATGTTGCCTGAACTGGAAAACAAGTACTATGAAACAAGGTTAGCAAAACTGGGACTTTGTTAACCTTGGTCATAATCCACATATCTAACAGCGTAGAAGGATGAGAGGGGGCTTCATAGAGGTCTACAAGATTATGAGAGCCATAGATAGGGTGGATAGCCAGTACCTGTTTCCCAGGGCACAAATAGCAAACACCAGAGGGCATATGTACAAAGTTAAGGGAGGGAAGTTGAGGAAAGGCATCAGAAGTAAGTTTTTTTTACACAGAGGGTTGTGGGTGCCTGGAATGACTTGCCAGGGATGGTGGTGGAGGCTAAAACATTAGGGGTATTTAAGAGCATCTTGGACAGGCACATGGATGAAAGAAAAATGGAGGGTTACAGGGTAGTGTGGGTTTAGTTTTTTTTAAGGAATATATGGGTCGGCACAACATCGAGGGCCGAAGGGCCTGGACTGTGCTGTAGCATTCTAGTGTCTATTCTAGTATCTAGTGTCTGGTGTCTAAAGTACCTCAGTAAAATTGTCCCAAATGAGCAGTATGTAAATCTAATTTCTTCTTCTGGTCTCAACATGAAATGAAACTAAACCTCTCATTGTGGGTATTATAGCATAGGACTAGTATCCAGACATTTGGGTTATATGACTTGAGACACAAGTTTGAATTCCCTACTCTGACTTTCCAGTATCTGGACTGGAAACCCAAAATAAATTCGAGAAATAGCATTTGCTATATATGCAGATTAAACTCCAGATATTCCCAGTAGTTTACTATCTGAGATTAAGTTTGAGCTTTGTTCTCACGGGATGATATATCCTATTCCAAGACTTTGCTATTTCAGCCATAGCAGAATAGAGCATAGTAAAAGATCTCAAGTTAATCCAATTTCTGTTGCTTACCATCAGTTTTCTTCATGACGCTGGATTCCACAGTTGTTGTTTGCAAAGTTCTGTTGCCACCATCTAAAGGACCAGATTAATTATCAGTAATTCTGTACATGGAAATTTGTCTTAACACAAAATCATTATGCAGGTGCTTTTAATAGGGTAGAGCTCCAGTCAAAACTGCATTTAGTTTTGAAAAGTGAGTAAGTAATTTCCTTTAAGGCTTAAGGTAACACTGAGATTCCAATAAATGGGATTCATTGTTCAGTGAGAGAGACTGGGATTGTCAGGAGTTCACACTGGACAAGTACAAGTACAGAACTACTAGTGTTTTCTGTCTGTTTGTAAATATTGGCAGGATTTTTTCAGTATTTTCACTCATTTTTGATGCACCTAATAAACACCCTTGCACTAACATGCTGTGAATCCAGCCATTTTTTCATTGGTCATAATCCACATATCTAACAGCCATAAAGTACATATTATGCAATTATTAATTCATATATCCAATGCAACTATTTACCCCTGTTGGATCGATCGGAGAATTTTTCATTGTGCTATCTATCGCCCACCCTCTCTAATTTAAAGCTATTTTTTAAAATTTCCTGGTTCTGTTAAAGGGTCTTCAACCTTTTGACAGATGTTGTTTGCACTGCTAAATTGTTCCAACATTTTCTGTTTTGATCTTATTCATTTATTTGCACCAAATTTCAATTGCCTCTGAAAACAAAGTGTAAACTTGGTCAACTTCCAATTGACTTCAAACAAGCCAATGCAAATAATAGGTAGTACAAGGTTTTTGGATTGGATACAGAAGCTAGGTTATAGATTCATCTGAAAGTGAAGCTTTCCTTATTGTGAACAATGTCCACAAATATGTTAGCTGATAGTTCTATGCTCATCAAAGCATAAATTTCATCACCAAATTCATAACAGGAGGAGTAGACCACCCGGTTTCTCAAGCCTATCCTGTCATTTAATATAATCATAGCTGATCGAGTCATAGTTGGCCGTAGTTCCTTAGTTCCTCTTCTCTGCCAGATCCATGTAGCCCTCAATTTCCTGATATTTCAAAATGTATCCACTGTCACCTTAAATGATCTGGCCTCCATAACAATCTGGGATAGAGAATTAGTAACATTCACCCTCCTCTGTGAAAGTAAGTTTCTATTCACCTCCATTTAAATGATTGGCCCTTATTTTTTAAACAACATTTCCTTGTTTGAGGCTCAGCTTCTGGTAAAAATCAGTTGGCAGACCATTATATGAAAAAATTCCATGATTTTGGAACTGAAGAGGGCTTAAAGTACTTTGTAATCTATAAGAAGCCAGCCCTGTTCTAGTGCTACAAATGTTTAATTTTCCACAACCCCAGTGCTCACCTCCCTCACACTTTCTATATAATTTTCTTCTCCTTTTGTTTGTACTCCATTTCCTCCCTCCACCTGGTTCCATCTACCATCATTCCCTTCCCATCTGGTTTCACCTACTCCATCTCCCTTCATACTGCTATGAACTGGCAAGCTTTCTGTTCCTCTCAGTACTAGTGCAAGCTCTCAACCTGAAATGTCAATTTAATCTTTTGTCTCTACAAATGCTGCTTGACCTGCTGGGTTCTTCCAGCACTTTGTGTTTTCACTGTTTTGAATGCATTAACACAGAGATCTATCTAATTGTCCCTGACTTTCTAAATATGCAATGGCGAGCCCCCTTTATGGGAGGGTGGGGGTGGGAAATGCATTCCCAGAAAACAGCCTGCATCACAATTTTCTGTTAAGTGAAGCTGTGTCACCTGTTGGAAACACAAGCTGGAAAAATGTTACATTCATATACGTTTTTCTCCTCCATGAAAATGTTATGCGAGTGAATTTTATTCCATATCTCAAATTTTGGGTAATAATTTGTGAATTTTGTAAGGGTGAATTTCCATAACCCAAATATCAGTAACAAGGGGTTGACCTGCAGTTTTTTTCAGTCTTAATATATTTTGATTAATTTCTCTCCTAAATAACTTTCAAGTACCCACCAGAATTTGCTAATACTGTTAACCTTGAAGGCATCTTCAAGCAGCATGTTACATTTTCTGTAGTTAAATATGAACATTTTACTTTCTTTCCTCCAGGTTCTGTCTACACATACCTGTATTTGTAGAGCTTGTTATCAATACTTTTCATTGATACAATCTTGCTTTAACCTTTCCTCTGCATAAATACTTCTACTCTCACGATACTCACTTTGTAGGTGAGGTATCTAATCCATGTCTCATTTTAACTAGGATCATCATCTTACTGCAGTTATTTTTTTGATTTTCATGCCTTCATCTGAACTAAGAAGGACTGTTTGGTGCTTTAGCTAACTTGCCTTCTGCAAAACTAGCAGTTGAAAGACTACAACTTCACATTCACTGTAGAAAGCATTACAGCGAACTGCATTGCTAAATGTTACCTGTGGCTTTAAGCCCACTTTTCTATTTTACACAAATAATTCTTCAACAGACCAATAATATTGTGGCGAGCATTCAGTCCATGATGTTCAACAAGAAAAGCTCATTTAACTCAACAAGCCCAAGAACAGACTGGTGCAATAACCTGGGGAGACAACCCACTCAGCCACACACCCCAGTTACAGTCAGGGTGACCCACAAACACATGTGCAAATAACTGTATAACCCAAGCTAAAATGTGACAATAAATGAACTTGAATACCCCACCATAATCCCACGAAGCATTTTAACAAGAACAATAAAAAGTGCTGGTCATTAGGAATGTTGGGCTGTCAACCACGCCTCCCCCCACCCAGAGTGCCACAATATCTTCCTTTTCTGCCTCTGAACATAATACTTAGTACCTGATTGGGTGATTCTTTCAGTCTTTGACATTGAGGTAACAGTCTTGCCATCTGCAGATTTTTCTGTTTTGGATACAGTCATTTCTGCAGTATTTGAAGACTTTGTTTTCTTTGCATCTTCTGATTTCTGTTTCAATTCTTGTAGTCTCATTTCACGTTCCTTTTCTCGTTCATCTAAAGAGAGATGAAATAAAAAATCCCAAATGTTATAAATCAAAACTCTGGAACTTCTGGGATTCTCCAATGTCTGATGAAAATTTGTACAAATCTTACAATCAATTCATTGATACATCCACCCAACGTGCCTATCACTGATCTTTGGTACAAATACTGTTACAAAACTGAAGCTCTTACTTCTTCTCCCAGGCAATATTCTAATTTGCTGCACAAACTTGGAAAAACAAGTACTGTACTGCAAGTTTACAACTAACATTTTTCCATGGTTATAAAATGACTTACTTGCTTCAAAAACAATACATCAAAAGTGTATTAATACATGTATTAAGTTCTAATACTCAAATCTATTCCTCTAGTAATTCTTGTGAATATGAAGGTGTCACTTCCAATTAACTGGGTAAGAGTATTCTCCAATTCCGCCTCCAACCAAAAGAAAAATAGTTCATTTCAACCTTCTGAAATTAGAACATCTAAACTAAGATATTTTACTTTATATATCATTTTAATTAATATTTTTGGATTTTGTGATCATGCAAAATCACAAAATTACTTTTTAAATTACCTTTAAGATGTAACACAAGCTCAGAACAGTATTTAAATCTCCAATTTTATTAGCTGCATAATGTGAACATTTTATAATATGAATGTCTCATTTGGTAGATTAAACAAGGTTATCAGGTCCACAACAGCAAACCATATCTCTTTGTCATTTGTAAAGTATCTTTTGACACATAAAAGCAGCATCAAAATAATCAATTGACTATGTTGTGCTAAGGGACATCCTGATAACAGAGAAGCTTTACATTATTGCAAGTTATTCAAATACAGGAGCTTGGCAAGATCCATCGCATATCTATGAGCTTTCTTACACATAACGAGGCAGCTCTTTTGTGAAAACAAGAATTAGTATTAAAGCAATATTGAAAAGATAATAGCTATGTTCATCAGTATATACAGACATTAGAAAAGATTTTAGCATTATCAAGAGATTCTGTCACAAGCTGTATCAAATCCAACATTTTCACTTCTATGTTAGGCAGTGAAAATGATACAAATGTGCATCAGCACTATGACATCTATTTTGCTAACTGAGAAAATCTTAGTTAACAAGACAGGCATTGTAGATCTAGTGTAAGAGAAAAGGGGAAAAATGTAAACATCTTACAACAGCAACTTGTTCGAATCTGTCAAATGTTTATGTTTATATAATATGCAGAAGACTGTGCCTCTCTCATATTGGTCTTGATTATCAATGGCATATTCATAAAAGATTATTTAAAAAACAGAATTGCAGAGGAATGAAGCCAATCCCCACTGAACTATCAAAATAAATAGGCTCTAGGCCGAGGTCCTATGATTTAGGATAGCCTTGCACAGTTCAGTTAATAATCTACTTTACCTACCAAATATAAATCCATCAGGTGTTAGAAAGCAAGATGTCAGCAATGTTCTACCATTATCTGGTTTCCCTGAGTTCCAGGAAATCCAAGGATAATCATTCCTTATTTGCAAGATCACAAGACAACACATTGTTTGTGCTGCACAATGTACCTTCTCATTTAAAGTACCCACCTCTTTTCTTTTTCCGAAGCTCCCTCATTGCAGCTCGAATCAACCTCCTTTTCTCAAAGTCTGTCGTTGCATCAAGCTTTGAAAAATATATTACAAAGTAGTATTAATTATTTAAACATATGTGTTTCTCTTTCCTACTGAAACCACAAGATTTAAACACTCAGAATATTTCAAATGGGTAAGGATGGATACATGTATCACATCAACCGTGAAAAAAAAAATCACAATTTTGATTGGCAACATATGCTGAGTTAATTGTCTTTAATCACGGTGGCAGTTTGATTGATTCTGAACAGGGGAATACTAATTATTCAAAGATCAAACTTCAAAGTGAATTTATTTTCAAAGTACTGTACATATATAGTATGTCACCATATATAACCCTGAGATCTATTTTCTTGCAGGCATACTCAGTAAATCCAAGAACCATCAATGAAAGACCGCACCCAACAGGACAGACAAACAACCAATGTGCAAAAGACAACAAAAAGCAAATACTCATGAAAAAGAAGAAATAACAAATAAATAATTAATAAATAAGCAAAAATATTGAGAACATGAGATGAAGAGTCCTTGAAAGTGAGTCCATAAGTTATGGAAACAGTTCAGTGAAGGGGTGACTGAAATTGAATGAATTATCCCCACTGGTTCAAGCACCTGACGATTGAGGCGTAATAACTATTCCTGAATTGCGTGGTGTGAGTCCTGAGGCTCCTGTACCTTCTTCTTGATGACAGCAATGAGAAGAGAGCTTGACCTGGGTGGTGGGGAATCCCTGATGATGGATGCTGCTTTCCTGAGTCAACACTTCATGTAGATGTGTTCAATGGTGGGGAGGGCTTTAGTCGTTTTGGACTGGGCTGTGTCCTCTTCTTTTTGTAGGATTTTACATTCAAGGGCATTGGTGTTTTGATACCAGGCCGTGATAAAACCAGTCAATATACTCTTCAGCACACATCTATGGAAATTTGTCAAAGTTTATTGTAACTGATCTTGATCATTACCCATAGAGCTCTGGAAATACCTCTGGATGAATAATGAAGACAGACTGAGACTTGGCTGTGCATGCATCACTGACAGAACATTTGCTGATAATTTTTGATACAATAAATACTTTGCTGAGGTGTTGTATCAATTCAACACCAAATCTCCATCCATACTGAGTTATCAATCTCAACTAACAACCCCCAATTTTGTATCTTTTATACAGTATTTTATTAAATGCCTTTTGGCAATAGTATTACAATACTGGTTCCTTTGTTCAACTCTGCTCTGAACATCCTCAAGGTAATCTTTTGTCAAACACAGGTTTCCTTTATTAAATCATATTTACTCTGTTTAATTACTGTATTATTTTACTTGGTAGCCTATTTCTATCTGAATAATAATTACCAGCATTTTCCCACAGCTGACTTTAGACTAACTAGCTTATAATTCTCCAATATCTTTCTGTCTACAGCAGCACTGTTACATTTTCCAAATTGCAGTTAGTATAGTCATAAAAATCACAATTTTACCTTAAAATTACCATGTATTTTTATTCTTGTATAACATATCTTTAAAAGGTAGAGAATTAAATGACATTTAATTATGTTTAGTTGCCATTTGAAAGCTCTATATTATCTGAAGCTAAAATTTAGCTCAACGTTGTACTTTGACCACTGAATTGGTGCATACTGACAGCTCATCACTTACAATCCATGGTGCTGAAGGAGCCTTCCTCCATAACTCTATTATGAAACCTTTATGATTTCTTCAATGAAAACATACCATTTTGTCTAGGACCTCTTCATCTTCAATAGCACTCAGATCTTCTTGAACGGCTGTGCTACTTTTCTCATCGGCATTCTCCTTTTCTTTTTCCTCTACCCCATTGGGAAGAGTAGCCTCAAACTGTAGTGTCTGGGCTTTGACTGGCTCTGTCTCCATCTACAAAGATAAATAAACAGACTCCTTTTAATTAAGTTGCCTCATCTACACACAGATGTGATTCAGTAAAGGCTTTAACATTTTTAACCAGGTTAACATCTCTATTAAAATAACAGATAGTAGATTAACTGATGGTATATCAATTCTCACAGAACTTTATGAATTTAACACTTCACACATTCATCAACGTAAGCTTTACCAATTTAATTGAGGAAACCATGAATACCTGACTAAGCTACATTCAAGTTAAAATAAGGGCTATACAGAACTACCAGTGTTTGAGAAACTTCAGGATCAAATTCAAATCTGTATTATCTCTTTTCTGGTAATTATTCCATCTCCCATAGCCTTAAAATCAGAGCTCATACTCCTGTAAATGCTAATATTGTGTGCTCAATGGTTGCAGAATCAAAAATAGTTCATTTTAGTCACTTCTAATTATTATATCACACATTTATATAATCATAGAACATAGTACACAACACAGTGCAAGGCCTTTGGCCCATGATGTTGTGCTGACCCTTTACTTACCCCAAAATCACCCTAACCCTTCCTTCCCATATAGCCCTCAATTTTTCTTTCATCTTTGTTGCTATCCAAGAGCCTCTTAAATATCCCTAAAATATCTTTCTCTACTACCACCCCTTTCAGTGTGTTCCATACACTTACCATTCTATAAAACCTGCCTGTGCCATCTCCCCATACTTTCCTCCCAACGTCCTAAATTTATGTCCATTTGTATCAGTCATTTAGAGTAATAGTCATTGAAAAGTACAGCAAAGAAACAAACTATTTGGCCCATCTAGTCTATGCTAAACCATTTAAACTGCCTAGTCCCATCAACCTGCCCGTCCATGTACCAATCCAAACTTCTCTTAAACATTCAAACCAGGCTCACATTCACTACTTGTGCTGGCAGCTAATTCCACACTCTTGTTAGTGAAGAAGTACCCCCTTAAACCTTTCACCTTTCACGATTAACCCATGACCTCCAGTTGTCGTCCCAACCAACCTCAGTGGAAAAAGCCTGCTTACATCTACCCTACCTATACCCCTCATAATTTTGTAAACCTCTATCAAATCTCCTGTCAATCTTCTATGTTCCAAGGAATAAAGTTATAACTGATTCAAAGTTCCCTTATAAACAATGTCCTCCAGTCCCAGAAATACCCTTGTAAATTTTCTCTGTACTCTTTCAACCTGGTTTACATCTTTCTTGTAGGTAGATGACCAAAACAGTACCACCTTGTACTTCTGCCTCCACTCCCTCACTCTGACTTCTCATCTTTCTTTCTAGTCCTGATGAAGGGTCTTGGCCTGAAACATCGACTGCTTACTCTTTCTATAGATTCTGTCTGGCCTGCTGAGTCCCTCCAGCATTTTGTGTGTGTTGCTTTGGAATTCCAGTAACTGCAGATTTTCTCTTCTTTGTGTTGTACTGCCTGATCTGCTGAATTTTCCATTATCAGTTTAGATTTTCAGCAGTTACTTTGGTTTTGACAAACTATTGTTGTTTACCAATGTATTAGAAGATGATTTTAAGCATTAAGAGCTCAATAGTTACTGTATGCAGTACAATAAAAAGCATGCTGCATTACTTTTGAGTTTGTGCACATAACTAAATGTACAATATGACCTTTCAACAATATTTGTTGTTTGCTGCCAGTATTAAAATAGATAACAAAAATCAAGAAGTATATATTTAGAACACCAGGACATTCCCTTGGCTTAGATTCACTGCAGCAAGCAAGCAGCTGCTCTGCTCTCAGTCATGCTGTCTTAAGCAAATTGAGTAGACATGAACGTTATGGAGGCCAGATAAGTAGTATACTCCACCTGTAGGATGTGAGAGATTAAGGACATTTCCTGTATCCTTATTTATTGCGCTTGCAGGAAGCCCATCCTCCTATAATTCCTGGAAGATTTTTCAAAGTAATTGGAACTGCGAATGTACTCACTATTGCTAATTCCGGAAGTAGAGAATGTAGTAGACATTCACTTAGTGAGATGGCCATCCCCACAGGTACATAAAGGGAGGCAATGGGTGACCACTAGGAGGGCCTTGGCCCAAACCACAGGCTGTTATTTTCTCTCCACTGATGCTGCCTGACCTGCTGAGTTCCTCCATGATTTTTTGCATGTTGATACAGGTAGCGCAGGAATAACTTATAGTCATTCTCCTCTCTAACAAGTACAGCATATTGGATCCTGTTGTAGGGATATGTCCTCCCAAGGAAGAACTACTTTGTTGGATGGCAGGGGGGTGGGCGTAGAAAACAGGACTGGGAGAATGATAGTGGGGGGAATTCTTTTGTAAGGGAGGGCATGTTGTATTCCTGTGCTTGCAAAGAGACTCTAGGTACCTCTCTGGGTCCAGGATGTTCTGAAATGGGAGGATGAACAACCAAACGTCATGATATATCCTTACTGGCTGGCTGGCTTGCTAATGTTGATGGCTTTGGTCTAAGCAGAATTAGCATAGGGAACTCAGAGTATTTGTCCAGAAGGAGAGGTAAAATCATCTCGTGCAGAAATAGTAAGTGTAGCAGGCAGAACAAATACATATCAAGTGAATTCAGAGCTAAGCTGTGTCTCTTTTAATGCAACGAGTATTACTAGTAAAGCAGATGAATTCAAAGCTTCCATTAACATAGAGGTTTATAATAGTGTTGCCACCAATGAGACATGGTTGAAGGACAGAGAACACTGATAATTCAATATCCCACAGTACAGCACTTTCAGATGAGACAACTCTTTACTGTACAGGTGACCAGGTTCAATTCCCACCACTATCTAAGGAGTTTGTATGTTCTCCCCGTGATCACATGGGTGTCCTCTGTGTGCTCTGGTTTCCTCCCATAGTCCAAAGATGTATTGATTGGTAGGTTAATTGGTCACTGTAAATTGGCCCATGATTAGGTAAATTGGGGAATTGCTAGGCAATGTGGCTCAAAGGGCCAGAAGGGCCTATTCCAAGCTGCATCTCAATAAATAAAAATAATATTCACTGTATAGGTACACATAGAAAGAAAGCCATTTGCAGAAGCTTTCAAAACGTGTGGAACTGTACCACTGAAAGAGTACCTTCTTGAGATGTGACTCAGTAGAAAGAAAAAAACAATTTTTCTATGCATTTTCTTTCAGAAACAACAGGCTTGTTGCATTTTCAAAATTACATTGCCTTTTCTATATTATATTAATAATATCACCAGAAAGTAACATACAAATTCAATTTCACAATTAGATGGAAGCATATGTACAATTAGCCATCTGGTGGTGTAGTGGCATCAGTACCAGACTTCGAGGCAATGCTCCCAAGTTGGAATATGGCTGGCTCCTTGCACACTTTCGAGCCTCTCATTATGACTAACACTTTCTAGTCTAAACAATGCACCCTAGTAAATCTCTTCTGCAAACACTTCACATTCTTCCTATAACATGACAACAGAACAGCACATAATCTAACAAGTGTGGCCTAATCGAAGTTTTATACAGCTACAACATGACTTCCCAACATTTAGACTCCATGCCCCAATCGATGATGGCAAACATAACATATGTCCTCTTTCCCACTTTATCTACCCAGGTTGCCACTTCCAAGAGCTAGTGAACTACATCCAAGATCCTTCTATGCATCAATGTTCCCAAGGTTTCTGCCATCACCATTTGACCTCCAATACTGCATCTCACATTTGTACAGTTGAAGCCAACCTGCCCAAATTTCCAACTGATCTATATCCTGGTATATCTTTTGACAACCTTCTTAGCTGGTATGCCTCTGCCAATTTTCGTAACAGTGCACAATTTCACCGATTTTTGTGACAATTTTCTCTTTCCATTATTTTTTTAAATGGATGTTTGTGGAAACAACATTTTCTCAGGTGGAGAGAGAGAAATTTGGAAAGGGAAGAGCTGTGGCAGAGATGGGCCATGAGAACAGTGTAGAAATTGGCAGCAAAAGTAATTAAACATGATTTCTATATAGATGATGATCTCCATTTTCTGAACCCTATGAGTAATAGATTAATACTTCATTATGCATGGAAACTGTAATTATGCTTACATTTAATTTGCTTAGTTTCTCAGATTCTTATACCTTTGCTCTGTTCTACAATCAAAATTATTCTTCAGGAAATAACTTTCAGTACTTCTTGGCATAATGAAATAACCTCTGCTGTTAGCTAGAGTACATAGAGTATCAAAATATTACTACATTTCGCTAATAATACCTATGCACTAGTGAATTCACTTCAATTTTTCAAACTTCTAATAAAATTTTAACTCAGCAGGTAATAACAATGTCCAAAGCCATCAGTTCCTTCAATGATTTAGTTGATACAGCTTTGTTTATCTCATGCTTATATTTTCAGAATCAGGATCAGGTTTAATATCAGCAGCGTATGTCATGAAATTTATTAACTTTGCAGTAGCAGTACAATGCAATACATGATCAACATAAGAAAAAATGAATTAAGGTATATATGTATGTATATTAAATAGTTAATTAAAATAAGTAGTACAAAAACAGAAATTTTAAAAAGTAGCTAGGTAGTGTTCCATGTATATTTAGAAATCTGATGGCAGAGGGGAAGAAGCTGTTCCTGAATTGCTAACATTGTGTCTTCAGGCTTCTGTACCCCCTTCCTGACAATGAGAAGAGGGCATCACCTGGGTGATGGGAGTCCTTAATGATGGATGCCACCTTTCAGAGGCACTGCTCCCTGAAGATATCTTAGATACGACAGAGGCTAGCACCCATAATGGAACAGACTAATTTTACAACATTCTGTAGTTTCTTTCAATCCTGTACAGTAGACCTCCCATACCAGACAGCGGTGCAGCCTGCCAGAAAGCTCTACATGGTACATCTATAGAGGTTTTAGAATGCTTTAGGTGATAAATCAAATCTCCACAAACTCCTAATGAAATATAGCCGCTGTCTTGCCTTCTTTATAGCTGCATCAGTATGTTGGGACCAGGTTAGATTCTTGGAGATATTGACACCCAGGAACTTGAAATTGCTCACTCTCTGCACTTCTGATGCCTCCATGAGGACTGGTGTGTCTTCCCTCATCTTACCCTTCCTGAAGTCCACAATCAGCTCTTTGGTCTTATTGACATTGAATGCAAGGTTGTTGTTGTGACATTACTCAACTAGCTGGTATATCTTGCTCCTGTACGCCCTCTCGTCTCCATCTGAGATTTTGCCCAAAATGGTTGTATCAACAGTAAAATTATAGACTGCATTTGAGCTATGCTCAGCTATGCAGTCATGGGTGTAGAGAAGGAGAGCAGTGGCCAGTGATGATCGTCAGTGAGAAGGAAGTGTTTCTACCAATCTACACATATTGTGGTCTTCAACAAAATCTTATTTATCCCAGTCTGTATAATTTCTCCAGAGAGCAGATAACTGTCTTGTACAATCCTTTCATTAAATATCAATGTATTATCTACAATATTTCACACAGTTTTTGCCCGATTTATCAATTGTGAACAGAAAACACTAAAAGCAATCGTGATTTTTATTTTCTATTTGAAACACTCACACAGTTTTATTCTTGGTTATCATGGTCAAAATGATGTGAGCTGTTTCCCTCAGCCTATCAGGATTTTAGCCAGAAGCAGCTGTTCAACACATTTGATCTTTGGTCTCAGTGATCACACACAAGAACTTCAAATTAATACAGGATATATCAAGTGAACGGATTAGGAAAGCAGGGGGAACTACCACATGGCAACCAGTATCACTTAATATCCCCACCCCCATTAGCCACAATAGCTTTATCAAATGTAATGGTTAATAGGTAACTTAAGCTAAGAATCTCTCTCTCTCTCTATAGAAGATAAAAAGTTATTAGGAAAGGAAGATACACAGGGTGAAAAGGTTAGTACATTCAGTGCAAATAAACATTCATAAACCAATGAACTGCAGCAACACAAAAGAACATGGACCATGGTACTATAACATGGTATTTTTATAAATTTAATAATTCATGATTTAAGCCACACCTGAAATAATAAACATAAAAGGTGTGTCGATAGGTCTCTCCATGTTCCAATAACCTATATTAAAATATTACGAAATAACATATAGTATTTTTGGTTATGCAAAAAATGATAGTGGATTCCAGTTAATTGGGACAAATCAAGACTAGTACATTTTGGCCCAATTAAGCAGTTGCCCCAATTAGCCAAAATTTGATGGAAATAGTTAAAAGGTACAGTATTAAACAAGACGAACTAGCATTCAACTGAGGAACAATTTATGTATTTAAGCGAAATACAGAACAAATCAGAACACTACCAGTATCTCTACAGTACTTTAAAACTGTGTTTAGGTCCGTAATATTTATTGATGGAGGAATTTATCTGCTCTGTTCTTTTGATTGACTGTAAATGAACAATGTCAGCATAGACATCTAGTGTAGATAATAGACTGCCTTCACAGAATGCTTTAGATGATTGCATCCTCCAAATCTTCATTTTCATTGTAACATTCAAGATGATTGTTGGCATTCTTCAATGTTCCTAACTTGTTGAAGTAGTGAAATCATTTCATTTTTGCTCCCAGGTGCTTCTGGCATCTCCAAGCCTGAATGCTTGAAACCATGGTGAGCAAATCAGTTCCTAATTGTCTTACTGCTTATTTTTCATCAACTATCAGTGAGAAAAGTCACTGCATTTTGAACACAAACACACACAACTGACATGATTTAAAATCTGATTGCTCTAAGCACGATCTAGGGTCATGCAAGTGCACGTGACTGATGCTAGTTCAAAACTATTTGGCAATAGTCTTCTGCCCTAATTAACTGGCATATTGTCCCAAATAAACAAACAGAATCCTGGCTATTTTCTTGATTTTGTTTTGTTCTTTAAGAGTTGTACCAAATAAATGGCTGCCCTGATTAACCAGTGATAGCCCTATTAACTAGAATCCACTGTATATTATTCATTATACTTGTAAATTTTCTAAGGACTAATGAGATTTTTCCTACACTTGAAACTTTGTACAAGAACGAGGGCCAGTTATCCCTGAGGTTGGCAAGTATTGGAATTTGTGGTTGGCAGATCCTGAGGTCAGAGGCCTGTGATCAGTGAGTTATTGGTTCGAAGTCCAGAGGTTAATGAATCTAGAGGTCAATGTGCTGAGTTCAGTGAGTCCAGAGGTCTAAGCATTTGGTTGGTGGGTCTGGAAGTCGGAGGTCAAATGTCTGTCCAAAGTTTGGAGGCCTGCCTGTGTGTGTGGGTGGGGTGGAGGAAAGAATTTGTGTTGTTCTTGCTTGTTGTATTTTGGCTGTGTGTTATTCTGCTGAGCATTGTGGTGACACTTGCAGGCTGCCCCCAGCATATTATGTTGGTTGTTGACACATGTCACTCTATGTTTCAATGCACCTGTGATTAATAATTAAATCTAATCTAGTAACCCAATATTGTCCATTAAGTGGCCAAAGGTAAAATTCTGTCAAATTAAGTTACACCTCCAACAGGTGTTTAATAACCTTTTCAGTGAATGTCCAGTCACCACTTCATGACATGTAACAGATGGACAGATTTAACCATCATCAATCATGTTTCTAAGAACGATCCATAAGTGATTGTAAACTGAGGTCTGCACTCTACACAATGAATTCCATGACGCAGAAAATTGAAATTGAATCTATCCCAATGGCAAGATATAGCACATTTCACCTTCAACAGATGCAGTGTCAGATACCGTTACCCAAAAAAAACATACAGTGTCCTCAATGATCAACAAAAAACATGTCCTGGATAATCTACAAACTGGGGAGAAATATTATTTTTCAATCCTTTTCAAAACTTTACATCATATTTTTGTGATGATGCCATGCAATGTAAGGCAAATTAAAAATTAAAAATCCACATTTATCAACAGCATTTGAAGTGGGGAAAAATCTGAAATTCACCGTCCATGGCAAAATTTTATTCATAGGTAGCTACATATATCCAGTATATATAATTTATATCATTTTGAATGTTTGCTCTGAAAGTACAGTGGCTTATCTAAATTCACTTTTATTATCTGCCACCATTTGAATATTGAGCTGAAAAAAAAGACTTAAAAGATGATTCACAAATTGTACATACGCCAGCTGGTTAGAAGATTATCAGAAAAAAAGTTTCAGGCCTAAAATCACTTAATCCTTTTTAAGGTTTTGTTTGAAGTATGGGTTTAATCTCATACCAGCTTTAGTATAAACTTAGTGTACAAGAGTCACTTCACTTTCTCCGGCTTTATTGATCCAAAAAATGGATTACAATCATTCTGACAAAATTAGATAGGCAATAATAAAATGAACACACACAAAAAAATTGAATTGCAAAATTTGGATAACTGAATAAAGCAAGGAAGTACTCAGCAGGTCAGGCAGTGTCTGAAGAGAACAAAGAGAAATCTTGATCAGACAGCACCGGCAAAGGAAAAAACAAAATTAACCTTTAATGTTAATTAAATCTGCTTCTTTATGCTAATGAAAATGCAATTTATTATACTTACAGATTTTCTAATAAGATGATGAAAGGTCATCAATAAACAGGGGGAAATCTTTTTCAGTTCTATTTATGACTTTTCCTTCACTCATTTTGTGATTATGTCATAAAATGAAATGCAGACTAAACATAACTCATAATTCTTATCAATAGCTTATCATCATTAAGATTTCAGCTTGGTTTCATTGCAGCAACAGCAGGAAAGGTTTAGTAAATCTCCACAGATGCAGCCCTAACCTGCTGAGTACTTTTAGAATCTTATACTTTATTTGAAATGAAAAGTAACTTTTTACTTCAGAACTAATCACATTTTTCAACCAGAGAGTTCTTGCTGCAAAGATCGTATTGCCCAACAGAAATTTGTGAATAATTTCTGATACAGGTATTTAACTAATAATCTTAGTAAAAGAAATCTTGTAACTGCAGTACACCACTGATTTCCTAACATTGGAAACTAGGTTCAGTCAAACTCCTGTATATATTTGAAAAAAAACAGCATGAATAATAAACAGCAAATTTAAAGATTCATTACTGTCTTTAAAACTGCAAATAGTTCTGATGTGTACAAAGCCTAAATCAGGGTAAATACAATGGATTCCAGTTAATTGGGACACATCGGGACCAGCACATTTGGTCCAATTAAGTCACTACCCCAATAGCCGAAATTTCATGGAAATGGTTTAGAAAGGTATTATAAAAGACAAACTACACTGAATTGACTAACAAATTATATATTTAAATAAAATACAGAACAAATTAAAACACTATCAATATTACTACAGTACTATAAAATTGGGTATTAATTCCTTCCTAATTGTTATCAATGGAGGAATTTATCCAGTGTACCTGTACCCTGCTGTATTCTTCAGACTGAATGAACAAAATCATCACAGAACACCTAGTGCAGATAATGCACTGCCTTTATACAATGTTATTGACAATTGCATCTTCCAAATCTTCATTTTCATTATAACATTCAAGATGATTGTTAATACCTTCAAATTATTCGTGAGTCTATTTGTTGAAGTATGAACTTGTCTAATTTTCACTCCTGGCTGTTTCTGGCATCTTCAAGCCTGAATGCTTGAAACCACAGTGAGCAAAAAGTTCTGAATTGTCTGACTGCTTATTTTTTGCCAACTATCAGAGACAAAAATCTCTGATTTTGAACACAAGTGCACACAGCTGTTCGCGCAAAGCACAAAGTATTGTCTAATGGCCAGACAAGTGCACGTATCTGACACTAGTTAGAAATCATTCGGCATCAGTCTCCTCCCCCAGTTAAGTATCATAATACCCCAAATAAACAAAGGGACTCCTGGCTACTTTCTCAATTAGTTTTTGTTCTTTAAGAATTGTCCCAAATAGGCGGCTGCCCCAATTAACCAGAATCCATTGTATCTGGCAAGACATATAACTGCTACAGTGTGAAACCCGCAGAATCATTCTACAGATAAATTACATCAAAATGTGACATTTTGCATGTGTTCAAAACACTTTCTAGCAATGTTGGCAGAGTGAGGAAATAACATTGTTACTTGTGAAATTTCCACATGGATCAGTGAAATATTCTTCACATTTTCACTATTGTCATAGTAAAAGAACACACATGTGATAAGGAATTTAATTGAGAGCAATACCTCTTCTATTACACTCCATAATTGCAATGTATTGCAAATCTTTTTAACAAACCATTGTTAAATAGAAGCTCATGTCAAAAGGCAGCGTATGAACTCGTATACAAAACAGCTCATGGAGTTATCAATGTGATCCTTAACTGCACCTGAAAAAAATCCTGAGTTATCCATTTCTCATGCTTTCAATTTACTTCTTACAGTTCTTGTTTCTTCCAGTGACATATGGACTGTTCGAGAGGTTGAGAATTAATTTTAAAATTATAATCATAAGAAGAGTGTATGTACTCTGAAATCCAACATGCAACTTCATCAAAAACACCAACATGACAATTCTGTGGTATCTGCTAACAGATAACAGCTTTTCCTTAATTACTTCTTGAACAAAATATTAAACGAGAGATTTTGCAATTGCTGGAAATGTGCTATTCAACAAAATATTTCTTGTCAAATAAATTACTAAAGCTATGACTCTGTATTACAACTGCAGGATAGGTCTACTACGAGGGGTGATTGATAAGTTTGTGGCCTAAGGTAGAAGGAGATGAGGTCCAAGATCCGTATGCTCCACGACCGCTAGACTGAGTGTGTAAATGTAGGAGGGGACTATGTTGAAAAATAAATGTGATAGGTTTTCTAAAATTAACTCCTTCTACCTTAGGCCATGAACTTAGTAATCACCCTCATACAAACTTCATAAAATTCCTTCTAGATCTCCAAATCAGTCATTCTTCAAATATGAATGATCTTTACAACAACTACCTTTAGGCCATTTAACTGATAGAAGTATTAATACCATGTCTGATCTCCTCCTTTCCTCAGGCTACTGGACAAAGTGTAGAATTTCTGTCTGATATGCCTCTTAACAGCCTGTGACAAATCATACAGGAATACTGAAGTGAGCAAAGATAAGGAAACAAATATTCTTTACTAACTCACATGAGAACAGATTCACAATGATTAGATAACTGATTTTGAAGAAGTAATGTTTTAAACATTATGTTGATATATGGAAACAGTGATTTCTAACTGGATGATTCAAATCTATTGAGAGGAAGCAAAATATTGCTTATGAATAGCCTGAAACTATGTATTTACAGTTGATTAATAAGATTAGTCCTCAGTTTTTGGATGTGCTGGAGCAAAAAACAATATTCATCAAAGAATAATAGCTTTAGGATCGATTACTCTCCCTAATAATTAGCAATTTCCAATCACATTACCATTTTGATGAAAATTTTATTTAATTCTCTTAAAAATGTAAACCAATATATTTTGTGGGTTTTCTCCAATCATTCCTTGGCCATATACAAATTCCAAATCCTAGCAGAGACACCGAGGAAAACCAAAACGTTACTCTCATGGAAAAATCAGAGAAAATTTATTATTATTAGCAAATTCCAAGCAAATAATTGAAGCGAACAAAGAGCAGCATTATGGAGATTAGAAAGCAGATTATATTTGCTTTCAGAGTTTTTGAATTTGGTCCTATTGTGGAGTAGGGCTTACAAAGCAATAAAAAGGAGGGCTGATGTGGAGAGATAGTATCCAAGAGAACTTCAACTGACTGTTAAGTACTTAGTGCAACATTGTTGCTTTGCAGTAAAGTATGAAGTCACTGGCTTTTGCTAATTACTTTCAATGGAAATAGTTGATACACTTTCTGAGAATGTGAGAAACTTTGAATGATTCCAGCACGTTTTGGCAAACTTTGATTAGTTTGCTGGTATTTTTCTTATACACACACATGCACTTCCCTGCAGAGACCATTAAAACCACCAGCTGGAATAAGATTTGTTTTTTTCTCTTTCCATAGTTTACGAAAGCTATGAAATATCGGAATAGAGACACAAGGGACTGCAGGTGCCATTTGTTGCTGAAGTATTACAACAGTTATTTCCATTACCTCAGTAAAAGCCATGGGCTTAAATTGGATGTTAAAAGTAATAAAACTATATTCTATCGCAGGGGTTCCCAACCTTTTTAATGCCATGGACTCCTACCATTAACTGAGTTTCCCAGTCTGGGAAACCTTGCTACAGAGGTTGGAAGTAGCACATTTTCCTCTGCAGATATATTCCATATAAGAAACACCAAATTAGATCCAAGGCAAGCAACGAGAATCAGCCAACCATGAGGAGATTAACTAATTCTGTTACAATATATTGAACAAAGTTGCTAAATTCATCTGTTCTCTGCAATTTCCTTGGTATGGAAAGTGTCACCTTACTACTATTGTGGGACAACTGGATGGGCAGAGATCATTCTGCTTTAGAAAAAAAATCATGCGGACATCTTTTTCCATTCATTAGCAAGAATGCAATAACTTTAATGGCTTGAAGACAATAGAAATTAAGTTCAAAATTCAAAGTACATTTATCATCAAAGTATGTATGCTATATACAACCTTGAGATTCATCTCCTTAGAACCACAGAACCGTAAAACATTACAGCACAGAAACAGGCCTTTTGGCCCTCCTTGGCTGTGCCGAACCATTTTTCTGCCCAGTCCCACTGACCTGCACCTGGACCATATCCCTCCATACACCTCTCATCCAGGTACCTGTCCAAGTTATTCTTAAATGTTAAAAGTGAACCCACATTCACCACTTCATCTGGCAGCTCATTCCACACTCCCACCACTCTTTGTGTGAAGAAGCCTCCCCATGTTCCCTTTAAACTTATCCCCCTTCACCCTTAACCCATGTCCTCTGGGTTTTTTTCTCCCCTAGCTGCAGTGGAAAAAGCCTGCTTGCATTCACTCTATCTATACCCATCATAATTTTATATACCTCTATCAAATCTCCCCTCATTCTTCTGCACTCCAGGGGGAAAAGTCCTAACCTATTCAACCTTTCTTTGTAACTCAGTTTCTCAAGTCCCGGCAACATCCTTGTAAACCTTCTCTGCACTCTTTCAACCTTATTAATATCTTTCCTGTAATTCTGTGACCAAAACTGCACACAATACTCCAAATTCGGCCTCACCAATGCCTTATACAACCTCACCATAACATTCCAACTCTTATACTCAATACTTTGATTTATAAAGGCCAATGTACCAAAAGCTCTCTTTACTATCCTATCTACCTGTGATGCTACTTTTAGGGAATTTTGTATCTGTATTCCCAGATCCCTCTGTTCTACTGCATTCCTCAATGCCCTACCATTTACCTTTTATGTTCTATCTTGGTTTTTCCTTCCAAAGTGCAATACCTCACACTTGTCTGTATTAAACTCCATCTGCCATTTGTCAGCCCATTTTTCCAGCTGGTCCAAATCCCTCTGCAAGCTTTGAAAACCTTCCTCACTGTCCACTACACCTCCAATCTTTGTATCATCAGCAAATTTGCTGATCCAATTTACCACATTATCATCCAAATCATTGATATAGATGACAAATAACAATGGACCCAGCACTGATCCCTGTGGCACACCACTAGTCACAGGCCTCCATTCAGAGAAGCTATCCTCCACTACCACTCTCTGACTTCTCCCATTGAGCCAATGTCTAATCCAATTTACTACCTCACCATGTATACCTGGTGACTGAATCTTCCTAACTAACCTCCCATGTGGGACCTTGTCAAAGGCCTTACTGAAGTCCATGTAGACAACATCCACTGCCTTCCCTTCATCCACTTTCCTTGTAACCTCCTCGAAAAACTCTAATATATTTGTTAAACATGACCTACCATGCACAAAGCCGTGTTGACTCTCCCTAATAAGTCCCTGTCTATCTAGATACTTGTAGATCCTATCTCTTAGTACTCCTTACCAGCAGCTACAAAACAAAGAAACCAGATAGAACCCATTAAAAAGACTGTCAAACACCCAATGTGTAGAAAAATAACAAATTGTACAAACAATAAAAGTAAACAAATAATATCCAGAACTGAAGTTCATGAAAGTGAGTCCACAGCCATAAAACCAGACACATCCGATCTAGGAGCCCATAGGTGCAGGCCACAACCTCAGTCAGCACAGAGACAAGTAAGCCTTGTGAGCAGTGAGGTGAACATTGGCCTGTTCCTCTGCTCTAGCCCTGACACCCTGACCTTTTCAATCTGATCCGGCATTTAAATCTGGTTGCTTGCTCTCACACCCGGGCCCTAACACTTTGATATGCTCTTGGACCCAAGACCCACTGGGTTGATTTAGCCTGTACCTGACCTTTCCAATCGGGCCTGGCACTTAGAAGCAAGAATCATCCATTCATCTACTTCCGATTACTCTGCCTTTCCATGAAATTGTGGGTGATCAGTTATCTCTGTAAAATCTTTTATTTTTCACCATATTCACTGCACCTTCATGCAAAATAATGTTAGACTGATAGTGACATTAATAGAATAGCTGATCTTTTATTTAAGTTTACAAGTAGACAGCAGTAACAACTTCAACATGCTTTTGCACTCACCAAGCTATTGTTTCTAGATAGACGAGTTGTTCCTGAGGAGGATGATCTTCGAGTACTTGCAAAAGTTGGAGGATGTGGTACCAAATCTTCATTTGTTTCCACCTTGACAATACTGGCCAGTGCTTCAACCTGCTGCGCCAACCTCTGTTGTTCCACCTTGAGCTGCAAATTCTCCTCTCGCAGTACGTTCACAGTGGTGGCCAGAGGCAAGATCTGGTTTTTGACCTCTTCCACCTGTTCATTTATCACTTTCCTGAAAACTTGTAGATCAACGTGGATCTCTTTTATTGCACTGCATAATGCATCTTCAAAGTCCTCAACCACAGTCGAGAGGGTATGGAAGTTTTCATTCTTTAAATTCCCAATGTTAACACCAGGCATGCTGACAGAGATGTACAGAGGCTTCCAGTCTTCCCTTTATATAAAAGACCTTCCCTTGTGATTTATTAACAAGAGATATGCACTGTTAGATATGATCACGCAGCTTTACTGACCTTCTGCATATCCAGTTACATAGTAATATTCAGTTTTAGGAGCAATCAATGGCTTCACTGTACAACAGCTCCTAATGTCACTTTTGCAACAAATCCGCTAGCATGGTCTATATTTAACCGCTTTGTCTTGACAGAAAGCTATCTAATTTTAGGATGCTGTGGGACAAATAAATGAGATTGGCTTCCAAGGTTGTTTTTGCCAGCCAATTACTAGCAAAAGCACGAGTAGAGACAAAAGGATGACAGCTGCACGGCTGTGCATGTGCTGTAGTTATTCACAAGAAGTATCAAGCAAGCGAGTACACATGCCTTGCAGTCTGTGTGTCCTAGTCCTGCACATTCACTGAAGGGCAGGCAATAAATTTGGCCTTTTGTCTTCTGCTTTGACCTGAAAATCACATTTCAAAATCAAAAGATTTGAGCCTCCTGTTTTATTGGAACACAGAACAGTATTGGAATATTTATGGTATTTTATCACATGGTATGGTTGTTACTTGCCAGATCCAGCTTCATTGACCCCCGTCATCTATAATTCCTCAATCCATCAGCACACTAATTTCATGCTTAATTTTATTCTTCGTTGGAAATAGTTACCATAAATGCTTTTGAATTTTGGTAGTTGCTACATATTCAAACATGCAGCTGGCAAAGCAGTAAATGTATAACAACCTGAAGATGACAGATGACAAAATAATTCTCAGTACAGTACTCTACTATATTTTTGGTACTCTGTTCTTATCACATGCGGTAAGTTCTAATTAGTATATAGAAGACTTTTAACTTGGTTTACTGGCAAATCTCTAAAGGCTATACAGGAAGCATGATTCCTTAAAGTTGGTATAGCCAGGAGTGGTAATGGGCATAAGCTCCCACTACTTAATAAATGTCCCCAGTGGGGTGCACCTCAAAAAAACCTCTGATAACCAAGTCCAGCTCTTGGCCTTCACATGTGGCTTAGCTACTAAACTCAGCAGAACAATTTCTACTGACAAAAGAAGGAGCAGAGGTGGGTTACTGACACCTTAAAATCAATCGCTTTGGGCAGATGGGGCTTGTCAGTCATGGTCTGCAGCTCATCTAGAAGGAAAACTCTGATCTGAAACCCCTGCTACCTTGTAGCTACACCCACTCATGGGGAAGGCTTCAGGAGTAAACCCTATGGGAAATCTGGAGCTGGAGTTCCTAAGGTGGTGCTAAGTTGAGTTCAATGGTGACTAGCAACTCCAGTGATGCTACTGTGCCAAACTGTATCAGTCTCTGCCATTCCTTTGGGTGCAACAGATGCAAGGAGAAGGAAGCTTGCTATATGGGCAATAGCTTGCTCTCCATATCATACTGCCCAGGCTGCATATCTAAACAGCTAGGGCACAACATCCATGGCCAACCTGGACCAACAGAGGTCTTCAATGGGAAGCATATTGACAAGTTCTCCACCCACAACCTAAAAATGGTCATTAACACGCTTCACTTGTGGAAAAAGAAACAATTTTTAATTGAATTGTACTTAAAAAACATAGCAAAGCTGAGCATGCAAAAGTTCATATTCCATGAGTTCATGGTAAACTCCAAGAATGTATGGTAAACAGTGGAAATAGATAAGAAACTGGCTGAAAGGTAGAAAGTAACTATACCAAATGACAATGTGATAATATTGAGGGAGGTGGTAGAGAGATGGAAGAAATGTTAGTAAATGGAGAGGTCATGTCTTAGTGTCACAATGCTGATGTTCAATTACATAATTTGTATAAGTGAACAGATAGAAACAAAAGATACACTTTGTACCTTACAACTTGCAAAGTACAAAGTAGCGAATGAACGAGACTCGAGGTGAACAATGCTCAAGCATTGAATGCTGGAAGAGCACTTCTGGGTTTTCTCGATTCGCAGTTGGTTGAATTCGCGCATGCGGAACTCACGGAAAAGGAGGACCGACTGTATTTAAATGAGAAATGTGATATTCTAGAGCACTGTTCCCTCTAAGATGTGTGCACCTGCACACCTCTTTTGCTACTAGTGCACAAAGGTATTTAAACTGCACAAAAGGTTGTCACCCTCTACCTTCGTTGGCATGTTAAGTATATTTCGCGATGGTACACAATCACACTTCCTTTTCCAGTTTCTGATGCAGGCGGTGTTGACAAGATGGAATTTGCAAAGATTTGTCTGTAGATTTTAGAACTAGTTTATTTACACTGTTTTTATTGAAGAAATAATTCAGTGCGCACATGTTGTTGTCACTGGGCAAAAAATTGCACAGAACATGATTTTTGCACAAACTGGTCATTACAAATTAGAAGCAACGTTGTTCAAGAGGTGGTCTTACAGAACCATGCAAAATATTTAAGAATATGGAAAATGCAAATCCAAAATATTACTTAAAAGTAAACCAGAACAGGTAGTACAGGGTAACACAGGGGCAAAGTAATAAAGCAACAACTTACATTTAACTAGAACTTCTAACATATGAAAATGTACTTAGATGCACAGTGGAGGGTATCCTGACTGGCTGCATCATGGCCTGATATGGAAACATCAAAGCCTAAGAATGGTGGGTATTGCCCACAGCAAAGCCCTCCCCAACATTGAGCACATTTACAAGGAGTTCCACCACAAGAAAGCGGCATCCATCATCAAGGACCCCAACCATCCAGACCATGCTCTCTTCTCACTACTACCATCAGGCAGAAGATACAGGAACCTTAAATCCCACACAACAAGGTTCAGGAACAGTTATTACAGTACAACCATTAGGCTCCTGAACCAGCATAAATAACTTCACTTGCTTTAACTCTGATCTGATTCCACAACCTACAGACTCATTTTCAAGGATTCTACATTCCATGTTCTCAGTATTATTCACTTGTTTGCACAATTTGTCTTCTTTTGCACATGGGTTGCTTGACAGTCTTTATGTACAGTTTTTCATAAATTCTATTGTATTTCTTTATTTTCTTTTAAACAACAGCAAGAAAATGAATCTCAAGGTAGTGTATGGTGACACATATGTACTTTGATAATACATTCACTTTGACTTTGGCTTAATTTGAAACCAAAGGAAATGTTTGCAAAACTAACAGAATTCTCAATTAGAATTGAGAGATGGAGTTGCAGAGAGGTTTAGGTAGGAAATTCCACGGCTAATGCCAAGACAACTGAAGGCACAGCTGTCAATATTGAGCTTAGGAAGTAGTGTTGCTGAAATAAAGACCAGTAAAGGAGGAATATATGGGGAAAACTGTGGCGCAGCAGGTAATTATAGGATTAATAAACGATATCGAAATTAAGCAAAAGGATAAAAATTCTAGGTTAAAATTCACATTATAAAGTCAGTTAATTGAAAAGGGGAAAAGTCATAAAAAAGGAAAAGGCATTTTATGGTATTAAAGAGTGCTCATTACTGTACTCTTCAGTGCACATTAAAATACCAAGAAATAAACACTGAGCAAATTGTAAAGGACTGTAGGGAGAGCAGAAATGATTGCAGGGTGTTCTTTTGATATGCCAAGTTAGGAATCAATCATCAGAAACTTTTCTTGATTTATATTTAAAGAATGCATCACTTTCCAAGAAGATAGTTTTATAATCTACACTAAACAAGCATATTTGGAGAAGGGAAGCTTGAATTATTTTTTCATGGATTTGCCACAAGGTTCAAGTTAGGAAGAAATCTAAAAATCTGAGTTTAGGAAGCAATGGAGGAAAAGCACCTGAGACCGTAAGATGGATCTGGTTTAAATGTGTGCTTTTTGATCTTTTATGTAAATCAGGAGGGGTTGGATCTTCCGTATCAGAGAAAAAAAAGAAAAGCAAGATGCCACAGATAGTGGTAACCTGATACATAAAGACAGAGTGCTAGAAGTACTCAGGACATCAGGCAGCATCTGTTGTGGGAAAAACAAAATGTAATAACGAAAAGTGATTTGTCTGAAAATGTTAAACCTGTATTTCCTTCCACAGAAGCTGTCCAGGTTGCTGAGTAATTCCAACATTCTCTTCCTTTTATAATAAAAGGCATTTAACATTGCATTCTCTCATGCCGAACCTCTTGTAGCACACTAATGTCAATTAAACATAGGAAGATGATAATAAGGCTATAGGTTAAGCATTGTTTGGATGTGTTGAAATGTGGGACTGATTAAAACAAAGAAACAGAATAATTTGGTTCCTTAAATAATGGCAGTTTTGTAGAGGATTCTGTTAGCTTATCTTTGAGAATCAGAGTGCTATGCATTTCTGGCTGAATGAATTTTGACTTATCTTTGTGGCATTAGCACAGTGATTGCCCACGAACAAAATACCATTTCTGCAGACAGAGAACAGTATTCATGGCATCTAGAAGAGGATGGTACATTAGTTGTACATAAACAGAAAACGTTACAATATTACCTAATTAGCCAGCTGCCTGTTACATACTGATCAAAGCATAACATCATCACTGCTTGTTACACACATGGAATTTAAGTGTTTTTGCTAAAAATAATTCAAATAAACAAACAGTAAAACACATCACTAATTTAAAATTAAATTGTAGGGATTGCCATTTTTAGATGTTAAATAATTTGGAAAATGTTAGCAATTTTGGACAATATTCAATTTGTGTAGGAGCGATGGAATTTAATCAGCATTCAGTTAGAAAGGCATTTACTCAGTCATTCCCAATTTACAAATACAATTGAATATGCAGCATTATCTGACCCAAATTCTTCTTATTTAGTTAATAAAAGCGATATAGTTTATTTTGAACTTTACCTCATTTTGCTAGTTGTAAAAACACCACACTATGTTTTCATGTTAAATAAGCAAGTAACGCACTTTCAAATCCATTTAAATTTCTATCTTATCCTCTTAACTATAATGTATTAGTATCAATGTTCCAAAATGAACTATCAGAGCAGGGCTTATATTAATACAAGAGCTTTTAGTAACTGCACAAGGAAAGTTAACAAACAGCTTCTTAAAAATGATGCCAGTATTAGTCTGCAATGATAATATACCATTATTCCTCAGCTTTCAATCACTGAAATGTTTTGGAATCCAGTTAGTCTCACACCTTCATCCTCTCACCATCGTTTTGATTTATTTTTCTTTCAAACTTGCTCCAAGGGGATGAAATCCCACATAGTGTGTTCAAACAAGAATAGGCAATTGGCATCAGAATCAATTAGATCTATTTGTTTCTGGTATTGCATCATTCACACTCTGACTTGGAATAATTTATACAACCTTGGATTCTCTTTGCATAGCAGTCAGTTATTTACTTTACTGTTGGATTGGCTCAGAAATCCTCAAGAGTCTAACATTTCATCATTTTACCAACTGCTCATATGGTGTGGCAGTGCATAGGGACCAATGTAGGCCAGAA
Source organism: Hemitrygon akajei (assembly GCF_048418815.1). Classification (NCBI taxonomy): domain Eukaryota; kingdom Metazoa; phylum Chordata; class Chondrichthyes; order Myliobatiformes; family Dasyatidae; genus Hemitrygon; species Hemitrygon akajei. The sequence continues at coordinate 33,045,872 of NC_133137.1, forward strand.
GGTTCTTATTCAATATTTATTTAATTAGCTAATTTCTTCCACAAATTCCTGGCTCCATATCAATTTATTCAGGTATAAAGTGAGTAACCCAACATTTGGGAAATTGCAAACGTGATTTTTCACCCTGGCTATGATCCAGCATATTTGTTTTTATTTCTTATTTAGAGATACAGCATGAAACAAGCCCTTTGGACCCTCAAGCCACGCCACTCAGCAATCTCCCAATTTAATCCTAACCTAATCATGGGACAGTCGGTATGTCTTTGGGCTGTGAGTGGAAACCCACATGGTCACAGGGAGAATGTACAAACTCCTTACAGGCAGCAACAGGAATTGAACTCAGATCACCTGTACTGTAAAGCTTTTGCCATTATCACTGCAGAATATTCAGAAATTTTTCCAAAAAATGGCTATGTTCAACTTCAAGCTAAGAAATGCCAAACTTGTGCATAATAAGATAGAAGTGCCCATCAATGGATTTCCCTTGTATAGTGCAGTTACAGCAGGACAAAATGATTCCATACAATTTACTTCAGCACGTTCGAACTGAGTTTGCCCTTCCATGGAAAATCACTCTCTGCCATTCCACCTATATCTTCATAAAAACAGATCAATGTAACCTCATGGAGAGGCACTCTCAAATTTGTACAATGCTAATGAAGAAATGATTATTGAATGTCCTAGATTCAATTCCTACTCTACACCAAGCCACTTGGTCTCTGACAAACTGTTTCTGAACAGAATACACTTTAAAAATCAATAAGAACAGTTTACATTCAAATAATAATCAAACTAACTGCAGATGCTGGAAATCTAAAATATAAACAGCTAAGAGGGCAGGTAAGCAATGTATTGGGAATAACTGTGCAAAAAAAAACGAATGACAATATACAGTAATCAGAAAAAGCTGGAAATACTCAGCAGGTCAGGCTGTAACTGTTGGAAGGGAAAATGTTTCAGGTAGAAGTTACATTGTCAAAACCTGGAAAGAGGGAAAACAATCTCATGGGTAAGTAAGGAGGGGAATATTTATGATAGGTCAAACAGGGGTAACTAACAAGATTATCTGGTTAATGAGTTAAAGGGAGCTGTTAGAGAGTGAGATCATAGAGAAAAGAATGCACAATTGGTGAAATGCATGGGAGGAGGAACGTGTCTAATGGATCAGGCTGGGCACAAACAAGCTGAGTTGATGTCACAGATCAACAACTAACCAAGAGAGAGAAATCAAGTTATTTCAAGCTGTAGAAATTCAGAAGGCTGTAACCTGCCCAGATAGAAGATGAAAACTTACATTGTAACAGTACAGGAGCCACAAAATAGATCATTGTGCGAGTGTGATGGAGAAAAAGTGGCAGGCAACAAGAAGCCAGGGTTACCCATGTGGACTGAACGTAGGCACACTGCAAAGTTGACACTCAATCTGTGTTTAATTTCTCCAACCTAGAGGGGACCACAATGTGAACACTAAATGCAGTACACTACATTTATGGAAGTCCAAGTGAATCGCTGCTTCACCTTGGAAGTCCCTAGATACTGGGGAGGGAAGAGGGAAAGGATAAGTGCTGCAGTCCCTGTGGTTGCAAGGGAAAGTGCCATTAGAAGAGGGATAGTTGGTGGTCCCTCTGATAAGTTGAAATGGGAGGGGAGGAGAAGCTGTGTCTGGTGGTGAAAGTTTCTTTGAAGGAGTTGGAATTGCAGAAAAAATGTGCTGTAGTTTGAGGGGTAGAAAGTGAAGAACAGATGAACACTATCCTCATTCTGGGTACATACAGCAACCTTGGGTCTGATTCAATTTCGTTAATACTTAGGGTATTAAGCATTTCTCTTCCTGTGCACAGCACTTTCTTTGCATAATAACCCTAGCATATATTAATGAAAAGGTATTAAGTGTAAGCAGGCTGTTAATCCAACACCTCAGACACAAATGGACTTTGAAGTTAAATGTAAGTCTTTCTTGAGAAGTCATTTTGTCAACTGAGACATATTTAAGTCGATATACATTCTAAACAGTTATTTTTTCTTCAGCTGCATGCTATTAAAATCCTTATGCAAACTATCAATGGAAAAGTGGCAAAAGCTCAGACAAAGTAATTGCTTCATGTGTTTCTTCTTTGTTTTTAGTCATTTTATAGTTTGCTTTACATTTTCAAAAGACTGATGTTGTGAATTTTAGGCTTTTGTAGCACCGTAGAAGGATACAGCTTGGAAACAGGACTTAAGCTCACCAAGTTCATCAACCACTCATTTACAGCTCTATTAATTCCAGTTTAATGCTCTCTACATTTGCTTCAACTCCTCCAGATTCTGCTACTCACCTACAACTTAGGGACAATTTACAGTGGTCAATGAACCTACCAACCTGCACATCTTTGGGATGAAGGAGGAAACCAGAGCACCAGAGAAAACAAGAACACCTGGAAGGAACCTACATAACCACAGGGAGAATATTAACGTAAACATGCAAACTATGGGCAGACAGCACATGAATGAAGATTGAACTGGCACTGTTAGATGGTGGCTTTATTAGCTGCACATGGGCTATTGCTTGGTTCTTTTGTAAAATCCAAAAATACATGGAATAGCTGCAAATACTGACAAGGAACTAAAAATCTTTGGCATAATTTCAGTAAGAAATTTGCCTATAGATCAGGTAATTTACATCCAATGAGCACTAACCTTTGGACCACTGTCCCATCCAAGTTGAAGAAAATGTTACATGACCAACTGGAATAATGTACTTGTACACAATTACTTAACTGGAACTTTCTTTTCTTCCCTAACATCACTAAAATCCTTGCTAACATTAAACATCTGGTGAGGTGAGAGAAGATAAGGATCTCCAAGCAAAATTAGGGAAGATGTAAATAATGTCACCAGCAATTCAATGACATTGAGAACTCTGGATTCTCATCATGGATCCTTTGCGCACCCCTGACCATAATCAGAAAACTTAAACAAAAAAGTGTTAATGCCTGCAAAGCACAACTTGTTTCAATTCAGATGAGAGACAGGCTAATGAAAGCATCTCCAGAAGATCTGAACAGACAGTTACAACCATTTGATTCTATGAAGATGTTGTTTGAGCAAAATATAAGCATGAGAAATAGAAGGAGGAGTGCACCATCCATTCCCTCATGCCTACCCCGCTGTTCTACAAGATCATAGCTGACCTTTTATACACTAACCCCATTATCCTGGACACAAAAGATTCTGCAGATGCTGGAAATCCAGAGAAACATACACAAAATGTTGGAGGAACTCAGCAGGTCAGGCAGCATCTATGGGGGGGGGGGGGGGAATAAACAGTCAACGTTTATTCACCAGGTTTGTTGAAGAGTCCAGCTCAAAATGTTGATCATTTATTCCCTCAATACATTCTGCCTGACCTGCTGAGTTCCTTCAGCATTTTGTGTGCGTTGCTCAACTTCTACTCAGTTAAGCCTGTAATAATTTTGTACATTTTAGTGAGATAATCTTTCATTTTTCTGAACCCAAGTGAGTACAGACCCAGTTGAATTAACTTTTATTTACACATCAAAGTTGCTAAACCAAAAACCAACCTGGTGAACCATTGTTGCACTTCCCCTAACACAAGGATCTCCTTCCTTAGGTAGAGACCAGACATATACACAATACTCCAGATGTGTTCCCATCCCTGTTTGTTGTACTTCAAGGACATTTCCAGGGACTCATGTACAAGGACATCCAGATTCTTCTGAACACTCACATCTTGAAGTCTTGCCTTTTTGTTCATTATGACACAGGAGGCCACTCAGCCCACTTCTAGCAATCCTACCAGTCCCACAGATCCTTTTCTTATTTCCTGAGCCCTGCAACTTTTTGCCTCTCATATGCACATTGACTCCCTTCTGATTCTTTTCTCACTTACTTACCCCAAGGGTAATTTACAGTAGTCGATTAACCTGCAGACATTATGCTTAGGGTGTGAAAGGAATCCAGAACATCCAGTATCACAGGGAAAATGTGCAAACTTCAAACTGATAGCAGCAGTAAGAGCTGTACCATTTAAAACGTAAGTTGCATTTCCATTTTGCAACAAATACACCATTCACACTTAGGATAAAGAAAGCAGAATTTCCTAAAACTCTATGTTGCCCACCTTATCAGAAACATTACCTTTATATAGTTGGTTTCTTCCAATTGAACTCAGATTGCTGAAGCTTCCACTTGTAATATAGACTGTGGGTTATATTTTATCTTCACCCTATGCAATATGAAACTCTAAGTTCCCAGTTAGTTACTGACTCAGTGACTCAACTATCCAGCATCTTTCAACATTTCACTATCTCCGCCTCCCTTTCTTTACTCCTGTGGCAACCAGTGCAGCAAAATATCTTATTAATTACAAGCAAAACAGATGGGAGTTGAAGTTCAGAATGAGGTCAAGTTTCTCTGCCAATAAAATAAAGCAGTGTCAAAAATGGAACAATGATCACTAACGTTTTCTGAAAGAATGGGATTCTGTACCCTGCTGTAGATGGATAATTAGTTGGAGGAGAGAAACTAAATGTAGTCCAACGTCAGTTTGCTGATTTGAGGAAAAATCAGTGGTTAACAAGTAAGTATTTTCCACAGTTCATCAGTATTGCAAATCATTCTCTCAAATACCATTCATTGCCAGCAAATTAATTTTTATACATCTTTTCCCTTCATATTTGTACTATCTTTTATAGACCAAACAATCATTACACAGCCGTTTTGTTTTGGTTGCCTTCCCTGAATAAACTGACAGTAGGAATAGCTGGGCTTTGAGAGCAATCGGAAATAAAGTTGATCTTATTCACAGCAGCGCATTTTGCATCAAGAATCAGATTTCTTACTGTTCTCCCACTTTGGCTTTGTACAATTATTTTCTGAACTCCAAGAAAAAAAAGACCTTGAACTACGGAATAACTAGATGGGTTTCTCACTGTGGCTGGATAAATCTCTCTGGTTTGAAGGATACCCCACTCCTCAGAAAGGAACAGCGTGTGCTTGAATGGATTTTAGGTGAGTAGGGAGTTGCACAGGTCCAGACCCACCCTCTCAACATCCCCTCCCAGATCCAGCAGCTTAGTGGGGTCCAAGACGGCTGGGGGAAGTTCAGTTGCAGTGAATGGCCAGACCAAGCTTCGATGCAAGGGTTGCCCTTTCCGCACTTCACGGCACATGTTTGCTAGATGGCCGTTGACCCTTAAAGAGGGTTCACGAGCCCTTTGACAGGTCTTGTTTTTCGTCCCTCAGGGTGTCTAGCCACCCTCCTCACCAGGCAAGACTGGGGGGGGGAAAGCCGGTTTAGTTGCCGACCACCCAACCATGCGACAGGTAGTACTGGGTTACACGGTACCAGTAGCACTCAGACGAGTGAACTGTGAAGCACTGGATAAATAGTGTAGCAATGTCCTAACCGTATGAGGGGAATAAGCAGTTGCTAACTAATCAGCAAGCATCAATAATCCAGGTGAGTTTTTTATTGTTTTAAAATTCAAAGTTTCTGATTTTTACTCTAATAGCTAAAAATGAAAAATAAAGACTTCAGTTCTCAAATGGTTTAAGTGATTTCAAACAAAACCAAATCTTGTATTTGTTGGAAATCTGAAATAAAAATAAATACTAAGCATGTTAGGCAGTATCGGTCAATTTACACCTGCGGACAGAAACAGATTTAACTTTTTAGGTTGACAAGCAGAAGATGGAAAAGTCAGAAAACAATGATTTAAGATGGAAGAGGATGTGGAGGGGGGAATAGAAAGAAAAACCCCTCGTGCCCATGAACGTCCTAGATCCCTTTTGTTTTCTGCACCCCTCTCTCTTCTCTATTATTTAAAGATGCCTGTTTTCTAACTTCTTATAGTGTTGCAGAAATTGATCTGAAATATTAACTCTGGTTCTGTCTTCACAGATGCTGCAGAGTGTCTCCAGCATTTTCTGTTTTTGTTAATACTTCGGGTCACTATCTTTCTCAAAGAGAAGTCATTAAGTGAGAAACCAGATGTGTGCACAATGTAGGGAGTCAAACAGGGATATGTAACACACAAGCCCCTTTACCCCTGCCCAATCAATCACCTTTAAAAAAATCACTTCACCCATAGTATCAATGGCCACATTTCAGTTCCTTCTCAAATATCTGCTCCATCTTCCTCCGTACATATGCTACCCGAATTGCTGAGTGTTATCAGCAATTTCATTTCATTTTTATTTTATAGTTTGTCGATGTTGCTTACTGGGCCTATTAATACTCTTAAGATCTCTTTCAACATCCTAAGCTAATTGAGGAAAGTTACACTGACTGCTTTTCTTCCATCTGTAATACCACTTGTATGATTAAATTTCATCTGCCTTTGATTCATTCAGTTATTTATTACACCCAACTCATATTTCAAGGCTACCATACTAATTTGTTTATCATTCCCTATTTATTTTATTCATTTATGGACTGAGGGGATTACTGTAGAACTGACATTTATTGCACTTTTCCGTTTGTCCTTGAGAAATCAGTGTTTTTTTTTCCTGAAATACTGTAGAGCTTGTGGTGAAGATATTCCTACCATATTGTGAGGTAGAGGTTTCCAGTATATAGCTTCAGCAATCATACAACACCGATAAATGATGAGCACCTCTGTACCATCCGCCACAAGCAGGACTTCCCAGTGGCCAAACATTTCAATTCTGATTCCCATTCATGTTCCAATGTGTCAATCCATGATCTCCTCTTGTGCCAAGATGAGCCCACCTTCACCTTCCATTTGCGTATCCCCCAATCTGATGGCGAGAATATCAATTTTTCCTTCCAGCGAACGTATTCCCCATTCCCTCATCCCCTTCCTCTGCTCCCCACTCTGACCTTTTACTTCTCACCTGCCTATTACTTCCCCCAGGTCCTCTCCTCCCTCCCTTTCTCCTATCAGATTCTCACTATTTATAAAGGTGGTGAGAGAAAATAGATATCAACAGACCAGTTAGCCAAACATCCATATTACAGAAAGTGCTCAAGCCTATTAAAAGGATGTACAACAGGACATTCAGAAATTACAAAGAAGATTAAGCAAAGTCAGCATGGATTTATGAAAAGGAAACTGGATGACAAACCCACTGGAGTTTTTTTTTGAGGATATAACTAAGGAGATAAAGAACCTATGAATGATGGTGTATTTGAACATTATTTAATCAAGCCCTCCAATCTGATGCAAAATTAAAATACTTGTAATTAAAGTCATATACTTCAGGGGTGGTGGCATGGAAGCAGATGGTGGATGATCATAAGAGCAGCTAGTGCATATGACAAGTCCTCCTTAAGTGACCACTGATGCCAGGCAGACAATCTCTGCTGAACTGAATTGATAATGGCTGGGGTCACCCATCGTGTAAAGACACTGCCCAGAAGGCAATAATGGCAAACCACTTCTGTAGAAAGATTTGACAATTACAAACATGGCCAACATGATTGCCTACATCTGGCATGGCACATATTGATGATGATACTTCAAGGACTAAAAACATTAAAAGATAGTAAACTACATTAATAAATAAGGTTCTTCGGAGATGATAGAAAGCAACTAACAGCGTACTGCAGAGACCAGCACTTGTGGCTAAGCTATACACAATATATGTCAATGCTTTGGATAAGGAAACTGAATTTCAAGTTCCTATAACTACTGATGACTCAAACCTAGTTTTGATTGTTGCTGATGAGGAAGACTCAAAACAGCTTCAAGGTGATTTAGATGAGTGTGTGGGCAAATATGTGATACATGTATTAAAGGTGAAGGTATCCACTTCAGCTGGAAAAAGTGAAAGGCAGAATATTATTTTAAAGGTGTTCCATTGGGAAACATCAATGTACAAAGGGACCTTGACGTGCAAGTGCAACAAGAGGTTCAGGAAAATATGTTGCAGGAAGTTTGCAATACAGGACCGAGGATCTTGTTACACTTAACAGTGCCCAAAGAACTGCCTGTAGTCATGGTATTCAAAAAGAATATACATGCTATAGAAGGAATTCTGTGAAGATTCACCACATTGATCTCTGGGTCAACAAATGGTCATACAAGGTTGACTAGGTCAGCGTTCACCAGAGTTCAGAAAAATGAGAGTAGATGCACAAAACTCTGATACAGTTAAACCTACTGAAAGCAGGGAAAATTACATCCCAGGGAACACAATTTTGGGATTCAGGTTTCGACATTTAGGTTTGAGGTGATGAGAAATATCTTTACTTAGAAGGTGTCCAGCTTGTGGAATGCTCTAACACTGAGGGAAGTGGAGGCAAAATTTCAGATCATATTTAAGAGGAAGTAGGTAGATTTTCTGTATATGAGATGTGTCTAGCAATGTGGAGAGAGAACAGGAACATGGTGGTATGAAGGGGATCAGCTATGGCAGACCATGGAATGGGGGAACTCTTTATAGTACCCATGACCAGCAAGCAGTGAGATGTGGCACAAATCAAAAGAACCAATTAGAATAACTGAGGATGGAAAGATGAAAGAAACCATGAATTTCACCTCCATTGACAAGTCACCCTAAGTACATCTATGTGACTGTGAGGTTGCAGCACTTCATAGATTTTGGAGAGACCAAAGAATTAGTTTTAACATTGGCTCTTTAAATAGCATGGTTTCAAGGGGAGTGGATTTAGAACATACGGGTATTTTGTCAATAAGTAAGAATATTTCTGTGCCGATTTATCCAAGTCTGTTTACAGTGGGTTAGATATAAAGTCATTCACTACAGGATACCAAGTCTCTAACCTGTTCCTATAGCTATGGTTTTGATGTGAATGGTCCAGTCAATATTCCGGTCAACACTCACCTCCAGAACTTAGTAATACTAAAGTCATTGCATACCAAGTGAAGTGATTAGATTTAATCACACGTATTTAGTTGTTAATTTTGTTATCAGCATGATTTAGAAATAGCAAGAGTTCCTGCATTTATCCTGAGAAGAGCATGGCATAGAAATTCCAGTGCCCTCTGAAGAGTGTACTTGATTGGCATTATGACCGTGTGCACTGCCATATCTGTAGCTTCAGCACAGCACATTCTTTTGATCTATTTAAAAGTTCTTGCTACTGCAGGCATTTAGGAACAACAACCTGGAATAATTCTGAGGCCAGGAAGCTGATACCATGAATTTGACCTTCAGAGACAAAGCAATCCAGGTGGAACTACAATAATGTGTTTGAGGTCACGAGTTCACAAATCTCAGAGAAGTCAAAGAATTTATTTTTAGTATCAGCTCTTTAAATGACATGGTTTCAAGGGAAGTGGATTTAGAAAGATCTGGTTCTGTAATCATATAAGAGGGATCATTTTTCAGACTAGTGAGGTTCAAAATCACATTGCAGACAAATTTTGTTTACTGCATATAGCTTTATCATTAATGTCATTGGAGTATATGATGCCAAAAGTACACCAATGGTAAATGGTAAATGACAATCACCTAGAAAGGTCAAAAACTGAATTGAACTTAGGGGGCTCAGACATTTAGATATCAGTGCAGGATTCCTTTGCATCAAGAAAAATGCATTTTAATTCCACAGTGAGCAAAGATCCTGATATTTTCTCCCTTAGGTGCTGATTTCTCAACTTAATCCCCAAGTACCCCTGACTAACTGTCACCCAAAACCTTATATGTCAAGTGTCAATTAATGTTTAAGCGGGAAGCATACAATTATTAATGCACCATGTAATAATGGATTAGCCCTACTAAGTGGGTGTTAATGAATGTTTAGTTTTTTTTCTTTTACACTGGTTATGTTTGGTGAAGCTCTGTAAAGCTGGGATATACACTCAGCGGCACACCTGTACACCTGCTCATTAATGCAAATATCTAATCAGCCAATCACGTGGCAGCAACTCAATGCATAAAAGCATGCAGACATGGTCAGGAGGTTCAGTTGTAGTTCAGACCAAACATCAGAACGGGGAAGCAATGCATTTAAGTGACTTTGACAGTAGAGTGATTGTTGGTGGTTTGAGTATCTCAAAAATTACTGATCTCTTGGAATTTTCACACACAACAGTCTCTAGAGTTTACAGAGAGTCACACAAAAAAAACCCAAAAAAATCCACTGTGCAGCAGTTCTGCCTTGTTAAGAGAGGTCAGAGGAGAATAGCCAGCTGACAGGAAGGCAACAGCAACTCAAATAACCTCTCTGAATACACATCACGTCAAACCTTGAAGCAGATGGGCTACAGCAGTAGAATACCATGAACATACACTTAGAGGCCACTGTATTAGGTAGAGAAGGTTCCTAATAAAGTGGCCACTGAGTGTACTGCATAAGTAAGTTGCAGCTGTCAAAGAAGTATCATATCTAAAGCTTATCCATAATATGCAGAAATTTAAGTAGAAATAAGACTTGAAGGCTTATTGTTCCAAACTTCAGGGAAAAAATAACATAATAAATAAAATATTGCATTTTATTATTAAGTTAAACAAATAAAAGTTTAATATGCAACCATGAAATAACTAATAAAACTTCTGATTGTGTGTACATGTACTGAATATTAACAAAACATAAGCACATAAGAAATAAGAAATTACACATTAAATGGACCTAGGTATATTGGGCATACCTTCAGAATTTTGTAGATGTTATGAAAGCTGGGAAAAGAAAATAGCAATGAATATAACAAAAGACAATAACAGGACACAGACAGTGATGAAGTTGGAACCATTTAGCAGTGAAGCTCATTTTATGAGGAATTTGTTTTACTGTGTTAAAGATGCTGTACATATGCAAGTTGTTAATGTTGTAGGAGGAACTCATTGGGGAAAGATCCAGCAAACTTTAAAGGCAGTGCAGGAATATAAAAACCTGGGAACACATGTACACAAATCTTTGCAGGGTAAGTTGAGTAGCAAGTTACAAAGCCATTCAAAATCGGAAAATGCTGCATACACTTAGTAGGTCATTCAGCATCTGTGGAAAGTTCAGATTTGCAATCCTTCATTAGAAGTTATGCTAAACCTCCATTAAACAGTTTTCAACACAGCCAGACTTCTGGGGCTAGTTCGGCACAGCACATGCTCAAGAAAGATGCCAAGACCTTGGATACTATGCCAAACAGATTTACTTAAATTATGTCAAGAAGCATGGGACTTTCATAAAGTGAATAATGTTAAAAAGTTGGGACTGTTTGTTTTGGAGACAAGAAAGTTAAAAAGAAATTTGACAGAGGTACAAAAATCTTATTTTCTTATTTCTTTAATGAACTAAGAAAATATGTCATTCAACCCACTGAGTCTTATGCCAACTCAGAGTAACCCCATCAAAGCTCAAAGATCAAAGTAAATTTATTATCAAAGTACATTTATGTTACCATATATAAACCTGAGATTCATTTTCAATAAATCTATAGAATAATAACCATATTCCATTGAGAGTAGAGGAGATTCAAACAAGAGGACATGAGTTGAGAGTTAAGGGACAAAAGTTTAGGGTTAACACGAGGGGGAACTTCTTTACTCAGAGAGTAGTAGCTGTATGGAACGAGCTTCCAGTAGAAGTGGTAGAGGCAGGCTGGATTTTGTCATTTAAAAAAAATTGGATAGGTATATGGACAGGAAAGGAATGGAGGGTTATGAGCTGAGTGCAGGTAGGTGGGACTAGGTGAGAGTAAGCATTCGGCACGGACTAGAAGGGCCGAGATTACCTGTTTCCGTGCTGTAATTGTTATATGGTTATAACAGAATCAATGAAAAAACACCCAACTTGGAGGTTCAACCAGAGTTCAGAAGACAACAAACTGGCAAATAGAAAATGAAGTTATAATAATTTTAAAAATGAGCAATAAATATCAAGAAAATTAGATGAAGAGTCCTTGAAAGTGAGTCCACTGATTGTGAGAGCATTTCAATGATGGGGCACATGAAATGGAATGTAGTTATCCTCCTTGGTTCAAGAGCCTGATGGTTGAGGTGGTGTGAGTCCTGAGACTTCTGTACCTTCTTGCAGGAGCAAGAAGTGAGCATGTCCTGGGTGGTAGGATGATTGATGCTGCTTTCCTGCAATGGTGTTTCAAGTAGATGTGCTCAATCATTGAAAGGACTTTACCTGTGATGGACTGGGCCATATCCACTACTTCTTGTAGGATTTTCCATTCAAGGGCATTGGTGTATCCACTCCAGGCTGAGGTGCAGCAATTTAACTTCCACTTATCTCTTTCACCACATATTTCGCTGAAACCTACTCTCTTGCACATGCCCACTGATTCTTCCAACGACTGTTGCCTTAGCCAGTTATTCTATTGAACGTGAACAGGAACTTAGTGGAAATACATGCAGTGTGAGAAAAAAAGTGCAAATCCACAAAGGCAGCAGCAGAGGCTTGCAATGAAACTAGGTCATTGGAGATGTGAGGGAAACAGCACTTCTAGCTCATATTTTAAGGTGCAACTGTTCTTAGTTGTAAAGTCTTGGTAACCAGATATGCAGAAGTAGGATAAATATAACAAAAAAGCAAAATAAGGGAAAATATACACAAAAAGTTATTTAAAGGTACAACAAACACTTAGAGAAAAGGGGGAATTTCCAGAGAAACATTCAGAAAGGTGCCACATAAAATGGTACTGCAAAGGTATGAGGGAGATGTACAGTGTCTATAAAAATTATTCACCCCACTTGGAATTTTTCCAGTTTTATAACATTAGATCACAGCAAATTTAATTTGGTTTTTTTGACATTGATCAACAGGAGAAGACTCATGTCAAGGTGAAAACAGTTCTCTACAAAGTTATCCAAATGAATTACAAATATAAAACACAATAATTGATTGTATAAGTATTCACCCCCCTTTAATATGATACACCAAATCATTAATATTGGTGCAGCTAATTGGTTTTAGAAGTCACATAATTAGTTAAATGGAGATCTCTTTTTGGAGCCTTGTGTACAGTCTATGTGTTTCAATTGAATGTAGTTAAAATATCCAGGAATCTGGAACGTCCAACTGTTGGCTCGGCAGTATCATGGCAAAAGACACACCATGAAGACAAAAGAACACTCCAAGCAACTCCACAAAAAGGTTATTGAAAAGCACAAGTCAGGAGATGGATACAAGAAAATTTCTAAGTCACTTGGAAAGGGAAGGGGAATAGACAAAAAGAGCAGAGCACCACTGTAGCTGCTCCCATCAACAATAAGTATACTGTTTTGGACACTGTTAGTGAGGATGACCTACCAGGGACAAGTTGTAGTGGTCACATCTCTGTCACTGAGACTGGACCCTCAGCTCAGAAAGAAAGGAGGGAAAAGAGGAGAGCAGCAATGATAGGGGATTTGATAGTTCGGGGGATGGATAAGAGGTTCTGTGAGAGAGATTGAGAACCCTGGATGGTCTGTTGCCTCCCGGGTGCCAGGGTCCGTGATATCTCGGATCGAGTTCTCGGTATTCTCCGGAGGGGGAGCAGCCAGATGTCATGGTCCACTTGGGGACCAATGACATAGATAGGAGTAGGGATGAGGTCCAGAAGAAGGAACATAGGCAGCTAGGGAAGAAGTTAAAAAGCAGGATCTCAAGGGTAGTAATCTTGGGATTGCTGCCTGTGTCATGAGACAGAAGGTAGGAACAGGAAGTTATGGCAGATGAATGTATGGCTGAAGAGTTGGTGCAGGGGGCAGGAGTTCAGATTTCTGGATCATTGGGATCGCTTCTTGGGAAGGTCTGACCTGTACAAGAAGGACGGGCTGTCATAAGGGGACGTGAGACTGGACCCAAATGCAGGACACAGGCACTGAAGTACTGGGGGCAGGACGGGACAAGCTAAATGATAGGACAAGGTGTGGAGACCGTGGCGTTCATGGAGACCGTGGCATTCAGAGAGGATCCTGGAGTTCAGAGATGCTCTCAAGGCTCGTCTTGAGGCTGGGAGGATAGCCCCCTGGGTGGGCCGCAGAACTCCTGGGCAGGTCATAGGGCACAACCCATTGGAGGCAAGGGATAGGAAGGGGCAGAGTCCTCTGGGCAGGCCACAGAACTCCTGGGCAGGGCCCAGACCTCCCAGGCAGGACACAGGGGCCTGGGCAGGTCCTGGGGCACAACCCATCAGAGGCAAGGGATAGGAAGGGGCAGAGTCCTCCACTAGGCAACAGCAGTCCAGCCTGGCTTATCCAACAGAGGCAAGGGATAGGAAGGGGCAGAGCCCTCCACCGAGCAACAGCAATCCAGCCTGCCTTACCCAACAGAGGCAAGGGATAGGAAGGGGCAGAGCCCTCCACCAAGCAACAGCAATCCAGCCTGCCTTACCCAACAGAGGCAAGGGATAGGAAGGGGCAGAGCCCTCCGCCGAGCAACAGCAATCCAGCCTGGCTTACCCGACAGAGGCAAGGGATAGGAAGGGAGCTCAGTCCAGAGTGACTTCAAGACTCACTGCAGCCAGAAGACTCAGGCAGGCTACAGAGCAGCCCATTCTATACCTCACTTACAGAGCTCATAGTTAATGGTGATACTCCAAGCCAGAACAGACAGGATGACCCCACCCACCCACCCAACAACCCAACAATACTCACTCCCAGAGCCCCTTATATTCACAGCCAACCAATAGGCATCAGGTGCACCTCCTTGAGCCCAACCAAGTTAAGATGATCCTCAGGTGTGACTATTTGAGCTCAAGGTGAAACGAGGGGTGGTCGAAGGACCCGGAGTCCGGAGTCCGTGGACCGGATCAAGAACCGGGACGCGGACTTCGGACCAGACCATAACACGGGCTGCACCTGGTCCGGAGTCCGTGGACCGGATCAAGAACCGGGACGCGGACTTCGGACCAGACCATAACACGGGCTGCACCTGGTCCGGAGTCCGTGGACCGGATCAAGAACCGGGACGCGGACTTCGGACCAGACCATAACACAGGCTGCACCTGGTGAGCAGGTTTATTAGAGCTGTTGGGGAGAGTTTAATCTAGTTTGGCAGGGGGTTGGGAATCAGAATGTGAGTGCAGAGACTAGGGTAGAAGGACAAGGGCATGATGCTATGTGTTCCGAGTTGGTGAGGAAGGACAGGCAGGGGACAAAACGTAAATGTAGCCAGTTAGAGGGGTTGAAATGTGTCTATTTCAATGCTAGGAGTATTAGAAATAAAGGGGATGAACTTAGAGCAAGGATCAGTACCTGGAACTAAGATGTTGTGACCATTACTGAAACTTGGCTGGAGGAAGGGCAGGATTAGCTGATGCAGGTACCGGGGTTTAGGTGTTTTAAAAGGAATAGGATGGGAGGTAGAAAAGGTGGGGGGTATAGCATTACTGATAGTATCACAACTATAGAAAGGGAGGACGCTGCAGAGGGAGTGTCCACTGAGTCGGTGTGGATGAAAGTCAGAAATAGGAAGGGATCAATCACTGTGCTGGGAGTAGTCTATAGGCCCCCAAATAGCCCTCGGGACACCGAGGAGCAGATAAGCAGGCCGATCTTAGAATGGTGCAGGAAATACAGGGTTGTAGTTATGGGTGATTTCAACTTCCCTCATATTGACTGGCACCTCCTGACTGCAAGGGGGATAGATGGGGGTCAGGTGCGTTCAAGAAAGATTCCTAACACAGTATATGGACCAGCCAACGAGAGGAGAGGCCATACTAGATCTAATTCTGGGTAATGAACCTGGTCAGGTGGCAGAGCTCTTGGTGGGGGAGCAATTTGGTGAGAGTGACCACAACTCCCTTAGCTTCAGCATATCTATGGAAAAGGATAAAAACAGACAAAATGGGAAAGTGCTTAACTGGGGAAGGGCTAACTCTGAAGAGATGAAGCAGGAACTAGCGAGAGTAAATTGGAAACAGATGTTCAAGGATGAAAGCACAGAAGTAATGTGAAGGAAGTTCAGGGACCACTTGTGCTGGGTTCAGGATAAGTTTGTCCCACTGAGACAAGGAAAAAATGGTAGGAAAAGGGAACCATGGCTGATGAAACATGTGAGGTAATTCGTCAAGAAGAAAGAAGCAAATGTTAGATATAGGAAGCAGGAAGCAGGAGGGGCTCTTGAGAAATATAGGGTAAGCAGGAAGGAGCTTAAGAAAGGACTTAGGAGAGCTCGAAGGGGGAAAGAGAAGGCCTTGGCATGTAGGATGAAGGAGAACCCCAAGGTATTCTATGTGTATGTGAGGAACAGAAGGATGACAAGAATAAAGGTGGGGCCACTAAAGGATAAAGATGGCAACATGTGCCTGGAGGCAGAGGAGGTTGGGGAGGTCCTAAATGTGTACTTTACTTCAGTATTCACAAGTGAAAAAGACCTTGATCAGGGTGAGGTTGAAATAGAACAGGCCTGTATGCTAGACAATGTGGAGATTAAGGAAGAAGAAGTGTTGGATCTTCTTAAAAACATCAAGATTGATAAGTCCCCAGGGCTGGATGTGATATACCCCAGGTTGCTGTGGGAAGTGAGAGAAGAGATCGCTAGAGCAGTAGCTATGATCTTTAAAACCTCTTTGGCTGCAAGGGAGCTGCCAGAAGACTGGAGAATGGCAAATGTAGTTCCCTTGTTTAAAAAAAGGTAATAGGGAGAATCCTGGGAACTATAGACCGATGAGTCTTACGTCAGTGGTCTGCAAACTATTGGAAAAGATCCTTAAGGATAGGATCTACGAGCATTTGGAGAAGTACAGTCTACTCAAGGATAGTTAACATGGCTTTGTGAAGGGAAGGTCGTGCCTCACGAGCCTAATTGAGTTTTTTGAAGAGGTAACAAAAGAAATTGATGAGGGTAGGCTGGTAGATGTGGTCTACATGGATTTTAGCAAGGCATTTGACAAGGTCCCCCATGAGAGACTCATCCAGAAAGTCATGAGGCATGGGATCAGTGGAACCTTGGCTGTTTGGATAATAAATAATCTTAAAGGATGAAAGCAGAGGGTAGTAGTGGAAGGAAAATACTCTGCCTGGAGATCAGTGACTAGTGGAGTGCCGCAGAATCTGTCCTGGGGCCCCTGCTCTTTGTGATTTTTATAAATGACATGAATGAAGAGGCAGAAGGGTGGGTGAGTTAAGTTTGCAGATGACACAAAGATTGGAGGAGTTGTGGATAGAGCTGTAGGTTGTCGAAGGTTACAAGAGGATATAGACAGGCTGCAGAGTTGAAAGTGGTAGATGGAGTTCAATCTGGATAAGTATGAGGTGATGTATTTTGGAAAGAACACATCAGAAGGCTGAGTACAGGGTTAATGGTCAGTTACTTAAGGGTGTGGATGAACAGAGGGACCTTGGGGTACAAATCCATACATCCCTCAAGGTCGCTGCACGGGTTGATAGGATAGTTAAGAAGGCCTATGGGATGCTAGGCTTCATTAATATGGGGATTGAGTTCAAGAGTAGAGAGGTCATGTTGCAACTCTACAAATCTCTGGTGAGACCACACTTAAGAGTATTGTGTTCAGTTCTGGTCACCTCATTATAGGAAGGATGTGGAAGCTATGGAGAGGGTGCAGAGGAGGTTTACCAGGATGTTGCCTGAACTGGAAAACAAGCCTTAAGAGGCAAGGTTAGCAGAGCTGGGACTTTTCTCTTTGGAGTGTAGAAGGATGAACGGTGACTTGATAGAGGTCTACAAGATTATGAGAGGCATAGATAGGGTGGATAGTCAGTACCTGTTTCCCAGAGCATGAATAGCAAACACCAGAGGGCATATGTACAAAGGGAGAGAAGTTTAGGGGAGACATCAGGGGTAAGTTTTTTACACAGTGGGATGTGGGTGCCTGGAATGACTTGCCAGGGATGGTGGTGGAGGCTTAAACATTAGGGGTATTTAAGAGCCTCTTGGACAGGCACATAGATGAAAGAAAAATAGAGGGTTACGGGGTAGTGTGGGTTTAGTACTTTTTTTAAGGAAAATATGGGTTGGCACAACATCGGGGGCTGAAGGGCCTGGACTGTCCTGTAGTATTCTAGTGTCTAGTGTCATTGAATCTCCCTTGGAGTACAGTTAAGTCAGTCATCAAGAAATACAAAGAATATGGCATAGCTGTAAATCTGCCTAGAGCAGGCCATCCTCAAAACCTGAGCGACCATGCAAGAAAGTAACTAGTGAGGGAGGCCACCAAGAGACTTATGAAATCTCTGGAGGAGTTACAAGCTTCTGTGGTTGAGATGTGAGATAATGCACATACAACAACTGTTACCGGCTTGCTTCACTAATCGCAGCTTTAAGGGAGAGTGGCAAAGAAAAAGCCACTCACAAACAAGAGAAAATCCGCAGATGTTGGAAATCCGAGCAACACACACAAAATACTGGAGAAACTCAGCAGGCCCAGCAGTATCTAGGAAAAGAGTACAATTGATGTTTTGGGCCAAAAGCCTTTAGCAGATCATAGTAACAAATTCAATAATAGCTCTCCAGAGGAAAATAAATGTATATTTAAAGGGGGGGGATTAAAGAGCTAAAATTGAACAGCAGATATAAGTAGGATCAAATGGATACTCCTTCAATGAGCCAGCATATCCACCTGTTACTCTATGAATCACAGGAAGTGATTATCCATTGCAAGTCAGGCAGTTTCCACAGGACACAAAAATAACATGGATTTAATTACAACGGTGTAATTGGGCAGGAAGAACCTGTTACCGTACTCTGTAGCTAAACAAAATAAAAACCCACAGCACAAATTGGTCATTTGAATGGCTTTTTCACCTTCTGCCAATGCTTTGCCCTTTCTGTAGCTACTCTCCCTAGCTTTTCACCAGCTTTTCGCCCCTCTCTCTCATGCAATAAAAGGTAAGTTAGTCTATGTTATCTCATCCACATATGGGAATATAAATGTAAAATATATGCCCATTTATTGCTAAACTTCTTACCATGTAATTTAATATACCAATTCAGTAGAGCTCCCCATGCACCTCACCCCACTCCATCCAGCTCCAGAAAGGGAACAATTCAATTTATTTCAAGTCCGAAAGTTAATATGTCATCAAGTTTCTTACATTTTAAAAAACATCTTAGTTTTAATTTTCTATTCCCTCTCTCTTAAATCCATTCAGTCCCTCTTTTATCTATCTCATCTTATATCTGATTTGACTTAATTTCTTTCCTCTCCTTGGACATCCATTGCTTCTTTTCCAATTTTTCAGTTAAAGAGATGGTCACAGAAAGTACCGACTATGATCCCCAACACTTCATTATTCACATCATTATATTATTGTTTGTACCTCTACAAAGCTACAAGATGAAAACAATTTGAAAGGAAAAGAAAAATTGTCATACAACACACAAGATCCCGCGCCCTGCAAACGGTATTTATTTATTTATTGAGATACAGCATGGAATAGGCCCTTCTGGCCCCTTTGAGCCACGCCACCCAGCAATTCCAGATTTAACCCTAGCCTAATCACAGAAGAATTTACAATAACCAACTAACCTAGAAACTAGTACATCTTTGAACTGAGAGAGCAAACCGGAACACCCAGAGGAAACCCATGTAGTCACGGGGAGAAAAGATAGTGGCAGTAAATGAACCCAGGCTGCCTCTACTGTAAAGCGTTGTGTTAACCACTAGGCTACTGTGCCACTCCTTTTATTACATTTGAAAATTTTAGAATACTTGACACACTTAAAAATATCCCTAACCTTTATCAACCTCAGAGCCCCAGAGTTATACATCTCCAATACAAATAATGAGTAGGTTAGTGTATTTTACAAAGCAACAATGGATTCAGAGGTGATATGCCACAAGAACATTTCAGTTCAAACCATGTGATCTGGCCACAGGACCTGCCATCTGTTATGTCTGTTATATAAAGAAAGAATGCTGGAGTTCATTTTCAAGGACAAAACTTAAGCTCTTAACTCCTTGATGGCTAAGATATGCAAATCAGCCTTAAGCCCTCTTCAATAACTTGTATAAACAAACTGTTCCTTCTGTATTTTACTTATTACTAGATTTTTTCCATCAGCATTGGCTATCTTAGAATTTTGATCTTTCGTAATCTTATTATAACTAAAATTAATTACTCTTCAACTGCTGCTGTTATCTGCTCATTGCTGAAATTGAACGGTCTCATTTGAACTACAACCATATCACAATTAGTAGAAAAGATCAAAGTACACTTTTTGAGAAGAATGATAATATAAAATACATTCTTTATTACCAACTAGCTCTGTAATTAAGTCTCCATTTAGTGTTTAGAATCATGCTAAGTAAATTAATCTGTTAATACGCCTTTTAAACAGCAAAATAATCCACAATCATCAAATACTATTTGCTCTGTGTATTATAATACCATAATACTCAATTTGATAAAATAATCACTCACATTGAAAGTACACAATGGAGGACATACAATTTCAGCTTATTTTTAAAAGCTGTTCTTCATAGAATGTTTATTCTGACTGGAAGATACAATATTTGTACACTGGACCCAATAGCCTTCTTTAGTTAAGTTCCCTCCTCCCTTTTAATGCATAGATTCATACTCTTTTGATTTTCCACAGAATCATATGTTGCAGGTTCTCAAAGTATATGGAATATTTGTGCAATTTATAGTCTGATTATCTTCTGAGTTTACTTATTTCTTCTTTGGGAACTTCATTGTATTAATTTGACTTGATGTGATACTGGCTATACACTTCAGGAATCATAGTTAATTCAGGTTAGCACTGAATGAAACTAACCTTAATTAATGCAGCAGAAGAAGAATTGTATATGACCACACTGTTATCAAGCTGTGGAAGATATTCATTCAGGAATTCTCTCCTGGAAAATATGTAGGTCTAGACTTAAAGAAAGCAATGGACACAGCTGTGGGTCAGACAGATATTCAGGCTTCCAAATGAAGAAAGGGCAAGTTCAAGCCCATGCCACTGATATTATTTTTAGTAGAGTCTTTGTCTGTGTCTTCATGGTGTTGGGTAGATATAAGTGGAGGGTGTGGGGACAGAAATAGCATTGCAGGATAATTCAGCTTTGTGAATAAACTAGGGAGGAAAGATGAACATTTACGGGCTTGGTGTAAACAATCAATCTATGGCAAAATAATGACAAATCATGTTCAAAAGGGATACCAAACAAGAAAAAGGGGTTTTCAAAATGCAGTCATATACAGTTTATTCAATTAAATTACTTTGAAATACTGTTATACACTTATAATCCAAACATTAAAACTTTTGGATGACTGAATCAGACCCTAACATTTCTTAATAAAGTGCTTGAATTGCTTAAATAAAGTTTTCCTTCAAATCACAAGTTGTTGATGTTTTCTACCTATGCTTTAGTATAAATTCAGACTGACTGAAATGCCTTAATCCACATGAAATAGAATTCTCACCTTACAATACAAGATCACTTCAATCCCATGCTAATTATTTACAAATAGCAAAAGGTTCTTAAAAAAGTACATTACCCGTTACCTTCTCTAACTGAAAGCTCTAACACAATTTCGACTTTCCAATGAACTTACATAGAACCTGAGTGGATATCTGAGTGGATGTCTAGAATGATGCACTCATAGTTTAATGAGTTAACAAGATTATACCCAGAATACTACAGCCTGAGAAGCCAATCAGCCATCAATAAGTCTCTTATGAACAAAGGAGACAGCATAAAAGCTCATCTTGCCTTGATATGCATCTCAAATCTCTACCTACAGTTGCACGAAAAAATTTGTGACCCCTTTGCAATTACCTGGTTTTCTGCATTAATTACTCATAAAATGTGTTCTGATCTTCATCTAAGTCACAAAAATAGACAAACACAATCTGCCTAAACTAATAACATACAAATAATTGTACTTCTTCTCATCAATACTGAGTACACCATTTAAACAATCACAGTCTAGGTTCAAAAAAGTATGTGAGCCTCTGGGGTAATGCCTTCTGTAAAACCTATTTGGAATCAGGTTGGAGTCAATGAGATGAGATTGGAGATGTGTGTTGTAGAGGTGCCCTGCCTTATAAAAGAAAGACACACAAAGTCAGCTTAATGACAGAGCCCTCCCCCCTTTGCCATTTCCTATCCCCTTTTCCCTCTCTCTCCCACCTTATCTCCTTGCCTGCCCATCGCCTCTCTCTGGTGCTCCTCTCCCTTTTTCTTTCTTCCATGGCCTTCTGTCTCTTCCACTAATCAACTTACCAGCTCTTTACTTCATCTCTCTCCCTCCAGATTTCACCTACCACCTGGTATTTCTCTCTCCCTCCCCCCCCCCCCACCTTTTAAATCTACTCCTCAGCTTTTTCACTCCAATCCTCTAGCATCTTGTGTTGGTTGCATGGATTTCCAGCATCGCAGATTTTCTCTTGTTTGTGACAGAGCCTGCGCATTCTAAGAAAGATCTCTTTATGTGCACCATGCCTCAATCAAAACAACTTTCAGAAGACCTTAGAAGAAAACTTGTAGAGATGCATGAAACTAGAAAAGGCTACAAAAGCACTTCTAAAGACCTGAGTGATCATCAGTCCACAATAAGTGAAATTGTCTCTAAATGGTGGAAATTCAGTACTGTTGCTACTCTCCCTAGGAGTGGGTGTCCTGCAAAGATTACACCAATTCCAGAATGTGTTATTTCCCTCGATGCGGAGAAAGCATTTGATCGTATAGAGTGGAACTACCTTTTTGCAGTTTTAGAAATTTTTTTATCTCTTGGATCAAATTGCTGTATCTGTGTCCTACTGCCTCTGTTTTGACTAATTTTCAGAAATCCCAGTTATTTAACCTCAAACGTGGCACTCGTCAGGGATGCCCTTTAAGTCCCTTTATCTTTCATTTGGCTATAGAACCTTTGGCGATAGCATTTCGAAACTGTCCTGAACTGACCGGGATTTGGAGGGGGGGTGTTGAGCATAAAGTTTCTCTTTATGCCGATGACTTATTACTTTTTCTTTCAAATCCGTCTACATCCTTACCTCCAATGTTTTCACTTCTTGATCAGTTTAGCCAGTTTTCTGGCTATAAACTTAATTTACATAAGAGTGAACTTTTCCCAATTAATAAAGAAGCACGAGGATTAACATTTCGCGATCTCCCTTTTAAAGTAGTTCATAATCAATTTACTTATCTTGGGATTACAGTCACAAGGAAGTTCAAAGATCTTTTTCGTGAAAATTTTGCCAATCTTTCATATACTATAAAACAGAGTCTGTTACAATGGTCACCTCTATCTATGTCTTTGGTAGGTCATATTAATGTTGTTAAAATGTATGTTCTCCCTAAATTTTTATATTTATTTCAATCAATCCCAATTTTTATTCCTAAATCTTTTTTTGATTCCTTAGACTCTATCATTTTGTCATATCTGTGAAAGAATAAGCATTCTAGAATTAATAAAGTCTATCTCCAAAAATCTAAAAAAAGAGGGTGGCATGGCTCTATCTAACTTTCGTTTATATTATTGGGCAGCCAATATACATTGTGCTACCTTTTGGTCTTTTTTCCATGGCCAACCCGAGTGCCCTAATTGGGTGGCAATGGAGTTGAGTTCCACTAAAGATTTATCTATTTCTGCACTTCTTGGCTCTGTACTCCCTAGTAGTTTGTCTAGATTAATTGTTAACCCTCTTGTTAGACACACTTTGCGTATATGGGCTCAGTTTAGGAAATTTTATGGTTTCTATGGTTTTTCCTTTTCTAGCCCTATCTTACATAATCACCTTTTTTTACCTACTACGTATGATTCAGCATTCCATGATTGGTATAGGAAGGGCATAAGACATTTTGAAGATCTTTTTATTGATAATCATTTCGCATCCTTTCAACAGCTCTCTGCTAAGTTCAATCTGCCTAATGCTCATTTTTTTAGATATCTCCAAATTAGACACTTTATTAACCCTTTAATTCCTAACTTCCCTGAAATGCCTGAGAAAAATGTTATGGATTTATTTATTTCTATTAATCCACTGGGTAAAGGTTTAATATCATTTATTCATGATAAATTAGCACTCTTACGACGTGCCCCTGTGGATAAAATTAGAATGGCTTGGGAGCATGATTTAAATATCTCCTTATCTGATGAGACTTGGGACTCAATTCTCAAATCGGTTAATTCAACCTCTCTTTGTGCTCGCCATTGCCTTTTACAGTTTAAGATTGTTCATAGAGCCCATATGTCTAAATCTAAACTATCTCGATTTTACCCTAATATTAGTCCTCTTTGTGATAAATGCAAAAGGGGCGAGGCCTCTCTTATTCATATGTACTGGTTCTGTCCTAGCTTGGAGAAATTTTGGAAAGATGTCTTCATAACTTTATCTTATATTCTGAATCACCACCTAGAACCTGACCCTTTAATTGCTCTGTTTGGTTTTTTGGGTGAGACTGATTTACGTTTGAGTCCGACTAAGTGTCAAATATTATCTTTTGCTTCTCTCCTGGCTAGACATTTAATCCTCCTTAGATGGAGAGATGTTGCCCCGCCCACGCATGCTCAATGGCTTAATGATATTATGTCCTGCTTAGACCTTGAAAAAATTCATTATTCAGTTCTTAATTCGGATATAAAGTTCCATAAGGTCTGAGGACCTTTTATTGAGTACTTTCATAACCTTCCTCTTAACTAAGGTTTTTTTTTCGGTCCCTTGCTTTCAGCTCCTTTTCTTTTGGTAGTAGGCATTAATACCTTCTGTTTTTAAGTGTACTTACAGCTTTAGGGGTTTGAATGTCCTGATTTATATTCTCTATATTGTGTTGTGGTTGGTCTGGAGCTCTTTATTGTTGCGGGGCTTGGGGAGGATACTAATTTTACATGTCTTCAATTTGGGTGCTTTCTCAACAATCTTTTTTTGTATTATATTATTATTGTATGTTTATTTTTGCACTGTATTAAGGTTCTTCATTTTGATTTGGGGTTTTTTTATCTGTAGCAATGTAGAAAATGCATTAAAAAACTAATTTAAAAAAATTTTTTTAAAAATTTAAAAAAAAGATTACACCAAGAGCACAATGTGCAATGCTGAAGGAGGTAAAAAAAACAAGGGCAACAGCAAAAGACCTGCAGAAATTTCTGGAACTTGCTAAAGTCTCTGTTCATGTGTCCACTATAAGAAAAACACTGAACAAGAATGGTGTTCATGGAAGGACACCATGGAGGAAACCACTGTTCTCCAAAAAATCATTGCTGCTCATCTCAAGTTTGTGATGACCACCTTGATGCTCCACAATGCTTCTCGGACAATCTATGGACAGGTGAGACAAAAGTTGAACTTTTTGGCAGAAATGCATGCACACTGCTATGCTTGGAGGAAAGAAGGCACAGCACACCAACACCAAGAACTCATCCCAACTGTGAAGCATGGTGGAAGAAGCATCATAGTTTGGGGCTGCTTTGCTGCCTCAAGGCCTGGACAGATTACAGTCATTGAGTGAACAATGAATTCAAAACTGTATCAAGGCATTTTACATGAGAATGTCAGGGTAGAAGTCCATCACCTGAAGCTTGATAGAAGTTGGGTAATGCAACAAGACAATGATCTGAAAGACAAGAGTAAATCAACAACAGAATGGTTTAAAAAGAGGAAAATTAGTGTTTTGAAATGGCCAAGTCAGAGTCCAGATCTTAACTCAATTGAGATGCTGTGGCATGACCTGAAGAGGGCTGATTATGCAAGGTATCTCAAAATATTGACAAATTTAAACAGTTTTGATTGGAGGAATAGTCTAAAATTCCTCCAAACTGATGTGCAAGCCTGATCAATATTTACTGGAAGCATTTAGTTGAAGTTATGGCTATGCAAGGAGGTCACACCAGTTACTGAAAGAAAAGGTTCACACACTTTTTCAAACATCAATATAACAAATAATATGGTTAATTTTCTTTTTGTCAAGACCTTCCCATGCACAAATTGGTTGCTGCCTTACTCTGTGTTAGAATGACTAGCCAATGCCAAATTAGCTGTGAAAAGCTTTAGAACTTTCTAAGGCTGTGAAAAAGACTCTAAATTTGCAGGTTCCTGTTCTCCTTTTTTAAAATAAATTACCAAAAAAACCAATGAAAGAACAAAAACTGGTGGACACTAATGGATAAGATTAAGTAACACAAGGTGGAGGAGGCATAACCAACTCAGAGTTTCATATATTCATTACAAAAGTTCCCATGGTATTATATTTTGGAAATTTATCAAATAGTCATTTGAAGTAACAGATAAATGATCTAAGGAGATAATCCAGTCACATTTAATTGTGTAAAAAAATACAGTAACTTCAAAGGAAATCTCATATCTTTCTATTTTAATTTAACCTCAGAGAGCATCATAATTGCCCGGGCTTCAATAATTTATCATGCCAAAGGGGAAAAATATGAACAAACAACACATACAGATTAAACATAACCTAACATGGAGGCAAAGAAGCAGAAAGGAAAAAGACAGCCACAATTCTCATCTTAACTTAGCTCCAGATTTAATCTGCCATTAAATATCAATAAAGTTTTTCCAAAATAAATATTATGATAATTGTTGTATGTCCAACTGTATTCTAGTTCTCTGTAAAATTTGAATTATTTCTTGTACTTTTACTGTGTGGTTTGAGAGCTACGGCTTCTAATGCTTGGGGCTATTTACAGCTCTGGAGATTATTGGGACAGTTCATTATGTTGTGGTGGGAATGAGCTGTGCCTGAACACACTGAAAAATGCCCTGTCATCCCATCTCCCATGTTTCCCTCAAATGCAGGGAAACCCTTCCTGCTGCTATACTGAGACTGTTCTTTAATCACTGACTTGATTCCTAGTGGTCACTGCGAAAATAAAGCAGCTGTAACTTTGCATTTAATCTTGATTAATATAGTTTCAGTGTAATGAAGTAGTATGCTAAATGCCATTGTATTACTTCTAAAAATTAAAGATTAGCTTTATTTGTCACATGTGCAGTGAAATATATAGAGAAATGTGTCATTTACATTAAGTCAAATCACCAAGGATTGCATTGGGCAGTCTCCAAGTGTCGCCAATGTAGCAAAGTTAGAGTTTGAAGTAAATTTATTACCAAAGTACATGTATGTCACCATATACAACACTGAGATTTGTTTTCTTGCAGGCATATTCAGTAAATCCAAGAAACAGAATGAATGAAAGACCACAAGCAAATGGACGGACAAACAACCAATGTGCAAAAGGTAACAAACTGCAGATGCAAAGGAGACAAAGAGAAATAATAACAATAATAATAAGGAAAGAGGACTAACAGACATTACAAATCTACACAACAATCATGTAAACTTCTAAGGATATACCTTCATCAATGAAAACAGGAATCAGCACTCCACACAAGCATATGCAATTCTGATAAAATGTATACACCACTAAACTAAACTGAGATTACAACCCAGCAAAATGAAGAAATAATTACTACTGAAGAAAAAGTTAACCAATGGAAGAGCATAACCCTTCATGGAAGACATCCTCACTATCTGAGCAGACTAGATGTCAACAAGGAAGTGTCACAGGTACAGAGGGTTCCTTGAGCAATACAGGACCAAGTTGCTAACACAAAAAAAATAAAAAATACATAATAAAGACCAACAAATTCAAGATGATAAATGTAGAAACTACTGTGAAGAACCAGAAACAATCCAACACATTACAGGATCCTGTAGAAGTTTAACACAATCTGATTACTTATACAGGCACAATCAAGTGGCAAACATCATTCATCAAAACACACAAAATGCTGGTGGAACACAGCAGGCCAGGCAGCATATACAGGGAGAAGCACTGTCGACGTTTCCGGCCGAGACCCTTCGTCAAGGGGAGGCCCTTTCTTTCTCCCGAGGCCTCCCGTCCCATGATCCTTTCCCTTCTCCAGCTCTGTATCACTTTCGCAAATCATCTTTCCAGCTCTTAGCTTCATCCCAACCCCCTCCGGTCTTCTCCTATCATTTTGTATTTCCCCCTCCCCCCACTACTTTCAAATCTCTTAGTATCTCTCTTTTCAGTTAGTCCTGACGAAGGGTCTCGGCCCGAAACGTCAACAGTGCTTCTCCCTGTAGATGCTGCCTGGCCTGCTGTGTTCCACCAGCATTTTGTGTGTGCTGTTTGAATTTCCAGCATCTGCAGATTTCCTCGTGTTTGATCATTCATCAAAATCTTGCTTTAAAATACGAACTCATGAATGAAAGCACACCTTACTATAAAATAAGCCTGATCCAGTTTCAGAGTCAGAATACCACAAATTATATTATGACCGATCCATTTTTACAGATAGGACAATCCGTAATAACCGCACAGATATAATAATACAGGATAAACAAGCAAGAACAACATATTTAATAGATTTAGCCATTTCAAACACACATAACTTGCAGAAATCAGTAGGTAAAAATCACCAGAAATATGCTGAATTCAAAGAGGAAATTGAAAGATTTTGTAACATGAACAAGGTACACATGATCCCAATAGTAATATCTACAAGTTGTATTATCCTAAAGGTACTACACTATAGCATTAAGCAATTAGGGTTACACAGTAATATCTATGTAAATCTTCAGAATACTAAACACCACTAGAATAGTCCAAAAGCTCCTGGCAATTGACAGATGAGTGTGCTTGGCTATGCCCATACCTCAGGTTTTACCAGCTTGAGCTGAGAGAAAAAAATAAATAAAATAAATAAAGAAGCACTAAATAATGAGAACGTAAGATGAAGAGTCCTTGAAAGTGTGTCAGTGATGGGTGATTATCCCCACTGGTTCAAGAGCCTGTCGTATGAGGGGTAATAACTGTTCCTGAACTTGGTGGTGCAAGCCCTGAGGCTCCTGTACCTTCTTCCTGATGGCAGCTGTGAGAAGAGAGCATGGCCTGGGTGGTGGGAATCCTAGTTGATGGATCCTGCTTTCCTGCTACAGCACTCCAGTCATGGGTATAACATACAAACCCCTAACAGGCAGTGTTAGGTAATTGAACCCCGATTGTACAACTGGTGCTGTGAAATATTCATTTCGTACTTCTGACAAAGTTTTGGACAGTTTCACAATCTTTTTTTTCAAGAGACGGGGGGGGGGGGGGGTTTAGTTCTTTATTTAGCACAAGGTGCTGAACTCAAATGTCATAGTATTAAATTTAAAATTAGGCAAGCGACCTTCAGCAGAATGACTAAACCTTCCTTTCACAGCTAAACACATCTGGCATTAAAGTTAATGATCCTCAGACTGATACTGCACTGTAATACAGAAGCTTGAGACATTAACTGAGATTATTCATGTGTTCTATGATTCAGTTCCACATAAAAGTTCCATTTAATAAGGGCACTAAGCTCTCAGGTCATGTGGAGCAAATATCCACCCTTGACAATTAAAACAGGTAAGGTGGTCATAGATTTGTAAGCTCTTGATCACGAAAAAGCTACAGTGTTTCTCTGCATAATATTCCTTGTATTTCAAAGCAGAGTGCTGAGAAATTGTAGATTTAAGAATATATTTAGAATAAAGTTTGTAATGCATTGTTAAAGTGGAGCAGTCTAGAACTCCATAATGTCTATTCTTTCTAGCTTTGTGCCAAAAAAAGGAAAAGATTAGCTGGCTTGTCCTCTGGGAGATCTTTTTCACAAAGCTTTTGAACATTTTAATCTACAGATTTAAATGAGTTCTTTGTTTGGGGATAAAAGTATGACCTTCAGATTTATTTTAGGAAACACAAAACAAAGTCACACCTGGTCACACGTAGATTTCATTATTTGTACAGGAGTTGGACTAATCAGAATTCTTATTTATAGTTAACATAATATTATATTAAATATAGAAAAAAGTCATTGATTTTTTGGTGAATAATTTTTACCCTCTACAAAGAAATAAACTATCAGAATTTGAGGTTATAGATGGGCGTTTATATGCCAGCTTCTCATTAATATCAAGCTTTGAGGCAAGACTACTACATCATGAGTACCAACTGCAATATAGTAAATAGAAAATGGTTTAAATTATATCCTCTATGTTGGTGAAATCAATAGCAGTTTCGGTGACCGTGTAGCAGTATATCTCTATTTAATTTGCTTGGGTGACCATGAGCTTCTAGTTGCCTGTCAATTTAATTCTCCTACCCTAACCTTGGTTCCTAAGGTTGTCATAGCCAGGGGTGGTAGTGGGGATAAGCTCCCACTAGCTATAAAGTGCTCCAAATGGCGTGCAACTCTAACAGACTCTGACAACTAAGTCCAACTCTTGGCCTTCATGTGTGGCTTAGCAGATCTGTTTCTACTGATTTGTTGCTTTGGGCAGGTGGGGTTTGTCAGCTTTGGATGGCAGCCCGCTTAGGAGAAGGATTTAAACTTCCGCTGCCTTACAGCCATACCCATTCACGGGAAAGGCTTCGGGAATAAACCCAGAGGAAGAAATTTGGAGCTGGGGTCCCTAAGGCAGTTTGATGTTGCTTACAACTTCACTCTGGCAACCTCTGCGACAACACTGGTGCCAAACTGTATCAGTGCTTCCCCTTCCCTTCAATGACGTGGAAAAGGCAACCCGCTTCATGGGCAACAGCTGGTTCTTCAAATTTTCCTGCCCAGGCCTGCTCCCTGAAGAGGACAGTCCACCAGAGGTACACCCCATAATCCCCTGGGATCGATGGCTGCCTACTACCCTAGCCTCTTTGCTTTTTTCACTTGCATGTTTCCAACAGAGACCAACACAGACTCAAGGAACAGAAACCCATTTTTTATCGTGGTCCTAACAACTCAGTGAAATCAACCTTGTCACTGTCGGAACTGATTTTGAATCCTTTGACATATTCGGCTGTAAAGTCATCAACTTGCCAATAAATGTTAACTTTATAGTTAGCTTAGATTTTTTCTTCCAGTTTGTGTCTTATCTGCTTGCCTTTTCCATGAATTTCCTTTTCTTCAGATTGCCAGCAACAGAAATGTTCTATGTATCACAGCTTCAGATTTTCAAAGTTTGAAGTAATTTTATTATCAGTACTTATATGTCACCACATACAACCCTGAGATTTATTTTCTTGTGGGCATACTCAGCAAATCTATAGAATAGTAACTATAACAGGATCAATGAAAGACCAATCAGCGTGCAGAAGACAACAAACTGTGCAAATACAAATATAAATATATAGCAATAAATAACAAGAACATGAAATAATGAGATAAAGACTCCTTAAAGTGAGATCATTTGTTGTGGGAACATCTCAAATGATGGGGCAAGTGAGTGTAGTTATCACCTTTTATTTAAGAGCCTGATGGCTGAGGGGTAGAAACTCCTTGAACCTGGTGGTGCAAGTCCTGAGGCTCTTTTCTCCCCTCCTTCTCATCTGTTCTCATTTATCTCCATTTAATTACATCTCTTCCAGTCAGGTGATACCAACTCTCCCAGGCAGCACCAACACCACTGTGCATCTGGTTTCATTTGTTCTCCATCCTATCACAGGCCTTCCTTTGCTCTGTTCATTTTTCCTTCCTATACAGCTAAAAACATGTTATTTTCTAACTTTTCTTTGCTCTGATGAAAGGTCATCAGAAATAGACCCAGTTAAAATGATAAAATTAGCTCTGATTTCCTCTCTACAGATGCTGCCTGATATGCAAAGTACTTCCAGCAATTTGTTTCCATTTCAGATTTCCAGCACCTGCAGATTTTTTTTTGCCATTTGATATTTGATTAACGAGCAAGCACTGCACTGTCAAACATGATATCTAAGGATGAGAAACTTTGGCAGGTTTGCTAAATTTAAGAGATGCTATGGTACTGTGTCAAATAAAAGCAGAGGAATGGTCCTATCCCAGATTAATATTTACCTTCAACAACCTCATTAAGTAAATAATATTAGTGAGAACCTACTGTAGGTGATTTGATGGCCTCATTTTCTATGTTACAAAGGTGAGTACACTTCAGAATGACTTCTTTGGGATGACTCAAATCTGTGAAAGGTACCATTCAAATGCAGAACTTTTTTCTTTCTTATTGGCACAAGTTATCTTGTTGCAAGAAAGAAGAGATCAACCTTACTGTCAAAAGTTCTCAAGCCAGAGTGGAGGCCATCGGAGGAATTGTTATCCCTGCTCGAGGAACATATTAATGTAGCCAACTATTAATGAACTGCCATAATGGACAACTTGTGAGCATAGAATAATAAACTGATTAGATTTAAAGAAATCAGTGTCTGGGAAGATGTATACTGGTAAGTAAGTCCACTATATATTACAACATCTTTGAGCACTCTATGAAACAATCTTATTTTTAAAGAAACATTATAAAACATAATTGTTACTTGGCACTCTAGTTGTTTTAAACTTAAATATTTTTATTTAATATTTTAAACAATATTTTAAACAATATTTAAACAAAATTTAATATTTTAAACAAAATATTTTTGTTTAAAGCCTTCCACATTCACAACGGCTACTGGGCACAGCACAAAATATCAAAGTTTGAATTAATTGTGTACATCTGTCTTCTCTATATGAGGGTCATAAATGATGTGGGCTCCATGATCTGAAGCAAGCTTTAATTTCAGAAATAATTATATAAATCCAATTATTCCTGGTCATAATGTTGCCAAGGAGTCCAAAGCACCTATTTTTTTCCAGATAGGCGCCCTTCGGATATTTACTTATTAATTACTCCAACCATCTCAAATCTTCTCAGTAATAATGTATTTATCTTTATAATTATCACTCCCAATTGACCCATATCACTCTGCTGAACCAATTCCCCCCCCAAAAATCAGCTGTTCCATGAAACCCCCATTCCCTCTAATTACTCAAATCTCATCCATGTGCAGTCCTCCCTCCATATTTTCATACCTCCCCAATCCACTCTCATTTCCCCTTGATACTCTTTATTCACTCGGACTTTATCTACTTCCCCAATCTTCACTAACCCAAACTATTTCCAAACCAAATGAATGCTGCTGTGAACACTGCAATGGATGAAAGAACTTGGTGTTCATTTCATCATCCAAAGATTGTTCTTTTGTACATAATGTTTCAAGTACAAAAGAACTTTGGATATTTCCACAAATACCTCTTTTCAGTCTATTTCTCATTGTGTATTTTTTCTCTCTAGTCCCAGTTTCTAGCCTAATCAGTCTCTGCAGTACTAAGATAAAAGCAACTTGGTGGGAAAAATTGTACTGCAGTAATATATTCTAACATTTAAGCAATAGTAAATCAAGGCTACTGGACTTGCTGTGTTGTCTAGATAACATTTTGCCACTCATCCGAGAAGCTTCTTCAGTTCTAATCCATGGTGGGTAGTTCTCCGGTTTATAACCTCTAACTTGTTTAAAGGTATAACAATCACATGAGGGCTATTAAAAGTCTTAGAAGGAATGAGAGGGTCATTAGTCTCATCTTTGCATGAATGGAGCTGTGAACTGTTGTGGAGATGCTGAGGTAAGGATGTTAGGACTGCATTGTAAGT
Organism: Hemitrygon akajei; assembly: GCF_048418815.1. Classification (NCBI taxonomy): domain Eukaryota; kingdom Metazoa; phylum Chordata; class Chondrichthyes; order Myliobatiformes; family Dasyatidae; genus Hemitrygon; species Hemitrygon akajei. Next base: position 33,079,153 of record NC_133137.1, read on the forward strand.
AGCTGATAGGTGATGTCATACACCACCCCCTCTGTTCAGGGATGTGTTTTCCAGTCTGCCAAAGATGGCTTCTTTACCTCTCAGTACCTCTATGACTTTTAACAACCCTCATGTGATTGTTATACCTTTGAACAACTCACAGAGTTTATAAGCCGGAAACTACCCACCATAGACTAGAACTAAAGAGTGGCAAAACATTTTGTGGACAACACAGCAAGTCCAATTGCCTTGATTTACTACTGGTTGGTATACAATGACCTGGATGATTGAGAACCTTCATAGACATATTCTAACATTCATTTTTATCTCTTTTTTCTCAGTGTTTCCATTATCTGCTTTCCATAATTTGTTTAATGACTTAATGGGCTGAATGGTCTAATTATGCTCCTATGTCTTATGGTCTTATTCCTACCCACCTGGCTTCACCTATCACCTTCTAGCTATCTTCTTTACCCTCCCCCCTCCCCATCTTTTTATTCTGGCATCTTCCCCCTTTCTTTCCAGTCCTGAAGAAGGGTCTCAGTCCAAAATGTCGCTTTAGTTCCATAGATGCTGCCTGACCTGGGGAGTTCTTCCAACATTTTGTGTGTGTGGCATGTAAACAACGTGCTCAGAATGTTAGTGATGGGCTATCTTTCTATTTGTAACTGCATATGAAGTAACATTCCAAATGCACTTAATTAAATTTTAAGACTACTTCACAAATTCACAAGTTATTGAAAAAATCCTACTAAATTATACTTAAATCATCTGCAATTTGTTCAAGCAATTGCTTCTAGACCATAAGATGCAGGAGCAGAATTAGGTCATTTAGCCCGTCATGTAACAAGTATTTTTACATTTTACAATAGCTGGCTTCTTGTAGCTGGTCATAAACCACCAGAACTAAATTGATAAAGTCAATCTTCAGAAAATGGTTAATTGATGGCTTAAATGTATCTGTTCAAAAGGTACTGGACAGGTGCATGCATGCTCTGCTCATCAGGGTTCAGATGGCATCACAAGTTTTTACTGTCATCCTGAATGATATTGTTACTCATCCTTGTCTATTGGAAACTGGCCAGTTTCTGTACTGCATACTCAGCTAAAACCAGGAAGGTGATTTTTTAATATTTTTCACTAATAGAACTCTTGGATTACACCCTTTTCAACAGTGATACAACCAAAAATGAGAATTAATAAGTAAGGTAAATCATGAGCTTGGACCCAAAATTCACCACTTCTGTTCCCAATCTGTTCTTTGTTAATAGTTATTATTCCACTCCACAATAAACTATGCATTACACATATCAGTAAAAGCAAAACCAAGCTTACCATGACGCCACTCGGACCCAACATTCTGAAGGGTGTAGCTCTCAAACCAAATGTCAGCTCTGAAGAAGAAAGGGATGACTTTAACCAACTGTTACTGGTGAAATTATAGCACTTATCAAATAACCCTCAATACTGCAGATTGAAAATTTGTAATTATATCTAAGCAACAAATTGCTAAATGAAGATATGTTTGAAAATTTCTCCAAAATGATTTCAAAGCAGCAGTACATGCTCAGTTTTTAAACTAAATGTAAACGATTCAGGGCACAACAGAGAAACTGTGGGCAAGGATGGTGACCTGTATAGATCTTTCAAGGAGTCAACACAGGCATAATGGGCTGAATGTCCTTCTGTGCTGTATCACTCATAAAGCTTGTTATGTTACCTTCCTCTTTGGCTCTAAAAACTGCAATTAATAACTAAAATATTCTGCCTCTTCTTAAAACTTGTCACTCTGGTTATTCTTTATACCACTTGTTTGACTTAGTGTAGTACTTTTCAAATTATCCCTTTGTTCAGTGCCTTGGAATGTTTTTTTCTGTCAGTCACCATTCCTTTGTTTCTTTTTATGCAGCACAGGAATAGGCCCTTTGGTCAAATTTGTCCATGCCTAACTAGTCTAATACCAGTTACCACATTTGACCCTCATCAGGGTGTCCCAACCTGTTTTACGCCATGGACCCCTACCATTAACTGAGGAGTCCGCGGACCCCAGTTTGGGATTCCTGTTCTAAACACTTTCTATCCATGACCTGTCCATACCTCTTCCTCTGCCAGCTCATTCCTTATATTCACCATCTGCTTCGAAGACCCCTGCTAAATCTTTCCACTTTCAGCTTTCAGCTTAAACCTCTACCTTCTATAGTTTTAAACTCCCCTACACCATGAAAAAGACTACGACTATCTACCCCTCATATAAACATCTGTAGGGTCACTTCAGCCTCCTGTTCTCAAGTGATATCAAAAGCAGCAAATCCAATCTGTCCTTCTAACTAAAGCCCTCTGTTCAAGAGACAATTTTAGACATAAAAACGTTAAATTGTAGATGTTTATCAGATGCAAACATATTGTTCCTGCTTTTATTTTAACCAGTTAGTATATTATTTCTGGTTAGTGTCTCAATTGTTTCTTGCCATTAGGGAATAAAACTCAAACACACACCAGGAGGGTTGGGTTCGTACTGCTTCTGTATTTGTTGGAAGTTCTATCTTTAATTTATAATTATTATTACCAAAAATTAATACAAGAACACAATGACCAGTAGATGCTATACTATTTTCATACTTATATTTTAGCATTAAAATTTTATGGAGTATTTTATTCACTGAAAACCACTCCTGGGAGTTAAAGTATCTAACTAACTTGTAAAAGCTTTTGTGTTTGAAGGGAAATGAATTGACACAAACAGTGTTCCCTCTAAGCTGGGCGGCTGTGTGGCCACACAGTGATTGAAATGCTCCTGTATGCATAGCCTCTGTTGCCCCGTAGCTGGAATATTCCTTTATTTTTACTACAATATTGAAATAATGCTAATATAATTTTGAAATCTATATTAATATACTTGTGAAATACCCTGTAATTATGTGTTAATGAATATAATCCATAACTAATAAATGTACAACCTTTACTTTGAAAAATCTTAAACTTCAATGTATTTACATTGTCAGTGTTTTAATTTGTAGTATTATTACAAATTGTAACATTAAACACAGAATGGAAGTTGGTAACTCATTGTTTATGAGCTGCCATCTGCTTAACACTGACGCCATCTAGTCAAAATATTTTACTTTTGCCATTATGCCTGTCAGTTGTCTTGACTACCTGACACTGTTAATAACTGCTATGAGTTTTGGGTTGTGGTTGTTTGATGTGAAAAATTCTATATTCTTACTTTTTTGGTAAGCATTCAAAAGTATGTGAGTTTTCAATTTCCATTCTAAATACCCATAGTATGCATAGAAATAAAAATGTTTTTAAAAAATTAAAAAGTTAAAATGAAAAAAAAATTAAAATGCCGCACAGTTTTCAAGCCAATTAAAAATTCCTTGCTCAAAGCAATGGTTGATCTGCACAGCTTTAAAACAAAATAGAGGGAATGTTGGACACAAACAGGACAGATTTTTAAATGGGCAGTTTACTGAAATAACAACACCAAACTTTTACACATATTAAAGGTATGAAAGGAAATCAATATCTAAACCATTGGCTGTCAGTGCCTTCACAGGGAAGAATCTCATGTCTCATTTGACTATGTTATCTGAGTCTCCCTGTAAACTTCGTACTGCATTTAGTTCCAATATGTTGAAGAAAACATTCAACAGAATGTCAAAAGAAGCTTTGAATTTATGTTGCAAGACATGCCAATAAAAATTCACAGGAATTCAATTGAAAGTATGTACAAAAGTCATAAAAGATTCAAAGGTTTCTCTCCTAATTATATGTTTAAAATGATCTGACAAGATGAGTTAGAAGAGATGTTAAAAGAGATAATAAAACCAATATAGATCATAGGTGAGAAAACCACATTTAAATTGATATAGCTCACATTTATAGCTTTCCTTCTCAGGATTATATTCTTGCCTTTTACATTATATCTGCATTCTTCTTTGCTATCTGGTAAACACTTATAAAAAAACACGCATTCATAGTTCAGCTCTGTAAAAAGAAAGATTTTACTAGTAGTGATTCCTCCCAAGCTGACTAATCTTGGATTTTGGTGGTGAACATAATGTGGGTATCCAAACCTTTAATAATCTGAAATCAATAGAAAAGGAAAAGGTTGTGCAGGAGAATAATGTAACTCTCACTCTAATGGCATTCGGTGATAGCAAAGGAACAGGACTTGCCATTAAACCCAACTGTCACATAAATGGAATCAGTACTAAATTCAATGATAGTATTGTAATGGCGACACAAGATGGGTAGTTTAGTTTGCGGTTAAATGTTCTTCAACCAGACAGCGAAATGGATGAAATCAGTACAAATTTCCTTCCAAAATTGAGATAGCCCAGTCCACAAAGCAGACAAACCAACCCTCCACTGCCTGCTTCTACACTTTCTGCAGCCTCAGGAAACCAGCCAAAATAATCAAGGATGCCTCCCACCCAGTCATTCTTTCTGCTCCCCCCTCCAGGCTCAAGGACAGCTTCTATACTGCTGTTATAAGACTCTTGAATGGATCTCTCATATGCTAAAGATGAACTCTTGATCTTCCATTCTAACTCACTGTAGGCTTTCCTAATACATCTCATAGTAGCCCCTGCACTTTTGTCTCTGTGCTCTGCACTTTCTTTATAACTGTAACAATATATTCTCTATTCTGTTTCCCTTTTTTTACTACCTTGATGTACTGTGTCTGGAATGATCTGAACGACACACAAGCAAACATTTTTCACTCGATACATTTGATACATTTGACAATAATAAACAAACTCAATTCCTTGAAACTATGGCTTTCTAAACTGTCTGTTAAATGCACAGACCAAAATAATGATAGTGAAAGATGGAGAAGGATGAAGAGCTAGAGCTGCCTGTCAAAGATAAAAGCCCGTCACTAAAGATAACAACAAGGAACTGGAAATAGACAACATGAAGGGGCTATTTAGGGCTCAAGAGATTACTGTTAGAATGAGAAGTTATTGCTGGAGACAGAAACAAATATGGCTCATTGCTTGATCCCTACCATAAAAGTATAACAAACCATCCTTATCATCTGCATTTACCTCATGCTATCACATGATCAGTCGCAAGCTCTTCTTTTACTTGGTAGCCTTTGTAAGATCCAAAATAAACCAATCCCGGAACAGAAATGAGTAAATTTTTTAGTAGACTTTAAGAAAATTCATCCCATCCATTACCCTCTTAGAGAATAAAAATATGTATCCTAATCAAGGATTTAAATATCAGCAAATGTGTCCTTATTGGAAAAAGTGAGCTTACGAACCAACTTTTTTGTAGATTTTGAATGTCTCAGTAAATTTCAAAACTTCAGGTAAAAGTAAAAAAAATCAAAATAGCAGCACAAAATAATGTAAAGTCTGAGCTGATCTTGTTGGGCTAACAGTATAAACATACAAATGACCTCAACAGCAAGAGAGGGGTAGAAAGAGGGAATAAAGCAAGACTCCACAATTAAATATTCAGTAACATTTGAAAGAAAATGTATTAGTGCAGACAGATTTGTATGAGTTGCGCATGCTAAATGTCAGAATCCTGCCTCACATCTGAAGTATGTCAGGCAATGTGCTAACAATATTTAATGTAGATCAGGAAGATAAGTCTGTTTTACTTCAAATTTCTCAGGTCACAAGGATTTAATGCTTCTGCAAATCACTTCACTCAGAAACTTTCCTATAAAATCACCAAAGGGATCCATGACTCATTATTAGCACAGAACAGCCAAGTACTGTTTAATAAAAATTCAATGTCACAATGAAATCAGGCAATTTTAGAACTAAACTGACGTTAAAGTAAATTCTTTAAAATGTTCCCAAATATACATACCTCCTCTCTGTGAGGAAGGTGTGCCAGAGATCCGCGTAGTAACAAGATTGGGGTTCCGTCCATCCTTAATTTCAATTGTCATAAGTGTCTTCATGCTGTTTTCGGTGTTGTTCAGTTGCTTTTCTTTCTCAGATTGTCTGGTTAAACTTTGTTGGAAGTGTCTGTTTGATGTGGCAGGAGGATCTGAGGGCTGAGTAGATCGGGGTTGCTCTAAGTGCACTGAGCTGTCTGTATGGGTTTTACTGAAGTCTTTCTCTGACGCAAGCTGCTTTGTTTGTGATTTGCTTACGTTGCTCCTCCCTGGAATCTGGATGCATGATTTATCACTAGCAGTTTTTTGCATTAGAGATTTCTTGTTGCAATCTTTCTCTAAAGATAATGTGGGTAATATTGATTTACTTGATCCATTCACAGTAACTCCAGATGTGATTGGATGACTTAACAAGGAAAATGTTGTCCTAGAACAGCCCTGAGGTTGTACCTCAGGAGTTGTAAAGTTGGATTTGGCAGTGCTGCAAGTCAACCTATTACAAGATTTTGATGAATCCTTTCCATCCACTTGTTCGGAGCTGAATGGCTGCTCCCTCAGTGAGGTTGACCTATCCCGCTCTAATCCACTTTTTTTATTTGAGCTTATGAGTTTTTTATTTTTACTGGACGTTAAGTATTCATCCTGTTTATCTGTTTTTTCTGTCGACTTGTCCACTTGCTGCATATTCCTAAAATCAACAGAGTTCCCTTTTAAAGTCATTTCTAGGCCTGGAGTAACAGATTCTTTATTTTTCAGTGTGGGACTGCCCGGGAATGACTGCTGATGTAGCAAAATTCTGCTGTTTCTGTTCTCATTTGGCTGGTTTCTCTTCTGAGTCGAAAAATTTGTACCTAGTTCAGAAGATTGTTTGGACGGATCTGCAGTAAACTTTTTCATTCTGTCTCGTACTGAGTTAGCTCTCCTGAAAGGTGAGGTGTTCAAGCAAGTATCATATGCGACATCTGTAAATAAAGCATAGTATGAAGACGTCATTAAGGAGCACAAGAAGAATATAGGTATTATATCAAATACTATTTAGCAAATATATGCTTTTCGTAATCATAGAACAGTATAGCACAGGGACTGGCCCTTTGGCCCACAATGTTATGTCAAACTAATTAGTGATCAAATGTTCAACGTAATGTCCATATCCTTCACTTCCTGCACATTCATGTGCTTATCTAAGAGCCTCTTTAAAATGCCTCTATTGCATTTGCCTCCAACACCACCCCAGTTACTCAACCCTCTGTGTAAAAAAAATGCCCCACCTATCTCCTCTAAACTTAATCCCTCTTACCTTCATACATGTCCTCTGGGTATTAGACATTTCAACCCCAGGATAAAGATGACTCTCTGTCTATGCCTCTCATAATTTTATGATTCTGTTACAGATCTCCACTCTGCCTCCTCTTCTCCAAAGAGAGATTAGAGAACCCAAGTTTGTCCAACCTCTCCTTATAGCATGTCATCTAATCCAGACAACATCCTGGTAGACCTCCCTAACCTTGACATTCTTGCTACTATTGGGGCAACTAAAACTGGAAGCAAAACACTAGATGTGGCCTAACTAGATGGACATAAATCTGCAATACAACTCCCTGACTTATAGAACTCAGTCCTTCAACTTATAAATGCTGGCATTCTGTATGCCTTCTTTACCACCCTATCAACCTGTGTAGCCACAATCAGGGAGCTATGTACTTGGATCCCAAGACCTTCTGCACATCAACACCATTAAAGGGTTCGCCATGCAAAAGATGCATTTTATCTCCCAAAGTTCAAATCGTTCTGTTTATTATCAGATAATGTATACATTATACAACCTGAAATAATTATCTTTGCAAATATATATTGTTACGACAACGACTGTGCCCCAACTCTGAGGGACCGAAGGGTACAAAGTAGCCCCCTCCTTTTTGAGAATCGCAAGATCGCTATTAATTCAGGTCAGGAGACCCAGGAAATGAGAGAGAGACGTTTGGAATGTGTCCTGGCCTCCACGATACAAAGCCACGGATAACGGCCATTGTCTCTTGGAGACGGAATTGTGTATTGAGTACTGTACTATTCACTGAAGCCCTCAGGGAATGATCAGAGGGGGCTGGTTGAGGGATTGCATCATCCCAACCTGATTGACATCTGAGACCCCGTGAGTAAGGATAAAAGAGGGTCTGGGGAACAACCCATTTAGACGCACCAGGAGAAACGCTAGAAATCTCGTGACAGCGTTTAATAGCGACAGCCGGTGGGGCCCACGTGCGTCCTTTCCCGTTGCCTGGGATTGGCGGGACTGACCACGGAAGAACGGCTTAGCTAAAAAGGAAAAGGACACCCACGACATTTCGAAGGATCGACATCATAAAAATGGAAACTCTGGCAAGTTCCAAAATCTCTCTCTCTTGACTCCAACCAAAGGCTGCAGCCTGAATGAACTAAAGTGACTTTTATATCTCCATCGGACAATACATTATCCCCTAGACAATGATAGAGCTATTTCTTATTGATTATTATTATACCGCGCTTTTAGATTTAGTATTGACAACGTATATTATCTGTATGTTTGTATTGATATTATTTTTGTGTATTTTTATCAATAAATACTGTGAAAAATAGTACCATCAGACTTCAACGGACCTCTCTATCTTGGCTGGTAAGTGACCCAGTTACAGGGTTCGTAACAATATGATAAACAGAACCCCAAAAGAATGAACGGCAGAAAAGTGTTAGAACCCCAAAGCCCCCTCTTTCCTTCCCCACACAAGCATCAACCTCCCTCTGCCCCTTTAAGCAAAAACCACTCCATCCATTAAGCAATAGCAAAACACCCAAAGAGAGACCATGATCTGCAGACAACAAAGACTATTGTTACTCAACAGTTCAACATGCAATAGGCTCTCCCTCTCTCTGTCTCTTTCTCATGAGCAAGTGATAGAGAGGTGTCACCCATTTTCACAGTAAAAGGGAAGACTGACAGTCGCTGTTAGGATATTACAGTCTGGTACATTGCTTTTTATTCTGAGATCCTCTGACACGAGAATCGGCAGCAAACTCTCCCACCATAGAGAGACAGAGATAGAGAGTTCTTGAGTGCAAAACTCAACATTTGGCCAGGTTAAACTCCAGCTCCCATTTCTATGTCCAATTCTGCAACTGATCTATGCCACACTGCATCCTTTGCTACTTTTCTACAGTATCCACAACACCACCAATCTTTGTATCATCTGTAAACTTACTAACACACCCACCCATGCTTTCATCTGGGCCACTTATACCAGAGGTCCTAGATCACTAGTCACAGATCTCCAGCCAGAATAACTTTGTTCGACCACTACCCTCTGTTTAATCAAGTAAATAGAATGAAACAATTTCCTTTAGCACATGAACATTCTATCCATTAATAAATTCATCATGTTTATTGGACCTGTGGGGGCAACAATATTTTCAATCTCATCCTGTTGAGAAAATTCAATAGATTACAGTATTAAATGCTGAAGGGTACTGACTTTAGAACCACTGAGCTCAATTCTCTATTCTCTGATGTTTACCTCATGACATTGCTAACTTGCATATTTTGTTTCAAGGGTTGATTTTTTTTGCTGAATATTGGAATCCCTACTTAAAGTTCACAATCAAGGGGACAAGTAACAACCAGTAAGGCACCAGTCACATCAGGTCAGATTTAAAGAAACTCTGTCAATAAACCTTGGGAGAGTTTCTCTGATCTGGAGAGGTGAGGAGAAATAGATTTGAATGCAGTAAAGACAGAGTGGGGAAGGATCATCCACGTATCAACTGAGATTGATTTAAATTATATGGAATCAAACACCTCCATGTGTTTAAGGACAGATTTACCACAAGATTGGAATTGGAATTGGCTTATTATTGTCACATGTACTAAAGTAACAGTGAAATACTGCTTATACAGATCAATTCATTATGCAGAGCATTGAGGTAGTAAAAGGTAAAACAATAACAATAGAGAATAAAGTGTAACAACTACAGAGAATGTGCAGTGCAGGTAGACAATAAGGTGCAAAGTCTTATGAGGTAGATTCTGAGAACAAGATTTCATCGTATCATCAGAATCAGTTTTAATATCACTGACATATGTCGTGAAGTTTGTTAACTTTGCAGCACCAATACAATGCAATACATGATAAATATAGAAAAAAAGCTGAATCATAGTAAGTACATCTATGTATATTAAATAGTTAGATTAAATAAGTAGTGCAAACACAGAAATAAAGAGTAGTGAGATGATGTTCATGGGTTCAGTGTTCATTTAGAAATTGGATGGCAGAGGAGAAATAGCTGTTCCTGAAACACTGTGTGTGTACCTTCAGGCCTCTGTACTTTCTTCCTGATGGTAACAATGAGAAGAGGACAGGGAATCATTCAACAGTCTTATCACAGCAGGGCAGAAGCTGTCCTTGGGCCGAGTGGTATGTGCTTTCAGTCTTTTACATCTTTTGCCTGATAGAAGGGGTCGGGGGTGGGGGGAGGTTGAAGCCAAAATGTCTAGAGTTGGTGGAGTCTTTATGTAGATTACTTTACTGAGGCAATGAGAAATATAGATGGAGTTCATGGAGGGGAGGCTGGTTTCCATGGTGTACTGAGCTGGGTCCACAACTCTGCAGTTCTTTGCAATCACAGGCAGAGTAGTTGCCTTACCAAACTATGATGCATCCAGGCATATGGTTTCATTGGTGCATTAATAAAAATTGGTATCATTGAACAGAGCAGGAGGTGCATAATATTGTGGAAATAATATACATTTTATTTTGATAGCATTTCTAAATCACGTTTATACTATATCAATGGGGGTGCTGCAACCACACCATTTAGAAAAAATAAATACAATTCTACATCATGATCTTTTAAATTCATGAAAGATGGCAGTTATTTTCATTTGGCATTGCACCACTCTCTCAGTAATAGAGATGTCAAGCTAGTTCATCTGAAGTGAGGTGTGACTTGATCTGGAAATGAGACTGCTGCCATTATAACAAGGGTGGGACTAAAAAGACCCACAGCTGGATTTCTGGCCCATAGTCAGACAGCTGCTATCTGAAAGGATGCCATGGTGGACAGAGCCAGTAATCACATCTCATCTATTGCCCACACCTTTGCTTTCGCTCCTTTCTTCCTGAATGGAGGAAAAGCAGAGTTTCTCTGGGCCCTGGGCCTTACCTGCCTCATCATTCCCAAACAAGAGCTTTCACCAGAAGCATATTCTCCTCCACTTCCCTTTTAGCTTCCTTCTTGCCTCTCTATCATTTTCTTCTGTCCCTGTCTACTACTTCCCATTGTAAGGCACTTTCCCATGTAAATGGATGAAGTGCAATACTTGCCTCTTCATCACCTCACTTCCCACAATCCAGGGACCTAAACAGTCTATCCAGGCCAAGTAACTACTCACTTGCATTTCTTCCAATCTGGTGCACTGCGTTTGGTGTTCACAATGTGACCTCCTCTGCAGTGGGCACACCAATTGCAGATTGGGTAATCATTTTGTGCAGCATCAGTCTGTGAGAGTACCTGACCTTCTGGTTGCTTTCCAGTTTAATTCGCCATGCTGACTTTGACCTCTCATTTTACCCTAGTGCAGAAATTTCCCACTTTCTTTGCTACCCAGACTAACTTGTTTTCTTTCTCAGTTTTTATAAAGATGCTTTGCCCTCAAATATTAATTCTTTCTCTTATTACAGATCCTGCCTGATCTGCTGAGTTTTTCCAGCATTTTCAGAAAAAATTTAATTAGTGTGCTGAACAGAGAATTGGCAAGAAAAATGTCAGGCTGGTTTCACATTCTTAACCACTATTCAGTAATAGTGTTACTGTTTATGTCAAAATCATGATCAACTAATCAATGCAATGGGTGTCGCGATGGAGATACGTCTCTACCAAAGGAGGTGTAAGGTGCTCCTTCCCTCCAGTAGCCTGCAGGTCACCCTTGAGTAAAGTGTAGCACCTGCTTAGACCCTCGATTAGGGTTACGTGAAGCCATGGGAGGAGGTAGTGGATGGTCGTATGAGCAGTTGGTGCATATCACAAATCCTAGTTATGTGACTACTGCAGTCAGGCAGACAATCTCTGAAGAGTATTGATAATGGCTGGGGTCACCCAACTTGTAAAGACACTGCCAAGAAGGTAATGGCAAACCACTTCTGTAGAAAAGTTTGCCAAGAACACATCATGACACAGCACATAATGATGATGAATTAATGTAATGCAAATGTACAATAATGATAAATAGCAAAGACTAATTACCTTTTAAGTGAATCCCACAATGTATGTAATTTCATAGGAGGTGTGAAAAAGCAGCTACAATTTGTAATCATTATTATCCAATGATCTCCAATGGAAGTGCATATCAATAAACAAGTCAATTTGACTGTGATCAAGGACTAAGGATCAAGGATCACATTATTTCCCATAAACATTTACATGAGGTGTGCTGGCACTACATGCAACAAAAACAACATTGTTCAACAATTATACAGAATAAAGAATTACGTAAAAATAAAGTTAGAAGTACATTTTATACCTTGTCAAAAGTACAGATAAGGTATAAAATGTGCATAAATACACAAATTCCAGTATGTATTTACAAAGTAAACAGCATTATAAAAAGTGGTTGAAAGTGCAGTGATTGAGGTAATAGTGAAATGAGTACTAAAGTCCCACATGGGTGCACCTATGCAACAAGTGTAACAGGAGATTGTGGAGGCATTAATAATGATCTTTCACAAATTGCTAGACCCTGGAATGGTTCCAGAGGATTGGAAAATTTCAAAGGTCACTGTACTCTCTAAGAAATGAAATTATTCTGAAGAATAATTTTCTGAAAATTTCCAAAAGAAAATTTTCTGAAAATAAATCCTTAATAATGTACTCCAACATCTTCCCAACCACTGAAGTCAGGCTAATTTCGGAATAATTTCAAAGGTCATTGTACTCTTTAAGCCTGACTTCAGTGGTTGGGAAGATGTTGGAGTACATTATTAAGGATTTATTTTCAGATTGCTTGGAGGCGCATGTCATCACAGTTTCCTAAAGGGGAAATCTTGCCTGACAAATCTGTTGGAATTCTTTGAGGAAACAACAGGCAGGATAGACAAAGGAAAGTCAGTGGATGTGGTTTACTTAGATTTTCAGAAGGCCTTTCACAAAGTGCCGCACATGAGGCTGCTTCACAAAATAAGAATCCATGGTATTACTGGAAGGATACTAGCATGGATAGAAGATTGGCTGATAAGCAGGAAGCAAAGAATGGGAATAAAGTGGCCTATTCCAAGCAGTTTCAGCGACAGGTTACTATCGATGCAATGCTCCTCAGACAGGATGAAGAGGTCAATATTCCCCAATGCCATTAGGCTTTACAATTCTACCGCCAGGACTTAAGAACTTTTTAAAGCTATTATTAATGCTTTTTGAGATGGTGATTTAGATGCATATCATATTTTTTTTACTGAGTTAAGTATTGTATGTAATTAGTTTTTATTAGTAATTAGTATGTAATTTTGCTACAACAAGTGTATGGGACATTGGAAAAAAGTTGAATTTCCCCATGGGGATGAATAAAGTATCTATCTATCTATCTATCTATCTATCTATTCTGGATGCTGCCGGTGACAAGTGGTGTTCTGCAGGGGTGAGTTCTGGGACTGATTATTTTCATGTTATATGTCAACAATTTGGATGATGGAATTGATAGCTATGTGCCCAAGTTTACAGATGATGTGAAGAAAGATGGAAGGGCAGGCAGCATTAAGGAAGCAGGGAATCTGTAGAAGGTCCTTGACAGATTGGCAGAATAGGCAAAGAAATCACAGATGAAATATAGTGTTGGGAAGTGTATGGTAATGCACTTTGGTAGAAGGAATAAAGGCATTGACTATTTTCTAAATGATGTGAAAATTCAAAAGTCAGAAGTGCAAAGGGACTTAGGAGTCCTTGTGTAGGATTCCATAAAGATTACGGTAACTATCAAGTTGATTCGGTAGTAAGGAGGCAAATGCAATGATAGCATTCTTTTTGATAGGACTAGAATATAAGAGCAAGGATGTGATGCAGAGGCTCCATAAGACATTGGTCAGACCACACTTGGAGTATTTTGAGCAGTTTTGGGTCTCCTATCTAAGATGTACTGGCATTGGAGAGGGTCCAAAACAGGTTCATGAGAATGATTCCAGGAATGAAAGGGTTAACATACTCATTTGCATTTAAAAAATAAGGGGGGATCTCATTGAAATCTATCGAATATCTAAAGACTTAGACAGAGTGGATGTGAAGAGGATATTTCCTATAGTGGGTGCATCTAGGACCAGAGGGCACAGCCTCAGAATAGAGGGACGTCCATTTAAAACAGAGATGAAAAGGAACTTCTTTAGCCAGAGGGTGGTGAATCTGTGGAATTCATTGCCATGGATTGCTGTGGAGGCCAAGTCATTGAGTATTTTTATAGCAGAGGTTGATAGGTTCTTGGTTAGTCAGGGCGTCAAAGGTTATGGAAAGAAGGCAGGAGAATGGGGTTGAGAAGGGTAATAAGTCAGTCATGATGGAATGGTGGAGCAACCTCGATGGGCCAAATGGCCTAATTCTGCTCCTATGGTCTAACAGTACCTAAGTAATTAGTCAGTTGCCACTATAACAAAGAACTCACGAGAAGAAAAGTAATATGACAATATTGTCAAGACCACATGATTATAAATAATCATAACAAATACTGTAAAGGATAGTAATCACATTTAAGTCCTGATCAGAGTATATACTGACCAGCAGAAAAATATGCTAAATCTCCAGAGAATAGACAGATCAAAGCAAGTGAGCCAAAAAGTATATGGTTGTAATCAAGAAAAGGAACTAAACATTTCAACAGTAGGTTCAGAATAGGCAATGGTGGAAATAAATCATCTAAATGAAAGCAGTGTTTTAGTCTGAATTATATCACACTCAAATATGACTTGAAGATTGCAAATAGTTTGGTCCTTTTGTAGTTGCTCGGAACTGAGAGAATTACATTGGTGGCTGTGAAGGAGAATAAACTCTTTCTGAGACTGGCTTCTTCCCCCTTCCTTTCCAGTCCTGATGAAGGAAGGACCTCATCCCGAAACACCAAGTGCTTATTCTTCTTCATAGGTGCTGCCTGACTTGCAGAGTTCCGCTGCATTGTGTGTGTGTATCTAATGCTTGTGACTGATTCAAACTGAGCCATACAAAAGCTGTAACTAGGAAATCTCACTTTCCTGACTCCATGTTTTATACTTCTTCAACACAAAGGTAACAATAACTTATTAACTACAGTTTCTGTTACTATAATCACATATTTAACTTTAACATTTTGAATA
This sequence comes from Hemitrygon akajei, assembly GCF_048418815.1. NCBI lineage: Eukaryota > Metazoa > Chordata > Chondrichthyes > Myliobatiformes > Dasyatidae > Hemitrygon > Hemitrygon akajei. The sequence goes on from NC_133137.1 coordinate 33,094,351, forward strand.
TAGTCAGGTAAACTTACAGAATTACATATTTACAATGGTAGTACAAAATCTTTGAATATTCAATAGTTCTAAACACCCAAAATATACCCCTCCTTTTACTGTGTTGAGGGATGGGTCAATAAATATTCAACTAACCAGTGGGTTAAGTGACAAAACAGATCCGTCCTGAACAGTGCAGTAAGTCGCAGGGACACACCCTTAACAATGGGCTAATAGCAGGGATATTCATCTATTGTCTTCCCCCATGTAATTTCAATGAGCCAGTATCAGAACCACAACCCAATTAGAACCCAAGATTGGTTTCGCTTCCACATAGCATCAGAAGTTAAATTGTATACAGGTTTTATTTCCTGAGGACTGCTCTCATTTTCATTAATCCATAACTATGCAATCCATACTGTCATAATTCCAGAATGACTCCTAACAAAGGTCAGGTAAAAGAAAGACAATTTAGAGAGTGAGGTGAAAGGAAGGTATAGCTCAGTATCATCACCATTAACCTAAAAATGATTGTTGATACTAGTGCTGAAATACCTAATGCATTTGTTCTGCAATAGCTATCAAGGGGGTTTATTACCAGTGCATTAAGTGTTAGGTTGTTATATCCAACCTACTAATTTATAGTCAGATGTTTTATAAAAGTTACAGCTCAAAGTGCTCAAGTCACTGCCCTTAAGAAACCATTCTCTTGACGTGAGTGAAAATGTCCATTAATAGTATGTTACCAAGTTTAGGAATGTAATTGATCTAGTTAATAGATACTGCTCTCTTCTCCTTCTCCATCAAGATCATTTTTAAAGTATTTACTGCTGAATAATGCAAGTAAATAATCAACAAAAACATCATGTCATTCAGAATCAGGAGGAAGTTTATACATGAAATGTGTTGTTTTGTGTGCAGCAGAATAGAGCAGGCATAACAAGTTACTTTGTTACAATAAATAAACAAATATTTACCATGAATGTTGCTATAATACTGCATCTTTAATATGCTAGTAGAAATATCCCAATGCCACTATCTCAAATAACACAATATTTCGTGCACAGAATTATCTAGTGTAGAAGTTGAGGGACATGATATCCAGTCAACACCCAAGTTCTATAAAGGTCAGAGTGTGTCATGACCATGAAGTAAAAAGAAATTTAAATATAGACAAGCAACCCACACAAAATGTTGGTGGAACGCAGCAGGCCAGGCAGCATCTATAGGAAGAAGTACAGTCGACGTTTCAGGTCAAGACCCTTCGTCAGGACTAACTGAAATGTCTCGGCCCAAAACATCGACTGTACTTCTTCCTATAGATGCTGCCTGGCCTGCTGCGTTCCACCAGCATTTTGTGTGTGTTGCTTGAATTTCCAGCATCTGCAGATTTCCTCGTGTTTACGTTTTTAAATATAGACAAGGTAGGTTTAAATAAAGGTAATAACAGCCTCTATATTTAGCATGAAAATCTGGTAAGTCAAGTTCAAGTTTATTGTCATCTGACTACAACCAAATTAAACATTTTCCTCTGGACCACGGTACACCCACAACACATACCATACATAGCACATAAAAACAAAATATTACAATTAATAAAATACAATTCAAAATTGAAGTTGCACCAAACTTCTAGCTTCCACAGGTATTCAAATGGCTGAGCAGCCACTTGCTGAGATTCCCAAGTAATTACATTAAGGAATCAGCTCTTGAGTCATGTGCTATGCTGATCCTAGAGCAGAAGCTCAATATTCACAGAGATTCAACGGGGACTGCCAGAACATGGGGAAGAAAGGTAAGAAAGCTTTCAACATTTGGAAAATATTTTGATATTTATTTAATGTTCTGGTTATTTTAGTGGTTTTACTAAACTTATATTTTAGTTCATAATTAATTTCATTCTTTATTTCATTTTTAATAGCCCCAAACATTTGGATGTCAGAGCTATTTGGGAAGATTTAAAATCTTTGACTGATTTTATCAACTGCTAAATACTGTGAAGAGCTTTGCCAACTGTCTAACACCTCCAGCAAACTTTGTCTGGACAAAGCTGTGGCTCCTGCACTTGTCACTCCATTATGCTACAGATTGCCTTGACACCACTCAGGGCCTTGTATTCAGCTCCAGGATTGCCCAAACAAGCGAGATCTAGCTCCCAAATTCGGCTGATCTGTTAAACCATGTGGTGCCTATGAGTGGTGAGTAGTGGTAGTAAGCTATGGATGCGCTCCCAGATGCACTGAATAACTTCTATGCCCGGTTTGAGGCGGAAAATGACGTGGCGGTGAGGAAGTCCACCCTCCTACAAATGACCAGGTGCTGTGTCTCACCGTGGCCGACGTGAGAAGAACCCTATGTAGGGTCAACCCATGGAAGGCTGCTGGATCAGACTATATCCCTGGTAGAGTGCTCAGAGGATGTGCAGACCAGCTAGCAGATGTTCTCACTGACATCTTCAACATTTCCCTGAGCAGCACCACCGTTCCAACATGCTTCAAGGCCGCCACCATTGTCCCCATGCCGAAGAAGTCTTCAGTGTCCTGCCTAAATGACTACCGTCCCGTTGCACACACATCCATCATCATGAAGACTTTCGAGAGGCTCGTCATGAGGCACATTAAGACCCTGCTGCCCCCCTCACTGGACCCCCTGCAGTTTGCGTACCGTCCCAACCACTCAACAGAAGACGCCATTGCCATCACCCTCCACCTGGCCCTAACCCACCTGGACAAAAAAGACACATACATTTGGATGCTGTTCATAGACTTCAGTTCAGCATTCAACACAATCATCCCTCAGAAACTGATTGGAAAGCTGAGCCTACTGGGCCTGAACACCTCCCTCTGCAACTGGATCCTAGACTTCCTGCCTGGGAGACCTCAGTCAGTCCGGATCGGGAGCAGCATCTCCAACACCATCACACTGAGCATGGGGGCCCCCCAGGGCTGCGTGCTCAGTCCACTGCTGTTCACTCTGCTGACCCACGACTGTGCTGCAACACACAGCTCCAACCATATCATCAAGTTCGCCGATGACACGACCGTGGTGGGTCTCATCAACAAGAACGATGAGTCAGCTTACAGAGAAGAGGTGCAGTGGTTAACAGACTGGTGCAGAGCCAACAACCTGTCTCTTAATGTAAACAAAAGAGATGGTTGTTGACTTCAGGAGGGCACGGAGCGACCACTCCCTGCTGAACATCGACGGCTCCTTGGTAGAGATCGTAAAGAGCACCAAATTTCTTGGTGTTCACCTGACGGAGGATCTCACCTGGTCCCTCAACACCAGCTCCATAGCAAAGAAAGCCCAGCAGCGTCTCTATTTTCTGCGAAGGGTGAGGAAAGTCCATCTCCCACCCCCCATCCTCACCACATTTTACAGGGGTTGTATTGAGAGCATCCTGAGCAGCTGCATCACTGCCTGGTTCGGAAATTGCACCATCTCGGATCGCAAGACCCTGCAGCGGATAGTGAGGTCAGCTGAGAAGATCATCGGAGTCTTTCTTCCCGCCATCACAGACATTTACACTACACGCTGCATCTGCGAAGGAAACAGCATTATGAAGGACCCCATGAACCCCTCATACAATCTCTTCTCCCTCCTGCCGTCTGGGAAAAGGCTCCGAAGCATTCGGGCTCTCATGACCAGACTATGTAACAGTTTCTTCCCCCAAGCTATCAGACTCCTCAATACCCAGAGCCTGGACTGACACCTTGCCCTATTGTCCTGTTTATTATTTATTGTAATGCCTGCACTGTTTTTGTGCACTTTATACAGTCCTGTGTAGGTCTGTAGTCTAGTGTAGCTTTCTCTGTGTTGTTTTTTTTTACGTAGTTCAGTCTAGTTTTTGTGCTGTGTCATGTAACACCATGGACCTGAAAAACATTGTCTCATTTTTACTACGTACTGTTCCAGCAGTTATGGTCAAAATGACAATAAAAATTGACTTGACTTGACTTGAAAACCAAGGTTAATATTTCAGTAAAACAAAAAGCACTAAATTAATAAGTAAATACTACCTTAAATGGTTACAATAACATTATTTGAAAGACTTAGATGATAAGGTATGACGTAATGCCTATGCCATTTTTATAACTGTATCAAGTTCAACCAGCATTTACTCAAAAAAAAATTCAGCACCACATATGGTACTTTTTTTTATCTTTTAAGAGGGCTTACTCCATGGCAGATACCCTAGCATTTGCATATTGAATCTGAACATATTAGGTTAACCTTAAATATACACAAGATCAAATAACAATTCCAGGGACATTTCCACTTAGTTTTTCCTGTTCGTTCTCACAGTTCTGAAGTTGGATAAATATTGGATTCCCTGAGCCATGGGAAGGTTCAACAGCTGGATAACAGATATCAGAGGAATGAACATCTGGGCAAAGAGTTGGGAGAGTTCCAACAATTTTATAGCACACTGATCTCCTCACCTTGTTGTTGGTGTGAGATGACAGATACAATACTTAACGTGTGGTTTGTACATGAATACACTGCATTAGAAAATCAGTTCCTTGTAGCCTTGGCCCTGAATGGGTCCATAAGGAACTTCTTCATTGTGTAATTCCCCATAAAGAACTTCTAGCCCAATGAGTTGGATAATCAGCAGTCTAGCACAAAGAGTAGCAGTGAAATATGAGGAGGAATTAATAAAGAAGATGGAACATTAATGGTTAAGGCTAAACAAGAAGGGAGTCTATGCATATCTTTGTTTGGTAGGTGAGGGGAAAAGAGGCCAAGCTGCAGGAAATATAGATCAATCTTTGTGAAATGAAATCTTCCATCATCCGTTGGACAGAAGGGTGAAAGAGATAAAGGAAAAGCTTGCTGGTGGAGAAAAACAGGGCATCTTTTTTAAACTCACTTTACATGTACATACTGAACCTTTAAGTCAGAAACAGAACAGAACTAAGGCAAGATGCTATCTAAACTGTCAACAAACTTTGATGAGTATTTTGTTCATTGTTCCATTTCAGAAATGCTGCACATCAGAATTGAAACAGAGTTTGACCTTATCCATTTACACTACTGATTTTAAGGTTCTATTGTATAATGGGGGGGACTTTAATATCTGCTCTATCTCCACAGGAGACCAATTGTAGCTCCATGCTGTAAATCAAATAAAATAGTAATAAAGATTGGCATTCACTGAATTACACTACTCAGTGAGGAAACTGAAAAAGGATTGAAATTTTTCCTTAGAGTTTCATTGTTATATCATCTAAATGCAGGGTGGGATCTCTTACAGAAAGTGTTCATCTGAAAAAAAATACTGGTACCACAAATGAGGGGAAAAAACAGAATTCAGATGCCAACTCAAAAGCAAAATGAATAGGAATGAGATCACTAATGTACAGCACGTCCATCTAAGAAGGCAGGCAAGCAATTTATTGTAAATCATTGTGCAATATGGCAATATGCTCAGAAAATGCTGGTAATATTTAGTAGGTCCAGCAGCATCAGTGGAAAGAGAGACAAAGTGAATGTTCTTGATCAGTGTCCCTTCATCAGAACTGGGCTTCCAGCATTTTATGATTCCCAGAATCTGTACTTGAAAAAAAAACAGTGGAATCAGACTTGTCTGTAGAGTCCTGCACGGTAGGGTGCCCTGCCAACACTCACCGTCTGGGGTCACAGAAAAAAAAGGGTTGAATTATGAAAAGAATTGTATTTAAGCACAATGCTCGTAAGAGTCAACGGCAAGAGAGAGAAAAAATAAAAATTAACACACTTCAGTTATCAGTTATATATGCTTAATCAGACACCTAAATACAATGATACCTAAATTATCAGCCCAAAGCATATATAGAATATGCATCTTTTAAAGGTCTGAACAAGCAATAGTTAAGAGAATTTTTCAGTACTGAAAAATTATAGCTGGTTGTATTGTGTCTCACTTGGAATATTACTGCTGTAAGATTCTCTCCTTATGTGGGTAAAATATGTAAGTTAGTACCATGGCTTTCATTTGATTACAGTAATGCCATAGGCACACATTTCCTTTTTTGCTATGTACTTGCTTCTGTTCTGTGGGAAAGAATATGTATGAGGCTAGACTTTCCAAACACACAAAATAGGACAGGATGGATGTTCCTGAAGTTTATCTGACAAGAGAGCTCCACCTCGCTTAGAACTGCAAAAGAAAACTTCACTGAATTAATGTAAACACTCCATAAATGGAAACATTACAAGTTCATAACAGGAAACTGCTAGGCAACAGAGGAAAATGTTTTCCTCTTTATCATGACTATTCAAAACAGAAGATATCTTTTGTCATATTTAGCAGGATGATTGATTGTGAATAAATCTTCCTCAAGTATCTTGACTGTTGTCACAGAGAAGAACAAGCATTGAGACAGGCTTCCTCTTGATTTGCTGTGAAAATGAATAGCTATTGTGATAGTGGATTTAAATTTGGCTTTAATCTCAAACCTATGCTAAATTTACAGATCTAGCCAGGGTAGAAGCAGAGTACTATAAATAGTAAGGGCAGACCCTATTTACTTAGGGGAAGTTTATGAAGTATTATCACTGCAAGGATATTCAGTAGTTATATCAGCAGAAACTATTATCATCTTCCATTAGGCTCTGTGATTGAACAGCCTGTTGGCAGTTATAATCTAGACACATTAAGAACAGCAATGCACAAAAAGAGCAGAGTAGGGATATTGCTGAAAGGACTATATCACAGCATAAACCACTGTCTTCAGAAACCTTGCAGCATATTATGCCATCAAGGGTTGTGCTTTGTCAACCATACAAGCAATTTAAGTGTGTTGTGATCATTACGCAATTGGCATGTATATTTAAATTACAAACCATCCTATTCCGTAAAAAATGTTAATTAAAAAGAACTACTGGTATGTTGTGCCGTACAGAACGATAGTCCAAGTGGTTTATTTCATTCAATATTGCTATAATCCTACCTAACCTTGTAAAAATTCAATGCGTGTTCTAACTGCTAAATGTGTAGAGGTGCATAAATGAGGTTGATTTATGACTTTGCAAAAAAGTGTATTAATGGAACCTCAGAATTACTCAGTCAAGCTTCTTTGCTGCCAATATGTAGTTCAAATTGGAAGTCAAAAGATATCCCCTATCACTTTAATGTCTCAGATAATTAAAAAGACAATGACAAAGTCCTGGGTAACTTTCTAGTTTGCATTGTTAAATGAAGAGCAATAATGAAGAATGATAAGCTATGACCACCTCCATAAGAAAAGTCTAGCCATGCCTACCAGGCAATAAATGGAACTAAAATTATTGATTCTCTAACCACTGACTAGATACTTAACTGGACCAGCTGCATAACAAGTATAATGGCAGAAACAAACCAGATGCTCACTAGGTATTCCATGAATGACTCACTGCCTGATTGTCCAAAACCTCCCAAGGCACAAGTCAAGAATTGGAAGGTATCCTCTCCATTTAGCGATCCAAATTCAGCTCAAACAGTGGGTTTGGCCATTGCAATTTGTTTGTCACCAAAATAAGATTACAATAGATGCCATTTCCCTGATCCTACACTAGCCTCTGGAACATCTGGACAGTAAAGACACCTATGTTAGACTATTGTTAATTACACCTAACCCTTCAAAACTATAATTTCAAATGAACTCGTTACTAAACTTGGGAATCAACACTTTCCTTTGCAACTGGATCCTCAACTTCCTGACTGACAGACCGCAATCACTAAGAATAGATAGCAATGCCTCTACTACAATTATTCTCAACCCTGGTACTCCACATAGTTGCATCTTTGGCTCCCTATCCTACTCCCCATACATTCATGATAGTGTGGCCATATTCCTCTATAACTCTACCTACAAGTTTGCAGATCATACTACCATAGTGGGCTATATCTCAAATAACGGTGAGAGGACAGAGCTTAGTAACATGGTGATGTGACAACAGCCTTTTCTTCCATCTCAGCAAAACAAGACAGCTTGTCATTGCCTTCAGGAAAGGGGCAGTGGACATTTTCCTATCTACATCAATAGTATTGAGCTTGAAAGGGTCAAGAGCTTCAAGGTCCTATGAGTATTCATCACCAATAGCTTTTCCTAGTTCAATCAGAGAGATACCATTGCCAAAAACTCACCAGTGCCTCGACTTCCTCAGGAGGCTAAAGAAATTTTACATGTCATGTTGACCCTCACCAGTTTGCATTGATGCAAGATAGAAAGCATCCTATCTGGATACATCATGGCTCAGTACATCAACTGTTGTGCTCATCACTATAAGAAACTGCTGAGAGATGTGGACACAGATCAGCACATCACAGCAACCAGCCTCACCTCTATGGACTCTTTCTATACATCTTGCTGCCTCAGTAAATCAGCCAGAATGATCAAAGACTCAGCCCATCCCATATATTCCCTCTACCCTCCTTTCCCATTGAGCAGAAGATACAAAAGCCCAAAACCATTCTCTATAGCTGTTACACTTTATTCTGCATTCTGAAATAGTTGTACCTTACACTACCTCAAAGTACTGTATAATAAATTGATCTGAATGAACAGTATGCAAGACAAGCTTTTCACCATTCTTTTGTACAATGGACAATAATAAACCAATTCCAATTCTCAGTAAGGTTAGCATCATCCATTTTATTTTGCCTTCTCTAAATTCACCATGTATGCAATATGTACTATCTATATATCACAGAAACTTGCCAAAGCTTTCTCAGTAGCACCTCTCAGTCCACAGTTGCCACTTTGAAGGCAGTAACAGCAGGTACATGAGAACACCACCATCCCTCCAAATTATTCACCATTCAAATCCCTCCTTAAAAGCAACCTCAGAAACCCTTAACCTAATAGACTGCATTGTTTCAAAAATACAGCTCACTAAAACCTTTTCAAAAGGAATAAGCCATAAACAAAGAATTGGCTTTGCTGATGATACCAAATTTCATAAATGTACAGAAATAAATCTAATATTAGCACGTGTAACCTGTAACATATATAAGAGACTAACAAAACTAATTAAGTAACTCCTTCTTACCAGTTAACTCTTTCTGCTTGGACTGAGTTGCTGCGTTCTTTGCCATCTGAGCTTTGTATGTGATCTGATATAAAAAAATAAAATGCATTATTATCATAGTTAAGAATTCTCCAGCCTTTTCTCCACCAAAGAGATGTTAACATTTGAGATTTTTGTATGTTTTGGGAATGTGCCAGGCTGAAAAGATACGTTGTTCTAAAGAAACAAATGTTTTTATTTGGCCACCTACATTCAATTGTGCATTGGCAGCTGACTTTTATTTACTGATGCCAAACCAGGACAATTCTTTAGCCTTGTTTGGTCATTCAAAGAAACATGTGGCACCTTGATGGTGTCAATTATCTTTGATATTTGTGAGTAGGTCTTTTAATGGAGGCCGCTAGGCATCAATCAAACTATCAGAAGTGAGCAAGGCAGCAGAAAAACTGTGTTAAAACAATCACGCAGCAACAGAATGCAAATGTGGAAATTCTGTATTTCTCAGTGGAAATGTGTTTTTGCACTAATAAAGTGTCCAGCAAAACGATCAAGGAGATGGTTATTCTCTACTTTGATGATGGTACGCAAGCAGCAGTTGAACTGATTGTAACAACATACTGTTCACTGGATCAAAACAGTAGCTGAAACAAATCAAACAAAACTGTTCCCTGGATTAACTCAATCTGGGTTCAGAAGGATGAAAGGAGGGACAAAGATTAAGACAATCTGGAAACTTCCTGCTACCCTCCTGGGTCATGCCATTCCTCCAGTAAATACAGAACAATTAGACACTTCTAAACTTTGTTTATCTTTCACAGAAGCTGCCTGACTCGCTGAGTGTTTCAAATGCTTAGTTTTTTGTGCACATTTCCGGTTATAGCATTTTTAAAACTTTCACTTAAGGAATTGACACTCCACTGAGCACTGTTACCAGTGACACTTTCTGGATATCTTGTCATCCTAGATACAAAAATTGCACAATATGCTCCAAGTATTACCCTTCCATTTCACAATGTGAACACATCAACATCTCTCAAAATTTGTACTGTATCCCTCTGGCTATACTTTCAAAATCCAATTAGTTTTCCTAATTGCAACCAGACAAGCTTGATCTTGACTCATGCCACACATGCATACTTTCCAGGATTAATCAAGAGCAGCTGGAATACAGCTACATGCAGCTTTTACATCAGAACTTCAGATGATGTCTCTCACTGCACATTTTGTTTTAGATTTCTTAATTTTGTCATTTACAATTATTTTCATAGTTCAAAGTAAATTTTATTATCACCATATACACCCTGAGATTCATTTTCCAGTAGGCATACTCAGCAAGTCTATAGAATAGTAGCTATAACAGGATCAATGAAAGATCAACCAGAGTGCAGAAGACAACAAACTGTGCAAATGCAAATATAAATAAATAGGAATAAGTAAGGGTAACATGAGTTAATGAGATAAAGACTCCTTAAAGTGAGGTCATTGGTTGTAGGAACATTTCGATGATAGAACAAATGAAGTTCACTGTAGTTACCCCCTTTTATTCAAGAGCCTGATGGTTGACGGGTAGTAATTGTTCTTGAACCTGGTGGTGTGAGTCCTGAGGGTCCTGTACCTTCTACCTGATGGCAGCAGCGAGAAGAGTGTGTGACCTGGGTGCTGGGGATCTCAGATATTTGACGCTGACAGTGTTTCATGTATGTTTGTAGATGTGCTCAATGGTTGGGAGGGCTTTACCCATGATGAACTGATCTTCAACATGCTTTATAACACTATGGATACCAGAACTTCACATTACATTTCATCATCTATTGTGGATTAATTTATGTATAATATCTAGCAGTGCTATCCTTTCTCATCCTTATAAATGACTGAACCTTGGCCAACTTCAGGCTTGACTTACATGGCAGCAGAGTAGCATGGAGGCTAGCTCAGCTGTTTCACTACACCTAGCATAGCTGGGTGGTAAATTCTGGCTGAGCAATGGAAAGAAAATTGGGAGAGAGTTGATAGTGGACAATAATGTGGACAGAATAGGTTACAGAGAAAATAAGTGGAGGGATGGGATTGCTCTATGAAGTGGCATAGTCTTACTATGTTGAGTAGCCTCCATCAGAGTAGCTGTATTTTGATTCTGAGTTGCTTTTGCCCAATAGCTTAATTTATTATTATTATTAATAGCAAAGTGACTCGTATGTTACAGCTTATTTTGGAAATCTCACCATTTTATCATTTGTGAAGCAGGTCTCCCCTTGTTTCTTTTCACTGGCTACCCTTGTAGCTGAAGGGATATTGTCATTTATGTCAGAATGTAGCCTTTTCTGGACACCATTCTGGGAACTTATCTCTGCCTGGGGAATTGCTGACTCCATCTTTGGTGCAAAGGTGTTCTTATTGTTGCCAACAGAGGGACAACCATTTTTTCTAAGATCAGCATTTTTATTCTTTCCATCGTCATCTTCTGCTATGCTTGATGAGTTGTCAAATGTTTTCTGCAATGCTTCATTATGTTGCGTTTTAATTGTCCAGTGGGTTTTGGATGTGCTCCCAGTATTTTCAGCTGTCGGTCCTCTAGGGGAATCCTTAGTGCTCTCAGAACCCCAGTCAAAATCTGTGCTACAGATGCAAGGGGCCAAACCAGAGGATTCTGTTCTCAGTCCAGATGCTTGAAGCGATTTCACTGAACTATCATCAATATTTTTCAGTGGATCAAGGACAACAACCATACCCGAGGCCATTTCTGTAATTCAGAAAATAAACATTCTTTTAAAGACAATTCTGTATGCATTTATTACAATGCACAGATAACTACATATTACCTCCATTTCTATCATGTTCTACAAGATTATAGGACCCACAAGCCTGAATCAACAATACAATATGCACAGTGGTTCAGGAAATGCTTTGAATACAGTCGGCCCTCCTTATCCACGAGGGATTGGTTCCCGGACCCCTCGCGGATACCAAAATTCGCGGATGCTCGTCCCTTATGCAACCTGTCTCAATCCGGTGGACCTTAGGACCCAGCGGAACCCCAGACCTTATTTAACCTGTCTCAGTCCGCTGGACATTAGGACCCGGTGCCAGAGCTCTGAATGAGCAGTGTTTCTGTTCACGAAAATAATCATGATCACGATTGAAAATAAGGTGGAAATAATAAAGTGATTGCAAAGAGGTGAAACGCCATTGGTCATTGGAAATGCGTTAGACTATAGTCCGTCTACAATCGGAACAATTTTAAAGGATAAAGTGAGAAAGGCTCTGCACCGATTAAAGCTACAATTATTAGTAAGCAACGTAGTGGTTTAATTATTGGTTTTTGGGTTCTTGATCCTCGCATCAACCCAGCACGGTGGAAAGCGCACTCGGGAGCGATCTATCCTGAGTCCCGAGAACATCCGTTCCCAACCCCGGCGCTGAAACATACGTTCTTAAGTGTTTTATATGCATAGAAAGGTAAAATATATACTATATACTAAGACAAACATTTGACTAACTGACACTAAATAATGTCGGATGTACCTGTTCCGACTTACATAGTAAGAGAACTTCTGATTTTTTTTCAATCCCGATGCACGATAATCCACGCACATCCTCCCATATACTTTAAATCATCTCTAGATTACTTGTAATACCTAATACAATGTAAATGCTATGTAAAATGGTTGTTATACTGCATTGTTTAGGGAATAATGACTAGAAAATAAAGTCTGTACATGCTCAAACAACAAGTGCTGGAAGAGCACTTCTGGGTTTTCGCGATCTGTGGATGGTTGAATTTGCGCATGCGGAATCCGCAGATAAGGAGGGCCGACTATATGTATTATATTGTGTTCTATTTCAGAAGGGGGAAAAAAACCAATACAACAGTCTATAAATCCCACTAAATAAAATACAGCTCAAAGCAGGCCTGCTTTTTGCAAGAACAGAACAATGAAAAAAAATTAACTAAATTTCCTTTTGACAGCAGAGACAACAGCCGCAAAATTCATTGCTGTATGGAGGACCCCTCAATTCATTCTTGCATTGCTAAAGTGTGACTTCCATGCACACACATTTAGTCAAAAGGCTTGAGTGTCAATCACTATGCGCTGCACTGAGAAAACACATTGAGAAACATGGAAACATAGAAAACCTACAAAACAATACAGGCCCTTCAGCCCACAATGATGTGCTGAACATGTACTTACTTTAGAAATTACCTAGGGTTACCCATAGCCCTCCAAGCTCCATGTACCTATCCAGGAGTCTCTTAAAAGACCCTATCGTATCCGCCTCCACCACCGTCGCCGGCAGCCCATTCCATGCACTCATCACTCTCTGCATAAAAAAAACTTACCCCTGACATCTCCTCTGTACCTACTTCCAAGCACCTTAAAACTGTGCCCTCTCTTTGTTAGCCATTTCAGCCGTGGGAAAAGCCTCTGACTATCCACACGATCAATGCCTCTCAGCATCTATACACCTCTATCAGGTCACCTCTCATCCTCCGTTGCTCCAAGGAGAAAAAAGCCAAGTTCACTCAACCTATTCTCATAAGGCATGCTTTCCAAACCAGGCAAAATCCTTGAAAAAATCTCCTCTGCACCCTTTCTATAGTTTCCACATCCTTCCTGTAGTGAGGTGACCAGAACTGAGTATTCCAAGTGGGGTCTAACCAGGATCCTATATAGCTGTAACATTACTTCTCGGCTCTTAAACTCAATCCCAAGGTTGATGAAGGCCAATGCACTGTATGCCTTCTTAATCACAGAGCCGACCTGCACAGCAGCTTTGAGTGTCCTACGGACTCAGACCCCAAGATCCCTCTGATCCTCCACGCTGCCAAAAGTCTTACCATTAATACTATTATCTGTTATCATATTTGACCTACCAAAATGAACCACCTCATACTTATCTGGGTTGAACTCCCTCTGCCACTTCTGAGCCATTTTGCATCATATCTATGTCCCACTGTAACCTCTGACAGCCCTCCACACTATCCACAACACCTCCAACCTTTGTGTCATCAGCAAACTTAGTAACCCATCCTTCCACTTTCTCATCCAGGTCACTTATAAAAATTACAGAGAGTAGGGGTCCCAGAACAGATCCCTGAGGCACATCACTGGTCATCGAACTCCATGCAGAATATGACCCGTCTACAACCACTCTTTGCCTTCTGTGAGCAAGCCAATTCTGGATCCACAAAGCAATGTCCCCTTGGATCCCATGCTTTCTTACTTTCTCAATAAGCCTTGCTTGCATGGGGAACCTTATCAAATGCCTTGCTGAAACCCATATACACTACATCTACTGCTCTAACTTCATCAATGTGTTTAGTCACATCCTCAAAAAATTCAATCGGGCTCATAAGACACAACCTGCCTTTCACAAAGCCATGCTGACTATTCCTAATCATATTATGCCTCTCCAAATGTGCATAAATTCTGCCTTTCAGGATCTTTTCCATCAACTTACCAACCACTGAAGTAAGACTCACTGGTCTATAATTTCCTGGGCCATCTCTACTCCCTTTCTTGAATAAGGGAACAACATCTGCAACCTTCCAATCCTCCGGAACCTCTCCCGTCCTCATTGATGATGCAAAGATCATTGCCAGAGGTTCAGCAATCTCCTCCCTTACCTCCCACAGTAACCTGGGGTACATCTCATCCGATCCCGGAGACTTATCCAACTTGATGCTTTCCAAAAGCTTCAGCACATCCTCTTTCTTAATGTCTATATGCTCAAGTTTTTCAATCCGCTGTAAGTCATCCCTACAATTGCCAAGATCCTTTTCCGTGGTGAATACTGAAGCAAATTGGCAAGTATGATGTTGTAGGAATAACAGAGACATGGCTACAAGAGGACCAGGGCTGGGAAATGAATATTCAATGGTATACATCCTATTGAAAGGACACGCAGGTGGGCAGAGAGGGTGGGGTGGCTCTGCTGGTGAGGAATGAAATTCAGTCCCTTGCGAGGGGTGACACAGAATCAGGAGATGTAGGGTCAGTATGGATAGAACTGAGAAATTGTAAGGGCAAAAAGATGCTAATGGGAATTATCTACAGGCCCCCGAATAGTAGCCTGGATATAGGGTGCAAGTTGAATCAAGAGCTAAAATTAGCATGTCGCAAAGGTAATGCTCTGGTTGTAATGGGGGATTTCAACATGCAGGTAGACTGGGAAAATCAGGTTAGTACTGGAACCCAAGAAAGGGAGTTTGTGGAGTGCCTCCGAGATGGATTCTTAAAGCAGCTTGTACTGGAGCCTACCAGGGAGAAGGCAATTCTGGATCTAGTGTTGAGTAATAAACTGGATTTGATAAGGGAACTCGAGGTAAAGGAGCCATTAGGAGGTAGTGACCATAATATGATCAGTTTTAATCTACAATTTGAGAGGGAGAAGGGAAAATTGGAAGAGTCAGTATTACAGTTGAACAAAGGGGACTATGGAGCCATGAGGGAGGAACTAGCCAAAGTTGACTGGAAGGATACCCTAGAAGGGATGACAGTGGAACAACAATGGCAGGTATTTCTGGGAATAATACAAAAGGTG
The DNA here is from genome assembly GCF_048418815.1 of Hemitrygon akajei. Lineage (NCBI taxonomy): Eukaryota > Metazoa > Chordata > Chondrichthyes > Myliobatiformes > Dasyatidae > Hemitrygon > Hemitrygon akajei. The sequence continues at coordinate 33,109,867 of NC_133137.1, forward strand.
CAGGATCAGTTCATTCCAAAGAGGAAAAAAGATTCTAAGTGGAGTAGGGGGCAACCGTGGCTAACAAGGGAAGTCAAGGACAGTTTGAAAATAAAAGAGAAGTATAACAAAGCAAAGATGAGCGGGAAGCCAGAGGATTGGGAAATTTTTAAAGAGCAACAGAAGATAACTAAAAAGGCAATACAGGGAGAAAAGCTGAGGTACGAAGGTAAGCTAGCCAAGAATATAAAGGAGGATAGTGTTACGAATGTGCCACAACTCTGAGGGGCCGAAGGGTACAAAGTAGCCCCTTCCTTTTTGAGAATCGCAAGATCGCTATTAATTCGGGTCTGGGACCCAGGAAATGAGAGAGAGACACGCAGAATCCACAAGGGTTTGGAATGTGTGTCCTGGCTTCAGCAAGGCGGAACCATTGATAACGGCTATTGTCTCTTGGAGACAGAATTGTGTATTGAGTACTGTACTATTCATTGAAGCCCTCAGGGAATGACCAGAGTGGGCTGGTTGAGGGATTGCATCATCCCAACCTGATTGACATCTGAGACCCCGTGAGTAAGGATAAAAGAGGGTCTAGGGAACAACCCCTTTAGACACACCAGGAGAAACGTATGAGACCGGTGGAGGCTTGTGTGTGTGTCCATCCTTGCCTGGATGACAAGTCCTCCACGGAACGGCCTCGCTAAAGGACGAATACGAATCAAGAGCAGATAAAGGAAAGCTGGCAAGTTTCTACTCTCAAAATCTCTCTTTCTCTCCAACAATTGAAAACCTAGCGGTCCCCAAAGGCTGAAGCCTGTATGAACTGAATGAACTGAGTGACTTTTATATTTCCATCGGACAATACATTATCCCCTAGACAACGATAGAGCTATTTCTTATTGATTATTATTATACCCACACTTTTAGATTTAGTATTGACAACGTATATTATCTGTATGTTTGCATTGATATTATTTTTGTGTATTTTTACCAATAAATACTGTTAAAAATAGTACCATCAGACTTCAACGGACCTCTCTATCTTTGCTGGCAAATGACCCAGTTACGGGGTTCGTAACAACTTGGGGTTCTCGTCTCCAGATTTGATACCAAATTGGAGGGCCAGTGAATCGGGCTTGTAAGTCCAAACTTGGATCTGGTTGCGCGGGTAGCCAGACGGGTAACCAGCAAAGATGGACATGGATGAATTTATAGAAAACCCGACTCTGGAAGCGCCAGAGGCGGCCACAAAGTCGGACTTGATAAATACTGCGAAAGGACTAAACCTCGCAGAGGTGAGGTTGTCAATGAAAAAGCGGGAGGTGCGGAGGGCCATAACTCAGTATTATATTGTGAAGAATGTATTTTCAGCTGAGGTATTGGAAAATATCCCTGAAAAGGTACCAGCTAGTGGGACAGCTCAGTTAGAGTTGGAGAAATTGAGGCTGGACGCGGAACAGAGGAAGAGGGAGCATGTGTTCCAGCTAAAGCAGCTGAAAAGGAAAAGGAAAGAGCCGAGAAAGAAAAGGAAAGAGCCCAGAAAGAGAAAGAAAGGGCCGAGAAGCAACGGGAGCATGAGCTCCAGCTAAAGGAGTTAGAGGTGAAAAGGGAGCAGGAAAGAGCTGAAAAAGAGCAGGACAGAGCTGAGAAACAAAGGAAGCATGAAATTCAGTTAAAACAGCTGGAAGCAGCTGAAAAAGAGAGGGAGAGAGCTGAGAAAGAAAAGGAAAGAGACGAGAAGGAGAGGGAGGCGGAGAAACAGAGGCAACATGACTTGGATATGGAGAAGTTAAGGCAACAGCGAAGAGTTCAAGGGTCAGACCGAGAGGAGCGGTTTAACGTTAGTCAGGAGTTTAGGTTAGTACCTCCGTTCGAGGAAACGGATGTTAATAGTTATTTCTTGCATTTTGAAAAGGTGGCAGTGAATCAGAAGTGGCCCAAAGAGCAATGGGTGGCGTTGTTACAAAGTGTGTTAAAAGGGAAGGCACAACGGGCATATGCGGCGTTGTCCGTGGAGGAGGAGGAGTCTGAGAATTATGAAAAAGTAAAGGAGGCCATTCTTCAGACCTACGAATTGGTACCCGAAGCCTATAGACAAAAGTTCAGAAATTTAAACAAAGGGTGGAATCAGACGTATACCGAATTTGCCTATGAGAAGGGTGTGCTCTTGGATCGTTGGTGTGCAGCAGAAATAGTGGAAGAAGATTTTTGGCGTCTCAGGGAGTTAATTCTGATTGAGGAATTTAAAGGTTGTGTTTCGGAGGATATCCGGATGTATTTGAATGAGAAGCCGAATAGGTCCATCTCCAAATTTGCTAGGTTCGCAGATGAATATGCCCTAACCCACAAGACAAAGTTTTCCTCGAATAAAAGTTACCAGAGAGACCGTGAGAACAGTAGAGAAAGCCCGCCGGCTGAGGCAGAGGTCCCGCCGGGAGCTAGTGGTAAGATTGAGGAAGAGAGGCAAGATGGCAGGAGAGGTCCTGGCTTGACCTGTTTTAATTGTGGAAAGGGGGGACATATTGCATCTAGGTGCCTTGCTCCGAGGAAGGAGACAGGAAAATGGAAAGCAGCAGTTCCTATAGGATGTGCTGTGGTAATCAGAAAATCGACGAGAGAGCCCCAGGTAGACAGAGTACGAGAAGGGTCTGAGGAATGTATTTCAAAAGGAACCGTGTCTGTGAGAGAGGGAGACACACTAGTTCCAGTACGGATCTGGAGAGACACGGGAGCTGAACTGTCATTGATTAGCAGTAAGGTACTGGATTTTGGTCGCAAGACGGGAATGGTAGCTTTGAGAGGAATAGGAAAAGGGACAGAAGCAGTGCCCTTGCATAGGATCATTATAAATTGTGATCTGGAATCCGGACCAGTTGAAATAGGGGTGCGATCAGAATTCCCGAGAACTGACGTGGACGTCCTTCTTGGTAACGATTTAGCCGTTGGTAAGGTTTGGTCAGCAATGAAGCTGATGAGCCAGCCTGTGAGTGTTGAGGTCCCGCCCCTAGATTCCAAGATCTATCCCGCATGCGCGATCACTCGCAGCATGTCGAGAAAGGCAGCTGAGAACAAGACCAGTTTAAATCAGGCCAGTATTGAGAATTGGAGGATTGGAGAATGGCTAATGTTATCCCACTTTTTAAGAAAGGAGGGAGGGAGAAAACAGAGAACTATCAACCTGTCAGCCTGACATCGGTGGTGGGAAAGATGCTAGAGTCCATTATTAAGGATGAAATAGTGGCATATCTAGATAGCAGTGATAGGATTGGGTCGGGCCAGCATGGATTTACCAAGGGTAACTCATGCTTGACTAATCTGTTGGAGTTTTTCGAGGATGTAACCAGGAAGTTAGACGGGGGAGATCCAGTGGATGTAGTGTACCTCGATTTTCAGAAGGCATTTGATAAGCTCCCACATAGGAGATTAGTGGGTAAAATCAAAGCTCAGGGCATCGGGGGGAAGGCATTGACATGGATAGAAAACTGGTTGGCAGATAGAAAGCAAAGGGTAGCGGTGAATGGGTGTTTCTCGGAATGGCAGGTGGTGACTAGTGGGGTGCCACTGGGCTCGGTATTGGGACCACAGCTGTTTACCATTTACGTTAACGATTTGGATGAAGGCATAGAAAATAACATCAGCAAATTTGCTGATGATACTAAGCTGGGTGGCAGTGTGACATGTGATGAGGATGTTAGGAGCATTCAGGGTGACTTGGATAGGCTGGGTGAGTGGGCAGATACTTGGCAGATGGCGTTTAATGTGAATAAGTGTGAGGTTATCCACTTTGGGAGTAAGAACAGGAAGGCAGATTATTATCTGAACGGTGTAGAGTTGGGTAAGGGAGAAATACAAAGAGATCTCAGAGTCCTTGTTCATCAGTCACTGAAGGTGAATGAGCAAGTGCAGCAGGCAGTGAAGAAGGCTAATGGAATGTTGGCCTTTATTACAAAGGGAATTGAGTACAAGAGCAAGGAAATCCTCTTGCATTTGTACAGGGCCCTGGTGAGACCACACCTGGAGTATTGTGTACAGTTTTGGTCTCCAGGGTTAAGGAAGGACATCCTGGCTGTAGAGGAAGTGCAGCGTAGATTCACGAGGTTAATTCCTGGGATGTCTGGACTGTCTTACGCAGAGAGGTTAGAGAGACTGGGCTTGTACACGCTGGAATTAAGGAGATTGAGAGGGGATCTGATTGAAACATATAAGATTATTAAGGGATTGGACAAGATAGAGGCAGGAAATATATTCCAGATGCTGGGAGAGTCCAGTACTAGAGGGCATGGTTTGAGAATAAGGGGTAGGTCATTTAGGACAGAGTTAAGGAAAAACTTCTTCTCCCAGAGAGTTGTGGGGGTCTGGAATGCACTGCCTCGGAAGGTAGTGGAGGCCAATTCTTTGGATGCTTTCAAGAAGGAGCTAGATAGGTATCTTATGGATAGGGGAATCAAGGGATATGGGGACAAGGCAGGAACCGGGTATTGATAGCAATTGATCAGCCATGATCTCAAAATGGCAGTGCAGGCTCGAAGGGCCGAATGGTCTACTTCTGCACCTATTGTCTATAGTATCGATTTGACCGAGACGTTTTTACCGATCCTGTACCACGAGGGTTTAGAGGGTGGTAAAACGGAGAATAGTAAAGTGAAAGAGAGTAAGGGAGAGGAGGTAGTCCTGCCCTTAGCCAGGAGAAAATTTATAGAGGCACGAAGTAAAGATGAGAAACAGATAAGGCTGTTAAAAGGTCTAGGGTTGGACATGGATGATCTGTCTGGTTTGGCAGAACTGTTTGAAGAAGTTGAAAATTCTAAAGATGTTCCCGATAATGAAATGAGGGCAGTCCTAGATGTTCTATAGATTCAGGATCAGTTCCTGAGGATTGGAGGGTAGCTAATGTTATCCCACTTTTTAAGAAAGGAGGGAGAGAGAAAACAAGGAATTATAGACCAGTTAGCCTGACATCAGTGGTGGGGAAGATGCTGGAGTCAATTATAAAAGATGAAATAACAGCACATTTGGATAGCAGTAACAGGATCGGTCCGAGTCAGCATGGATTTACGAAGGGGAAATCATGCTTGACTAATCTTCTGGAATTTTTTTTGAGGATGTAACTATGAAAATGGACAAGGGAGAGCCAGTGGATGTAGTGTACCTGGACTTTCAGAAAGCCTTTGATAAGGTCCCACATAGGAGATTAGTGGGCAAAATTAGAGCACATGGTATTGGGGGTAGGGTACTGACATGGATAGAAAATTGGTTGGCAGACAGGAAACAAAGAGTAGGGATTAACAGGTCCTTTTCAGAATGGCAGGCAGTGACTATTGGGGTACCACAAGGCTCGGTGCTGGGACCGCAGCTATTTACAATATACATTAATGATTTAGGTGAAGGGATTAAAAGTAACATCAGCAAATCTGCAGATGACACAAAGCTGGGTGGCAGCATGAAATATGAGGAGGATGTTAGGAGAATGCAGGGTGACTTGGACAGGTTAGGTGAGTGGGCAGATGCATGGCAGATGCAGTTTAATGTGGATAAATGTGAGGTTATCCACTTTGGTGGCAAGAACAGGAAGGCAGATTACTATCTGAATGGTGTCAAGTTAGGAAAAGGGGAAGTACAATGAGATCTAGGTGTTCTTATACATCAGTCACTGAAAGTAAGCAGGCAGGTACAGCAGGCAGTGAAGAAAGCTAATGGCATGTTGGCCTTCATAACAAGAGGAGTTGAATATAGGAGCAAACAGGTCCTTCTGCAGTTGTACAGGGCCCTGGTGAGACCACACCTGGAGTATTGTGTTCAGTTTTGGTCTCCAAATTTGAGGAAGGACATTCTTGCTATTGAGGGAGTGCAGCATAGGTTCACGAGGTTAATTCCAGGGATGGCGGGATTGTCATATGTTGAAAGATTGGAGCAACTGGGCTTATATACGCCGGAATTTAGAAGGATGAGAGGGGATCTGATTGAAACATATAAGATTATTAAGGGATTGGACACGCTAGAGGCAGGAAACATGTTCCCAATGTTGGGGGAGTCCAGAACTAGAGGCCACAGTTTAAGAATAAGAGGTAGGCCATTTAGAACAGAGTTCAGGAAAAACTTTTTCACCCAGACAGTTGTAGATCTATGGAATGCTCTGCCTCAGAAAGCAGTGGAGGCCAATTCTCTAGATGCTTTCAAGAAAGAGTTAGATAGAGCTCTTAAAGATAGCGGAGTCAAAGGATATGGGGAGAAGGCAGGAACAGGGTACTGATTGTGGATGATCAGCCATATCACATTGAATGGTGGTGCTGGCTTGAAGGGCCAAAGGGCCTACTCCTGCACCTATTGTCTATTGTCTATAAAGTATTCATTAAGTATCTCTATTACCCCTGGTTCCATACACACTTTTCCACTGTCACACTTGATTGGTCTTATTCTCTCACGTCTTATCGTCTTGTTCTTTACATACTTGTAGAATGCCTTGGGGTTTTCCTTAATCCTGCTCACCAAGGCTTTCTCATGGCCCCTTCTGGCTCTCCTAATTTCATTCTTAAACTCTTTCCTACTAGCCTTATAATCTTCTAGATCTCTATTATTACCTAGTTTTTTGAATCTTTCATAAGCTTTTCTTTTCTTCTCGACTAGACTTTCAACAGCCTTTCTGCACCACGGTTCCTGTACCCTACCATTCTTTCCCTGTCTCATTGGAATGTACCTGCGCAGAACGCCACACAAATATCCCGACCATTTGCCACATTTCTGCTGTACATTTCCTTAAGAACATCTGTTCCCAATTAATGCTTCCAAGTTCCTGCCTGATGTTTCCCCTTATTCTAATTAAACGCTTTTATAAATGTCTGTTTCTATCCCTCTCCGATACTATGGTAAAGGAGATAGAATTGTGAACACTATCTCCAAAATGCTCTCCCACTGATTCCCAATATCAGATCAAGTACAGCCTCTCCTCTTGTAGGTTTATCTACATATTGTCAGGAAACCTTCCTGAACACACCTAACAAACTCCACCCTATCTAAACCCCTTGCTCTAGGGAGATGCCAATCAATATTTGGGAATTTAAAATCTCCCACCACGATAACCCTGTTATTATTACACCTTTCCAAAATCTGTCTCCCTATCTGCTCCTCGAGTTCCCTGTTACTATTGGGTGGTCTATAAAAAACACCCAGTAGAGTTATTGACCCCTTCCTGTTTCTAATTTACACCCACAGAGACTCAGCAGACAATCCCTCCATGACTTCCTCCTTTTCTGCAGCTGTGACACCATCTCTGATCAGCAGTGCTACGCCCCCACCTCTTTTGCCTCTCTCCCTATCCTTTCTGAAACATCTAAAGCCTGGCCCTCTAAGTAACCATTCCTGCCCCGGAGCCATCCAAGTCTCTATAATGGCCACAACATCATAGCTCCAAGGACTGATCCACGCTCTAAACTCATCTGCTTTGTTCATGATACTTCTTGCATTAAAATAGACACATCTCAAACCATCAGTCTGAGCGCATCCCTTCTCTATCACCCGCCTATCCTCCCTCACGCACTGACTCAAAACTTCTTCTATTTGTGAGCCAACTGCCCCTTTCTCCGTCTCTTCAGTTTGGTTCCCAGCACTCAGCAATTCTAGTTTAAACTCTCCCCAATAGCTTTAGCAAACCTCCCTGCCAGGATACTGGTCCCCCTTGGATTCAAGTACAAACTGTCCTTTTTGCATGCCTCAAAAGAAGTCCCAATGATCCAGAAATCTGAATCCCTGCCCACTGCTCCAATCCCTCAGCATTTATCCTCCACCTCACTCTATTCCTATACTCACTATTGTGTCGTACAGGCAGTAATCCCGAGATTACTACTTTTGAGGTCCTGTTTCTCAACTTCCTTGCTAACTCCCTGTAGTCTGTTTGATGTCCATTAATGCCTTTGAGAACCTTGTCCCAGTGACAAAATAAATGTAAGTTAAGTCAGTGGAAGCAAATCACTTATCTTGTATCAACAAATGCACTACCAGACTCACAAACATACCATTAATCTAGTAGCATTACACATATTTCACACTTCACAAACACTTGCAGCTGTTCAGCAATGCAGATACATCATACATAGACAATTCAGTGCACTAAAGCTCTTCTCTATCACATTCTCTCTCTCTCTCACCACACACATATTCTAAATCACAACCAAGGAAAGAAAGCGGTAGCAGATAGTGGGAGGTGCACTTTGACCAGTACTCAGATATCAGGATACCGTGCATTAAATCAAATGCCATCAGACTGAAAATCATAAAGTCACAGAGCTTGCTATTCAGCACAGAAACCGGCCCCTCAGCCCAACTCATCCGTGATGATAGAGTTGCCCAAGTGAGTCATTCGGTCCATATCCATCTAAATCTTCCCTACCCAAATGCCTTTTAAATGTCAGAATTGTATCTGTTTCTACCATTTCCTCTAGCAGCTTGTTACATATACCTAGAACCTACTGTGAAAACAAGAATCATCCCTCAGGTCCTATTTAATGTTATCTCTCTCACTTTAAACCTATGCTCTGTAGTTTTTGTCTCCAGTACCTTGAGAAAAGACTTTGGTTATGCCCCTCATGGTTTTATAAATCTCTATAAGGTCACCCCTCAGCGTCTGACACTCTAGGGTAAAAACCCCGGCTTTTCTAACCTGTCTTTATAACTCAAACCAGGTAACATTATTATGTTAATTATTTTGCACCTTGTCCCATTAAATGGTATCCTTCTAAAAGCAGGACAACCAGAAGTGTACACAGTACTCAAAATGTCACCTCACCAATGTCTTGTACAGCTATCACATAACATCTCATCTCCTGATTGCAATATTTTGACCAAATTAAGGAAAGCAGATCAAGTGGCCTTTTCACCATCCGTCTACCTGTGTTGTCAATTTTAAGAAACTACATACCTGCACCCTAGGGTCTCTCTTTGTTCTACAAAACTCGACAGGGCCCTACAATTTGCAGTGCAGGTCTTACCCTGGTTTGCATTACCAAAATGCAGCACCTTGCATTTATCCAGATTAAACTCCATCTGCCATTCTTTGCCCACTGGAACAATTGATCAAGATCCCATTTAACTAATTCTATGATGGATTGTTGAAAGAACTGTTCCAAATGCATGCTATGAGCTCTTTTCCCCAAACTACTACTGAAATTTGATTACTTAGAGTGCTTTGCACACAATAGAAAGGCCATGAGTAAGAAGAGAGGCGTGGGGAAAGTACAGCCTAAGATATGGGCTGCTGGATGGTAAAAGTAGCTCTAGCTCAGCTGAGGATAAAATAAGTGTCAGCATTCAGTTGATTTATGCATAGCAGCAGTTCCATGAAGTATTAAAAAATCTAAACAGGATGAACACTAGAAGAATGGAGGTTAGATTCTAATTTGTGTAGGCTCATTTCACAAAGATCCACAGCTTGCGATAGTCCATGGAGTGTATCAGCAGAACATTTAATCTGTTCTGTTCAAACGCAATCTAGTATCATTAAGATCCTTGACTCCATTATTTCCAACACCTTTAGAAATAATGTATAAATATGTTTTCAAACCCTCCATAGATTATCTAACAACACACAAAAAATGCTGGTGGAATGCAGCAGGCCAGGCAACATCTATAGGATGAAGTACAGTCAATGTTTCAGGCCGAGACCCTTCGTCAGGATATCTAACATTTGCTTTCCTGTAAGTAATTGAAGCAGTGAACTTCACAAGTAAGGTATTGTTGCTATGTGAGTTGCACAAGTTGTCCCTCTCAGAATGAGAGGATATTGCTCCTTCAGTAACCAATTCTCTAAAATGTCATAAGCGAAAACTTTTATTTTCATTTAATTTTAATTGCCTCTATTATTCCTTTTCTAAACTTATCAACTTTTAGAGCAGGGGTTCCCAACCTGGGGTCCATGGACCCTTCAGATAACAGTAGGGGTTCATGGCATAAAAAGGGTTGGGAACCTTTGTTTTAAACAATCCTTAATACCTCTCCATAGAGCAAAGACATTAATCACCTGGCCTAATGGCTCAGTTTAAATTTCTTTCTGCAAATACACTCTTGTAATATGTTTTGTTTCTTTATATATGCTGGTGCTATAAATTCAAGGTAGTGTTGCTTTTGAATGGCCTGATCAAGTATGAAAGAGGATTAAAATTTGGACTGCAACTATAATCTGAATATTCATCTCTAATTAGGACAAAGCGTATTACCCCAGGGGTCTTCCACATAAAGGCAATGGATAAACTAGAGCTCCCAACAGATCAAAAACCTGCAAACAGCTTAGTCAATAAAACTGAAATGTGTGCCGAGCTGTAATTAATTAAACCAGGAAATTAAAAAAACTGAAGGTCACACAATACATGCAATACAAAAGACACAGAACATAACATAGTACAGTCACTTAAAGAAAGGAGGACTTATCTCCTGATTAGAAATAAACTAGATTTATCAAACAGCAGGAAATTAATGGCGACAAGTCTCACTAAAACAATGGTTAGCTAATACATATGCACATTCACAACAGTGGCTTTTTACATGATTGTTCAGCTTACAATATCAGTTTTAACTACTACTTACTTTTTGGCATTGCTTGAGTCAAGTATAAAGTGAAATGGCTGCTTTTAGTAAAAGACTAGACAGGAATTGTTCCGAACTACGTCACAATTAATTGGTTTTCAGCTATACAGTCCTTTCAAAAGAGTTTTTTTTTCAGAAAGGAAACAAAGCAAACACAATATGTACCATCAAGCTCACTTTGACCACTGTTCTGATTCTGAAGATCTTGGATCTGTGCTCGTATCTTCGGTTTGGGTTCTAGGTCCTCAGCTTCCGCTACCTAAAGGCAATAGACTTTAGTTGGTTAATACCTTACCACATGAAAGGAAATATGAAAATATAAAGTCTGCTTCATTATGAAACATTTGATACAAAATATTTTACATTTTATTTACATGAACTCAAAATTAAATGTTCATCATTTTCACCTAGCATTATTTTACATCAGCTTTTTTTCACTAGAAGCAGATCTATAAAAAGTTAGGCTTGGGATGTGGCTCAGGAACACTGGTCTCTTGGAAACCAGCAGGATGACACAATAAAAACAGTTTTTAGTACTCTCAGACTGCTCATTACAAAAGGCATACTCCTAATGTAATGTATGTAATGTAATAATCAGAAAACAAAGATTTTCTACTGCTATAAAAGCATTCATTAAATTTCTAATTAACCTTTAAGAAATTATGGCAAACTATCACTTAAAACTATTAATTACATATAAATTATACATAAAGTCTATATATAAAAGCAAATGCATTCCTTCTAGCTACCTCTATCTTTAGCTAATTAAATTACTGAATAGCTGAGCCATGAAGTTTAAATTAAGCAAAGTTCCTGCTTGCATAGAGTCGAGGTAACACAAATTGCCTGAATCATAGTCAGAAGAACAGCACAACAGTGGATCATTTGACCATTGCTGGACTCTTCAATTGGAGTTAATAATGCTTAACCCATTTTTACAAACAATATCTATACTTTCACTTATCCTAACAACTTCAGTGTAGGAAAGAGCTGAAAATTGTGAGGGCAGGATTGTCATGCATGGCTTTGTTTGAGAGGAGACCTGATATGACTAATTTGATTGGATGCTTCAAAGAGGTAACAAAAAGTATATTGATGAGAGCAGTACAACTGATATAGTTTACACAGACCTCATTGATACCTCTGACAAGACTTGCATGAGAAAACTATCCAAAAATGTTAGAGCACATGAGATCCAAGGTAAAATGGATACAACACTTGTTTAAGATCTGAAGGCAGAGGGTGAAGTTGGTAGTTCATATGTAACATATGTCTATGGACTTTAAGAAGGGAAAGTTGGGAGAACACACGAGTCGTTATTGGGGTATCAGCAGTGGAAGGGATGAGCAGCTTCAAGTTCCTGGGCATCAACATCTCAGAGGGTCTAACCTGGGCATCAACATCTCAGAGGGTCTAACCTGCAGTCATGAAGGAAGCATGCCAGGAGCTCTATTTCATTAGAAGATTGAGGAAATTCTGTATGTCACCAAAGAAAGACTAACAATTAAGTGGAGAGCATACTGACTGGTTGCATCATCGCCTGGTATAGAGGTTCCAATGTGCAGGATTGCAGATTGTAGACTCAGCCAGCTCCATCAAGGGCACAACCCTCCCCTCTACTGCGGACATCTTGAAAAGGCAGTGCCTCAAGGAGGCAGTATTCGTCATCATCTTTTCACTGCTACCATTAGTGAGGAGGTACAGGAGCCTGAAGGCCCACACTCAACTTCTTAAGAAAAGCATCTTTCCCACCACCATCCGATTTCTGAATGGTCCATGACCTCATGAACACTATCTCACTTTTCAAAGTTCAAAGTAAATTTATTATCAAAGTATATATATGTCACCATATACTAGCTTGAGATTAATTTCCCTTTTGGCACTATATTTTGTAACAGAGTAATTTTTATGTCTTGCAATGTATTGTTGCTGTAAAACAACAAATCTCATGACATACGTCAGTGATACTAAACCTGATGCTGATTCTAATGGTCTATCTCAAGGACTGATGCCGAGATCCTTTCAGTTGTTATAGAAATAAAACTAACAAATGCATTAAAATTCAAGATTCAAGATTGTTTATTGTCATTCTTCACTACGTGAGTGTAAAGGAGAATGAAATGATTGTTAACCAAATTAATAATTTGGATATGAATTTTGGAGTAGGATTGGCAAATTCACAGGTAAAAAGATCATATACTTTGGGAGAACAAATAAAAGTATGCCATTTGAAAAAGATAATAGAGGATATTAATGCACATGTTGAAGAATCCCAGTGCAAAGAACGTAATATAAGTGCAGGGAAGTTTGGGTACACCATCATAAACTACAACAGGCTGCCACACTTTAGGAAGAATGTGATTGCACTGGAGTAAATAAGGAGGAGATCTTGGTTAAGAGGAGAGATTGGTTTGGTTGGGTTAGTCTTCACTGGAGTGGGGGAGCTTTGGTGGAAGAATCTGATCGAGATACATAAAATAATTCAGTTTATTTTATTGAAATACAGCTCGAGATAGGTCCTTCGAGCTGTGCCACCCTGCAATCTCCCAATTTAATCCTAGCCTAATCACATGACAATTTAGGTTTAGGTTAGGGCTTAGGTTTAGGGTAAGGGATAGAGAGGATCTGAGGAAGAATTTTTCATGCAGTGGGTGACGAAATGTGGAAAGCACTGAGGAGGTAATGGAGGCAGATACTCTCACAGCATTTTAATTGTATCTAGACAAGAACTTAAATCAGCAAGGAATAAAAAGCTGTGAAACACTGACAGATCATCTCCAGCACTTCTTAAAGACATGCTGGTTGTAAATTAAACAATTCTAGGAGAATCAGAATGGGCATGGAAGAGAACAGTTTACAAAGAAGTGAGGGAACAGATAGAATTGCTCCAATATCTGAAAGACACATGTTAGGGCAAAAGGCTTTCTCCTGTACCATGAGGAAATATGAAAAACATGGAAGTCCTTCATATTAAATGGGAACTTCTCCTAAGTCCTCTTTAACCCTCTGTTCCTACGATAAGGGATGTGTTCTGATGAAGGGGCTTTGACCTGAAACATTTCTAATCACAGATTCTGCCTGACCAACTGTGAATTTCCAGCATTTATGTTTATGTATTGCAGTTCTATTGTCATCAGATTAATTTTCTGGAATTCTTTACCCATTAGCAGTGAGGAGCTGCTGCTGCATCAACAGCAACTGTTCTCAAGGAAGGGCACTTAGAGATGGATGGCTTTGCCGATGACCCCAAATCCCATGAGTGAATAAAATAATTATTTTTAGCTGTTTTTTTAATATCCATAATTGCCACCTACTCTTGACAACATTCAAGTAACTCTTCACTTTACTCTACATTGAAAAACCCTCCCTTTTGTGATTTTCATTTACAAATTTTTTTGTTTTCATGTTTCAGAATGCTACTATAGGTAACAATCCTGCCGTTTTAGGGAAAACAAAAACAACCAGTAACACATTAGATGTTACCCTAATGAATGGAAAAACAGACTGAGCACATCCTGGTGTGATTCACCCAAACTCTGACATCATTTCCTCAACATATTCCACAAACATGACACATTGATGACTTACTATTACTAACTGGACCAAAGGACAATGAATTTGTTATTTATACACATTTCAATCAAGAGTCTATACCATAAATTGTGAAATTGTACAGTATTATCCCTGAGAGATACCATTTTATATATTTAAGAAAAAGAATCACAATACAAGACTACAGCGCTGGTATAATCTGGTACAGATCAAGGCTATCTGTGAATGGAAAACTGGCATTCACATATCCCTCACTTTGAGGCCAGACTGTGACTAATTATAGGGACTCAGGACACTTATGACAATGGACTGTGGTTCATTCCATGCTCAAGTCAGTAGTAAAGTTGTTTTCCATTGAGAAAATCATGATGTTAACCTTGTTCTCCCCACTGTATTACAGGCAACCCATCCCTGTTTTCATGACCTGTCACTACAGTTTATCATGCCTTTGTCTTTACTGCTGCCTGCAGTTTACAACTTTCTAAAGGAAGAAACCAATCCAATGATTTCTTAAAGCTGTCATGGTCCGGTCCATGAAATCCGCATTCCAGTTCATGATCTGCTCCGTGGAGTCTGGACTCCGGGTCTTCCGACTTTCCCTTGCTTCAGTTGGGCTTAATCATAGGCACCCGATTCTCATCTTGCGGCTGGGAATATAAGTGGCCCTGGGGTCAAATGTGGTTCCTGGAGAGTGGCTGGGCTGGTGGAGATTCGGCGAGGTTGCAAGCTGAGTACTTTCGGTCGGGTGGTATATCGGACAGCGGATGGCTAAACAACTAGATTATGAATGGACAGAGGAGGGCAGGAGGAAATGACGATTCGGGCAGTGAGTTAGAGATGGAGGTTGGCGGGAAAGAGGAATGGAGTGGAAAAAGCAAGAAAAGAAAACAGAGGTATGAGATGTCAAGCTCTGAGGAGTCAGGGGATGACTGAAGTAGGATAGCAAAACAATGGAAAGAAGATGAAATTCAAGCAATTATAAAACTGAGCAAAGATGGGGGTGTCTTTTGGTGATTGGAGCCCGATTCACTTGACGAAGGTAATCAACAAACTTATAGGTGAGGTCAAAAGAGCAAAGGTATTACAGAATGGATCGCTATTAGTGATTTGTCGGGATAGTGCTCAGCAAGGCAAAGTGATAAGATTAAATAAAATAGACGGAAGAAAAGTACAATGTTCAATACCCAACAATAGAAAGTGGACTAAAGGAGTTATTTCAGGAATACCAACAAAAGTTACTATGGATGAGATTAAACAGAACATAAAAGGAGCAAAAATTATTGAGGCCAAACGTTTGAAAGTTACAAGAAATGGAGAAGATGTGATAGTTTATTGGTTATGATTAACTTTGAAGAAAGATTGCCGACTAAAGTTTATTTAGGGTATATGTGTTATGAGGTCAGAATATATATATCACTGCCTTTAAGATGCTTTAAATGTCAGAAATTTGGGCATATTGTGGCAGTCTGCAGAGGGAAACAAGGATGTGGGAGATGTGCTGGAGAGCATGAATAGGGGAAATGTGAGGCGGGAGCTGGGCTGAAATGCTGCAATTGTGGCGAGGAACACAGTGCAGCTTATCGAGGGTGCATTAATAGCAAGAAGGCAGCTGAGATACAATATTTTAAGGTAACTCAAGGGGTTAGCTACGCAGAGGCAGTAAAAGGTATCGCTGATAAGGGGAAGGCTATCAAGCTAACAAATATAGGAAATAATAAATCAGTGAACTGAGGGCTGTAATAAGATAAATAAGGATACACTAATAATGAGTAGAAAGGATTTCATACTGTTTATGGTAGATGCAATTAACTGTTCAGCACAAACTGACAAGAGAACAGAGAAAATTAAAATTATAGTCAAATCTGCAGAAAAATATCTTGGTATTAAAGAGCTGAGGTGGGAATTATTTAAAGAAACGTTGAATGGAGGATCAAACAGTTCACAGGTGGGGAGGCGGGATCTTAATGGCTGTATATATTTTACAATAGAATGCAAGGAGTCTTATCGCAAATGGCCAAGAATTTAAGAAACATGTATCAGAACTTAAGGAAAAACCTCAGATTTTATGTATACAGGAAACATGGTTGAAACCAAACAGACTTTGTTTTACAAGGATATACAGCTATTAGGAAGGATATAAATGATGGCAATGGTGGAGGAGTAGCAATATTTATAACCAGTGGGATGAGGTATAATATAATCAACATAGGGCAAAAATATGTATCAATAACAATCAAAATTTGGATAGGCAGAGAAAGTTTGGTAATAATAAATTACTATAATCCATGTAGAAGATTAAGCAGAGATACATTAAACACAGTGGGTGGTGGGATGAAAGGAAAAATAATATGGTGTGGGGATTTCAATGGACACAGTATACTATGGGGATGTAAAAATACTGATAAAAATGGATTAGTGATAGAAGAATTTATAGATGACGAAAAACTGGTATGTATAAATAATGGAGAAGGTACGAGATATAACATTTCCCAAAACACAAAATCCACAATAGACTTAGCATTTGTAAGTAGAGAATTAGCAGGGATCAGTACTTGGAACGTATTAAAACAAACTACAGTAGGAAGTGATCACTACCCCATACTCACAAAGATTCAGATTAAAATAGAACAAAATAAAGGACCTAGAGTGTCAAGGTGGAAACTACCGTAAATGAGGCAGATTGGGAGATATTTCAAAGAAGAAGTGAAGCAAGATGCATAAAGATTTTAGATGCAGATATATTGGATATAGAAGAAATGAATGATAAATTAGTCACAGCAATTTTAAATTCGGCAGAAGAAACAATTCCGAAAAGTAAAGGTAGAGGAGAGAGGAAAAGTGTTCCATGGTGGAATTGTGAATGTAGTTGAAGTATAAAAGTAAGAAATAAAGCATTTAAAGTGTTAAAAAGACAACATCCTGTAGAAACATTAATACAATATAAAAGAGAACAGGCAGTAGTTTGGAAAATAATCAGACAGGCAAAGCGAGCATACTGGAGACAATATTGTAAAAAAATTGAAAGAGAAACTCAACTGTCTGAAATACGGGGCATGATAAGAAAAATGAATGGTATAAGAAGTAGCAAAGAGATTCCTGTGCTAAAAAGCAAGGACATAATAGCAATCAACAATGTAGAAAAAGCAGAAATATTGGCAAAAACTTTTGTTAACATACATAGCTCGGAAAATTTGACAGTTGAGGCTAGACAGCCAAGGGAGGAGAGGCTTAAGCAAAATCCAGGAATTACGGACAAAAGAGCAACATCAGAAGAAGTGCTGGATACTCCTATTAGTATAACAGAAATAGAAAGAGCCATTATGAATGCGCGGCCAACTTCTCCTGGGAAGGACCAAGTATGGAGTATAAGACTGATGCACTTATCAGGAAGTGCACTTCTAGTTCTGCAGAGACTGTTTAATGATATATGGGAAAGAGGTAAAATACCATCTGCATGGAAACATTCTGTTATTGTTCCAATATTAAAACTTGGTAAAGACACACCAGACCCAACAAATTATAGACCAATTGCGTTAACTTCACAGCTAGGTAAACTTATGGAACGAATAATAACTGATAGGCTTACATACTTTCTAGAAAAAAGAAGTTTTATTTCTCCCTACCAAAGCGGTTTTTGTAAAGGAAGAACTATAGTAGATTCAATACTTAGCTTGGAATCTGAAATTAGGGAGGCTCAAACCAACAAAGAAATGGTCCTGGCGGTATTCTTCGACATAGAAAAGGCATATGATATGCTCTGGAAAGAGGGAGTGTTAATTAAATTAAAAGAATTAGGGGTGGAAGGAAAATTATCTAACTGGGTTCTAGACTTTCTTTTTGATCGAACAATTCAAGTCAAGGTGGAAGAAGAGTACTCCAGGACATATTCGGTTGAAAACAGAACGCCACAAGGTAATGTCTGCAGTCCATCACTATTTATCATAATGATAAATGACATATTTGAGCAAGTTGAACATAGTTTGGGGAAATCCTTATATGCAGATGATGGGGCTTTATGGGTGAGGGGAAGAAATCTAATTTATATACAAAGGAAAATGCAAGATGCAATTAATAAAGTGGAGGAGTGGGCAAATAAATGGGGTTTCAAATTGTCTATAAGTAAGTCACAAGTGATATGTTTCTCAAGAAATCATAAACCAGTTTCTGTGAAATTATATGAACAAAAATTAGAGCAGGTAAAGGTAATTTGGTTCCTCGGTTTGTTATTTGATGAGAAACTTACCTGGAAAAAGCAAATTGAGAAAGTTACAAACAAATGTAAAAAAATAAACAACTTATTGAGATGTATTGCTGGACAGGATTGGGGTGCGAGCAGGTTATCATTATTAAGTATTTATCAAGCTCTAATGATGGCTACCTTGGATTATGGATATATAGCATACATGTCAGCTGCGGAAAGTAATTTAAAAATGCTGGATGTTGAGCAAGCTCAGACCCTCAGTATATGTAGTGGTGCATTCAGAACATCACCAGTATCAGCTCTTCAAGTCGAAACAGGGGAAATGTCATTAAGACTTAGAAGAATAAAGTTAATGCTACATTACTGGGTTGACATCATGGGGCATAACAATTCACATCCAGTTGAAGCTATACTAAAAGACTGCTGGGAACATAATAATTCAAATTATAATAGTTTTGGATGGATTGGGAATGCAGTAGCACAAAGACATGGTCTACACAAGCTGGAATATAGCCCTACAGTTCCATTATCTGATGTTCCTCCATGGCTCTTTACAATACATACAGTGGACATAAACCTGCAATAACTTTTTAAAAAGTCTAAATGTGGAATCGAACTGATAGTACAAGAATATATAGACCTGCATTTTAGAAACAAATTAGTAATATTTACGGATGGATCAAAAGACCCTAGGCCTGGCCACACAGGTATTGCAGTCTACATTCCTCAGTGCAAAACTAGCATTAGGAAAAGAACATCAAACCATTTATCAGTGTATACAACAGAATTAATGGCAATACTGAGTGCATTATCTTGGATAGAAGAAAATAATGTCAAAAAGGCTGTAATTTGTTCAGACAGTTTGTCTGCATTAACCTCTATCAAATCAAGAAAATCAGAAAGTAGACAAGATATTTTATTGAAGATTCTATGAAAGTTGTATAATCTGACCGAAAATGGGGTAGAAGTAAGTTTTCTTTGGGTTCCTGCTCATTGTGGTGTGGAGGGTAATGAAAAAGTGGACATTATAGCTAAACAATCACTCAAATTGTCTATAATAGAGGTCCAGATCCTTCTAAGCAAAGCAGAAGTCAAAAGCATTATAAAAACACGTATTGAGGAGGCATGGCAGAAGCATTGGGTTAAGAGTGAAACAGGGAGACAACTGTACAAAATACAAAGGCAAGTCAGATACCAAAGAATATCAGGTGGGCATAGAAAGATAGAAGTGGTCATCAGTCGTTTATGAATTGGTCACACAAGTCTTAATTACACATTATACAAAATAGGGAAACATCCAACTGGGTTGTGTGAATACTGTAATCAACCAGGAACAGTTGAACATGTATTGATAAAATTTAAGAAGTATGAAAGAGAAAGAGTGAAGATGATAGGAGCGCTTCAGATAAACAAAAAAACTACTGTGGGTATAGAAGACATTTTAGGTGGGAGTTCAAGCGAAATACGGACCTATATCATGAAGTATCTGAAAGACTCTGGTTTATTATATAAAATTTAGGGAATGCAATTCTTTCCATTCCTCCTGTTTATCAAACGATCCACACTCCAGTCTAGTAGGTGGCGGTAATGCACCTTAAAGCTGGTTTGCCAACCGCCAGAAAACAACACAGGAAGAAGAAGAAGAATGTGGTCCCTGGTTCATCTCGTCAGTATCCCCTTGGAGCAACCTGCCAGTGGATGGCTACAGCAGCCATTCGTGATCTCTAAGCCTGGTTGGAGGACCACTGCTTCATGGAGCCTTGTTGTCGCTAGTTGGAGCAGTCATAGATTCAGCCGTTTCCGGGGCCAACTGAGTGACCGTCTGCCACTCTGAGTCAGATATGGATTCGGCTCCCTTCCTGTCCTCGCCTCTGTGGGGTAAGTCAGGCTGTCTTTGCCGTTACCCTACAGTGGGATCTGTCCCTTCCTGTCCTCGCCTCTGTGGGGTAAGCCACGCCATCTTTGCCATTACCCTGAGGCAGGACTGTTCTCTACCCCTCCCCATCTGAATCCCTGACAGTTTCCTCGGCGGTTTACCTCGGCAGTCATCCCAGCCCGGCATCCAAGGAAGAACTCTAGCCTTGTCCAGTTCTATAGCCATATCATGTCTTCGCCTAGTTCCGGGGTCCGAGCCCGAGTCAAGACCCAGGTTCTGGGTTCTTGTCCAGCCTCTGGCTCAGAGTCCTAACCCAGGCTCCTAGTTCCCAGTTCCTTGTCCTGGTCCCACTTTCCTAGCCGAAGTCCTAGCCCAAGTCTGTGTTCCTGTCCCAGCTCCTAGTCTGTGTCCAGTCCTGTCCCTAACTCTAGTCTAGACCAGTTCCCAGTACTTCAGTGTCTGTGTCTTGCATTTGGGTCTATTCCCAACGGCCCCCCCCCCCCGCCCCGTATGACAAAAGCAAGAATATCCATCCCAATTTTACAAGCTTTTGGTGACTTGCAATTTGACATCAGTGCCAAATAACATTTGTTCAGTGCATAAAACATGGGAAAATTTTAGTTTCAAGGCATGCATGATTTTAATGTGTTTTCAGTTTCAGGATACCTGGGTATATCTCACACTGTGGTGAATAAAGACCAAGTTGGATGTCTGCAAAGCTTGCCAATCAATTTTACTCCACCCAATTAAAAAGTAAGCCCAGCTGAGGATAGGATCGAGTTAATTGCAATGCCTCCACTCAAGTCTGAAGCTTGTGCTGACACTGAACTTTCCAACTTTATAATGGAAACTTGGGTGAGGTAGCAGAGGGTAGTTAGTTCTATGGAATTGTTCCTCAATAAGAATGAAAGAAAAGAGGGCATAAAAATTGCAGATTTTTTTCAGTACAGAAATGTTCCAATTATTGGTTATGATCTCTAAAAAATTTAATCTTTGCTTCAAGGGAAGAATCATCAGTTCTCAATTGTTATAATAATGTTGAGCAAAACCTTTATTGTATTTTTTTTTTAATTGCTCATTTTTAGTTTTAAGCTGGAGACCAAAAACTGCAAGAATAGGGATAAAAAAAATCCCAAAGTGATTTTTTTAAAGTATGAAGCTTCACCATGCTGATAATCAGTGTACGTCTGTTGCCAGGAAAAATATCTAAATATGCAGAGCTTTTTTGGATTTAAAAATGGGCTGTACTTTGACCTCTGATCTTGCTGGACAACAGCTCATTAGACTGAAAGGAGATGGGAAAATCTACCAAGTCCCAAGGCAACCATGCATGCTCAGAAAAGCAGCAGGTATTCATTCTTCAGACCCACCACTCCTATTAAAAATGGCTGAATGGAAGAAACTTTTCTATTAAGTTCAGCATTATTACAATGGAAACATATTGTACTCCAAATTAGCATTTAGAAACCCACACAAAATGTGCAAGTTTAATTAGACACTATTCATAGTACACACAGATAGTCAGTGTATAATTATTAGAAAATTACCAGATGCAATAATTCAGATCATAAGCATCATAAAAATGCCTAAATATTTATGAAATAAATTTGAAATCTCAAACATGTACAGTACCTCCCAGAAACAGAGTAAAATTAGACATAATTATTCACGTTTACCCAAGAATACTGACATCTCACACTATGAACAGTCTTCTATTCCAAGGATAGCCATAGATCAGACATGATTAAATGCAACCAGATAAATAAAGTAATGAATTTATCACCTCCAATTTAATTAAACAATCTATTAAGCACAGATTGTAACAAAAACTCTGTCACAGATTAAAATTTCGGTCAGACAATTTAGTGTTCATCTTTAGTATGTACAAATAACTGTTTACAATCTGTTCATAATCTTCTCAGAAAATCTGATTGATCTAATAAAGTACAAAACGTTCTAGATGCAGATATGTATTAGAGCTGATGTTAATCTTCTGCTCCATATAGTTCAATTCAGTACAAATATCAGGGAATTATTTTTCAGCATTTTTCTCATTATCCAGCCATCCTTTCCATATTCTTCCATCACTCATTTAAATTCTGTAGCTCTACTGATGTCAGTTGTCTTCCATTACTGCACCCAAGTTGCCAGATTTAATTGGCAATTTAACCAAATCACACAGTATACCAGATCCAGGTTCTACAATCTATGAATGGTTAAAATTAGCTAACTCAAGGAAGATTAATGAGGTTTTTAAATTCTATATATCAGCGCTCAGCAAATTTCTTAACAAATAGTCAATTATAATAATTTTAAATATTTTATGTTAATGAAATGATGCAGACTACAGACCATTACAGAACATAGGAAATAAATTTAATTCCACTGAACAAAGCATATGATCTTGATGCCTTTGGTTGTGGTAGACCTTTAAATTTTCTGCATGGTCAGTACTTGTTCTCAACTCACTTCCTTAGGCGACTCCTCTATAGACTCTTAACATTGGTACGAAAGAGGAGATTACAGTGTAGTGGCATTAGGAGCTTCAAATTAGTAGAGAACAGTGAAGAGATTTCACTCGAGACAATGATGAGGATATGTTCAATATCCATCACTACTTCAGAAGCATTTCAAGGTTCTAATCACTCTTAATAAGCAATGTATATGCCACTTCTGTATGCCTGACAGCAGAATCCTGAAACAGGCCCTCTACTTCAACTCCATTACTTCAGGAGATTACTAGGGGGGAAAGAAGATGCATCAAGAAGGCACTCAAAGACTCCTTAAACACAATTGCAGCATTCTCGTTGACTCAGAGGAATCCTGGCCCCATGACTACAGGCAGTAAGAGAAGCATCTGGTAATGACTCTCTTTAGAATCAAGTGGAAGTCTACTGAAAATGTCAAATGCAGCACAACACATCTCAAACTATCTACACAGTGCTCCACCTGGCAGAGTCTGCAGATTCCAATTTGGTTTCATCTTCTATGTTAGAACCTACAGATCGGGAGTTCCCAACCTTTTTTTTATGCCATGGTTCCATGGATCCCAGTTTGGGAAATCCTGCTATACAGGAACTGCCCTAGGAGATGAGTAGAGTACAAGAAGTCTCTGTACTTATCTCATGATGTACCTGCTGTATAAATCCTATGAAAAGAGATCCATACTTTTCAAGGAGTCACTGTGAATCTTATTGCCAGTATAATTTTTTTGCAGTGAAGGATAAGGTGCATTTTCTTATACACTTCAGTGAATGAACCTACAAAAGCTTGGAGTTCAGCCTCAGAGCATTGGCAAGGACAAACACCATCTACACGCTACAGCTTGATGGCCAAGGATGAAATTGATTCTGGAGTAGGGTTGTTGGTTATCGAACATTTTCTTGTAGATTAGCTCCACTCCAGCAGAAAGCTTGTTGAAAAGGTGCAGTATTGTTCAAGAAAGGTTGAGATGAGAAGCAATATGGGGCAAAAGTAGAGGTTGATACGTTCTTGAATAGTAGCAGAGTTAAATGTTACAGGAAGAAGGCAGGAGAGTAAGGTTGAGAGGGATAATAAATCGGTTATGATGGAATGGTGGAGTAGACTCAATGGACCAAATGGGCTAAATCTGCTTCTACACCTAATGGTCTAATGATGCAGTTTTACACGACCCATTTGGGATTGGGTTTGTGGCTAATCTATTGATCAATGGGCAGAGAATGGAGAATAATTTCCTAGAAGGATTCCTCAAAATTCCTCCTTGCCTGGTAGATTCAAAAGCTTCTGCAAGGTCAACAAAGGCCCAGCAAGGTGTTCTTGCAATAACCCTACTACTGCACACAAAGGCCATATGCAGGGAGGAAATGGGAGCAATGGTTTTAGACAATGCTCGGGTGTTTTCATGCATTGCCATTCAGGAGTGCTGATAGGTGCTGCAGGCAGTGAAGCTGTCTCACAGCTCCAATGACCCAGATTGATTATGACCTCTGGGGCTATCTGTATTGAATTGGAGTGTTCTAAAGCAATTCCTTTTGGGTACTCCAGTTTCCTCCCACATTTCATAGACATGCACACTGTTAGGTCAATTACCTTTTGTAAAATGGCCATTGTACTGGTAGGAAAATTGGTGGGAGGAGCAGGGAGGTGTTAATGGAAGTGGAGTGATGGGATTACTCTGCAATCTGACGTAGTTAAATAGCTTCCTTCTCTCATATGAGAAAATGTACAATGAAATGTAGATGTAAAAATTAGAGTATATGCATACAGAACTGCACTTGAATGGGCCACAGAAATCTGTCAAAAACAGCTTAATGCAGTTTCACCCAAGCTTGAAAAGTGTTATTGAACGTATTTAAATTTCATTTTACAAAGTTAAATGTTTTTCCATCTTCTCAAACGATAAAGCAGACCGCAACAGAAGAGCAGACTGGGCACTCTCTTCACTATCAATGCTACAGGAAAGTAATACTTTGTGGAAACAGATGCTTAATCACTTGTTTAAATGAGTCAGCCCCAGGGCATGCACTTTACCCCAAGAGAATAATGAACTCTACAAAAAAATTCATTGTGCAGATCCACCTTCCCACCACTGTGCAGCTCTTTTTTTTCCCATGCAGATTTTGGCTTGAAAAAACCGTAATAGCAACATTATCAAGTATTTCAATCTACTCCTGCAGTCTCTCTGGCACTATTAAGTGGATTAGTTATCTTTTACTCTTCCTTTCTTTAGTTAAGGGTCCTGAGAATCAATCAAAAATAAGCAAACGCTGATACCTTGCAATAATAAAAGTAAATAACTCTCATTAAATAACTATCTCAGCAGTTTGTGTCCTTTATAGACAGTGTGTTCCTGTACTGTGCTCTGTTCTGTTAGCATTGCTTTTTCTTGTTCAGATACACCAAAATCCTTAACGTGTAAAAACATGGTTCATCACTTTAGCAAATACAAAGATTCTAAGATTCACTGTATATTTATTATCAAAATATGTATGTAACTCTGAGATTCTCCTCTGGCAGGCAGCCAGAAATTGAAGAAACACCATGGAACTCGTTCAAGAAAACATCAAACACCCAAAGTGCGGGAAAAAAAACAAATTAAGCAAATGGCAAAATGTGAGCGAACAACACTTAAAATATTGAACTTCAAAACCAGGAGTCTAATAGCATTCAGTTTAGTTCAGTTAGTACATTGATCCAAATTAAGTAAAAGTGTATGTATTTAGATTAAACTAAATATCAGCGCATACTGTATAGGTTCAGTCTAACCAGCGATAGAAATAATATAATAAATGAATAATAACAGTCTGTCAAGGATAGGAACGTACAAAAATGAATTTATTCTATTATTTTCATGTTGAAAAATAAACAGGTTTTTTAAAAAAATCTTTTATTGTTAACCTTAAACTAAGCTGGTGAGTTGAGTTACTGGACATTCCCACATATTTTCTAGAGCATTCCTCCTGTATTTTATTCCTGCCTTTGCTGTCTAATTAGCTGGCCAGTGGCACCCACACCAGTATTCGAGGCAAGTATCTCAGGTTCAAATCCAGCTGGTTCCTTGCACACTTTCCACCTGTGCTGTGTCAAGCTAGCAATTTGCTTCAAGAAACAGACAAATGCTAAAGAAACAGCAAAGCACAGAAGAACTCAACAGCTTTGCTGACTACTACCAGTGTGAACAGCTAAAATGTATAATTCTCATTTGTTGCACCCTGTCTTACTATATCTCTGTACTCTTGCAAAAGCTCTGCAATATCCTAAACTAAGTTGACAAGAGATTGGTTTTAGATGTTACTAATTTGGCCGCCTCAACCACTATTTCTGGTAGCTCATTCCAAATATGCACCACCCTTTGTGTGAAGAAACCGGCACTGATGTCTCATTTAAATCTCTCACCTCTGATCATAAACCTGGGCCGTCTTATTTTTAGCATCCCTTCCTGATGAGACAGACTATGTGCTTTCACCCTGTCTATGCTTGCCATGATCATATATATAGCTCTATCAGGTCATCCCCAAATCTCCTACATTCCAGGTATTAAAGACCGAATCTACGCAACCTCTCCTTGTAATTCAGGCCCTCAAGTCCTGGCGACATGCTTATAAATCTTTTCTGCACACTTTGTAGTATTTTTCCAACAATAGGATAACTGAAACTATACACAATACTCCAAGTCAGCCTCACAAACGTCACTAACCTGCAACAGTACTTCCCAACTCTGATATTCAATGCTCTAATAAGGTCAATATGTCAAACACCTTCTTCGCTACCTTATTTACCTGTGATGCTGCTTACAACAGGTATAAAAGCTAGGCTTAGAACACAAGCTTGTAAACAGACAAAGTGTGGTGAGAAGAAAAGGCTAGCACAAATAGTCATGCGGGATAAATACATTGGTAATAATGGAAATATTGTTCATAAACTAAACCACAGGTTTGGGCATTAATATCCTGGATATAACATATTCAGCACAAAAAAGGGAAGGATAAAAGATGATTGAGTGAAAGTGCTAACTAAATAAGATTTTTTATTGTACTGTAACAACAGTGGATGCCCTTGAAGGGCATGCACACAATTCAGATGGTTAGAATTTAAAAGCAAAAATAATGCAGTTCTATAGGCCACCAAATAGGAAGGAGAAAGAAGAAATTGGTGGAATCATGGACTGTTGATATTGGCAGATTTCATTTATGCCAGTGCTGTTAAGAATAATGCAGAAAAAATTTACCTGAAGAATTCCAGGAATAAGAGATTTCAACTACAGGGTTAGATTAGCTGCTTTGTTTTCCTCTCTCCATGAAATAAGATTAGGAAACTATTTGACAGATGAATACAAGATCCAGGTTAGTCTGTAAATAGAGAACACTTTTTCGCTATTTGGGGATGTTTTACGAACAAAGTGAAACAGATTTAATATTTTGGACAAAAGACAAGAAGGGAATATTTTTTAATTACAGTGAGTTGTTGCGATTTGGAATTCACAGACTCTAAGGTACTGGAATTGGGGTCAAACTTCATTATTTAAACAAAAGAATTAAAGAACAACTTTGTGGAAATAAATTTGCATATTGTTGAGAACAAATTATGGCATTCCTCTTGTTGGTCAGATAACTATGGTAGCACATTACAGTACTTATCTCAACTAAATTGGCAATAGGATTACTACAATTAATTTTGGTGTCCATGAATGACAGGCAAGAAAACCTATCAGGAAAATTAGATTGGCCCCGTTAAACAATAATCATCAATGTTGTCTCAGAACAGCCTGTAAATATGGATTTTCTAAGCATTCATGAGAGAATCTATATTGCCTAGAGAAAATGACTGCATTATGTGTAGAAAAGAGTAGGGCATTAGTATTTTCCCAATGGTATGGAGCTTTGTTTTTCTTTTATAAAGGCAACTATGTTATTTCTGACTGCTGTTGCCCTTTGTCAGAAAACTTTTCCAAGAGTCAATTTACTACATGCACATTGCATTGCTCTTTGTGCTATGTAATCAGTTTCAATTAAGTACAAAATTCTAGAAGGAGGTGACTTTGCAATTACCGTAACTACAAAATCATAGAATCGTACAGCACAGAAACAGCCCATAATCTCTTTCTATGCCAATCCCATTTGACTGCATTAATCCTGTATCCGTTTTGGTCTAGCTAACTAAGTACGTATCCAAATGTGATTTGAACATTATAATTGTATTTGCTTCTACAACCTCCTCTTACCTGTTCCATCCAGATAATCACCAGCCACTCTTCTGAGTGATAATCTTACTCCTCAGAATTTCTCTCTCACATTAAATCTGTGTCCTCCAGTTCTAAATTCACATGCCCAGAGAAAATGAGTCTGGCTATCTATCCAATCTGTGCATTCTCCTATTTTTTAAACCTCTTTGAGGACACTCCATAGATTAATGTACGGCTGATGAGACACAAGGGACTGATTTTAATTCCTTGCAGACATGATGAGGTAATAGCAGTCTCCTTATATGTTACTGTTCAGCGAAAAGTTGCCTCAACAAGTTGAAGATTACATGCACGCCTCTTCACCACAATGATGCTTTTTTTTTATTAGCTTTCTATCTGATGATGGCAACATTCATCACAACTTCAATCATCTGTAGCCCATGTTACTGTGATTACACAACACAAAAATTACAGTAATATTGAAAGCCTGTATGTAAAACGGGGATGTTTTCTTTCCTGATAAGTCTACACTTAACGAAAAAGGCATTTCCCACAAGGATATCTAGCATTTCCAGATGTGAATAGAGTGACTTGGCCATCACAACTTGACAGTTGGTTAATTAACATTGAGCTTGCAAGGGAGTGTGGAGCGAGTGGCTACAGTCCTACAGGGAAGACTGTCCTGTGTGTGCTATGGAGAGGAACATGACATAAAAGGGCATATTTAGAAAATAAAAGACAGTTTATTTTAAAAAGCATTGCTGGCAGAAAGAACATGCTAATGTAAAAACTAAAATTATACAGTGGATTGTTTTTGCATTGGATTAAAGCATCTGCAATTTCTTGTTTCTATAAAATTATAGACATGCAATTAATTGGTTTTCAACACACTTCCTATCATTGTTATATTTCCTTATTATTATGCAAGAGGAAGATGACTAAAAATTGAAGTAATACAAGTTCAAAGAACATGAACTTCTGTAAAAGAAGGATCAGTCACCTCTGCTTCCTGAGGAGACTGAGGTCTTTTGGATTATGTAGGCTTTTCCTTCACATGTTCTAGCACTGCTGTCACCAGTACAATCTTCTATATGGTCGTGTGCTGGGGCACTGGCATCAACACGGGTGATGCCAACAGACTCAATAAACTGTTTAGGAAGGCTGGCTCTGTTATAGGAGTCAAACAGGACACATTGGAGTCTGTGGTAGAACAGAGGACCCTACAGAAATTCTGGCAATTCTGGACAATGATTCTCACCCTCTGCATGCCATCTTGACTGAACAGTGGAGCACTTTTTGTAAAAGACGAACAAAAGACAGCAAAAGACTGCACTGCTCATTCTTACCCTCGGCCATTAGGCTCTAAAATGAGTCAACATACAGCCAGGGAAGTGATGATCCCCTTCTGTTAGACTGCTTGAGATAACTTATTTTTTTTTTATTATTTCTTACTTCTCTTCTAATATGTATTTGTATATCTGTGCACTTGTAATGCTACTGTGGCACTGTCGTTTCCTTTGGTATCAATAAAGTATCTGTCTATCTATTTACAAGTTGACTTCAGTAATTGAGGTCAATCAAAGTGCCTTTAAATCCTAATGTTAAAAATATCTATTATCAAAGGAATAATAGCAGAAGAGTGAAACATAAGTTCTCTGGGGATCGGATAGTTATTAGAATCAAACTCTCTAAACTTTACTCACATTCAATACCAGGATGCAGAATATAGATATGTTGCCCCTAAAATTGATTCTATTAAAGCTGAAAGCAGAGAAAACTTACAATCCAGACTGCCATTTGAACCTTAAGATGCTATCCATCCTAATCCAATCATTCAAGGCTGAGTCTGTAGCCCTGTAATCACAACTCAAGTACACATCTTGGTATCGTTTAAATTTCAGGTAGTGCATTTCAAATCCCTGTCTCCTACTGGTGAAAATTATTCTATTGTAGTCTTTCTATCAATTACTTTACATCTATGCCTGTTTTTGTCCCCCTGCTATTTAAGTGTCTATATACACCTCTATTAAGTCTCCCCTCAGTTTTCTCTGTTCCAAAGAGAACTATTCTACCTTAGCCCACCTTTCCTCATAACTACAATTTTACTTTTGGTCACTTAATCTCTCCTGAACTCCACCTACTTGTTTCTCCTTTCTTCTCATCTACCTTTTTTTTGCATTATACCTCTAAAATGGTAGGGCTGCTGCTTCAGAATTCCAGTGACTCATGTTCAATCATGATCTCCAGTGCAATCTGTATGGAGTTTGTAGGGAGAATAGAATTAGATTAATATTAATGCAGGAATTCCTAACTTTTCTTATGCCATGGACCCTTACCATTAACCAAGGGGTCCATGAACCTCAGGTTGGGAACCCCTATCTTGATGGATACTTGATGATCATTCTGGGTTTGGTGAGCAAAAGGACCATTTTTGTTCTCCATGATTCTACAACATCAGTTGACACCAACAAAGCTTGCTTTTGCTTGAATTTTTACAATGTCTACATAGAATTATAATAAACAGAATAAATTTGCAGATTTCTAATCTAGACAGGAATTGTGGTTTGTTTATTGTTGAATAACAAAACTGGAGGAATTTAAACACTGTAATCTCGTCAAATTCAAATGAGATCATAGGCACCAAGTCATTATCTGAAGCTAGGCTTCATCTCACACAGGCAGCCTAATGATTAATTAAGGTTACATAAAATGGGCTTTCAAAATGATTTTAAGGCAGAAGTCCAAGAGGCAGTGTGACTTTTGTCATTAGTTGTTTTTAATCTTTTCAGTTTGGCCCACAGTAATAAAAGAGGTTTTGTCCACTTTGCATTGTAACTATGAAACTGTTAAAATCTTTGGGAAGTCCCATTCATGTAAAGTGTGGAAGGTCTCAAACTTTAGAATTTGAGCACAGAAAGCATATTCTTACCTTGCAGAAATTTCTTTGATACTGCATTAAGCAGCCATTCAAGAAGATTCATATTACTGTAAATATTCTTTAAATAAGCAATAATTTATATCCAGTATTTGACAGAAAAATTATTTTCAACTATTTGAAAGGATAAGAAAAACAAACTCCTTGTAACTTCATTAAGATTTTAAAATTTATTAATGGTTGGTTAGAATTAGGGATTCTACTGCTTCATAATTGACTTGAATCACAAGAAATTCAAGATTAACTTTATGGATAATCCTGTTGGCAATTAGAGTGGTAAAAAAATAAGCAGCCGGAAAGTAATCTTAATACAAACATTTTCAATGAAAAAGAAAGGACATGATAAAAAGGTGTAGGATGTGAAACTTCATATGAAGGAAATTCCAGGGAATACATCATTAGTTGGCAACTCCTATCAGAATGGTTTGGCAAAGGGAACACATTTGAGTTGTATTTGGCTTTATTTTCCTTCCCTGTAAAAGTGTCAGGCATAGAAAGATGCAAGTTTGTCAGCTTGTAATTATTGACTGCATTAATCATTGACTATATTCTATAGTTCAAAGTAAATTTACTATCAAAGTACAGATGTCACCAACCCTGAGATTAATTTTCTTGCAGTCATACTCATTAATTCTATAATAAAATACTAATCATAATAGAATGAATACAAGATCTCGCCAACTTTGGTGTTCAACCAGTGTGCAAAAGACAACAAACTCTGCAAATTACAAAAAGAAATAAATAATAATAATAATAATAATAATAATAATAATAATAATAATAATAATAATAATAAATAAGCAACAAATGTCAAGAACACAAAATGAAGATCCTTGAAAGTGAGTCCATAGCTTGTGGGAAGAGTTCAATGATGGGGCGAGTGAAGTTATCCCCTTTTAGTTCAAGAACTTAGTGGTTGAGGGGTAATAACTATTCCTGAACCTAGTGGTGCAAGTCCTGTGGCTCCTGTACCTTCTTCCTGATGGCAGCAGCGAGAAGAGAGCATGACCTGGGTGGTGGGAGTCCCTGATGATGGATGCTGCTTTCCTGCAACAGTGTTTCATTTAGATGTACTCAATGGTGGGGAGGGTTTTACCTGTGATGTACTGGGCGATATCCACTACTTTTTGTATGATTTTCCATTCAAGGACATTGATGTTTTTATACCAGGCTGTGAACCACACATCTACAGAAGTTTGTCAAAGTTTTAGATGTCATTCTGAATCTTTGTAAACTTCTAAGGAAGTAGTCACTGCCGTGCTTTCATCATAATTGCACCTGAGCATTAGCTCTTGGACCTCTGGTTTCCTCCACATGAAGTCAATAATCAGTTCCTTGGTCTTGCTGACATTGGGTAAGAGGTTGTTGTTGTGAAACCACTCAGTCAGATTTTCAATCTCCCTCCCATACGCTGATTAATCACCACCTTTGATTCGGTCTACGACAGCAAAGTTGAATATGGTATTGGAGCTGAGTTTAGCCACAGTCATAAGTGTGAAGCCAGCAGAGCAGGGAGCTAAGCACACACTCTTGTGATGCACCTGTGCTGATGGAGATTGTGGAGCAGATGTTGATGCCAATCTAAACTGATTAGGGTCTGCAAATGAGGAGACAGCTAAGCATCTGGATAAGCTATAGCTTTACATTTCTTCTAATATACCTAATACTTATCGATCCAGGTCATCATTTTCCACAGCCGAAGTTCCATTGCATTGAAAAGATCATGTTGCAACTGCTATTACACTCTTTATACAGTAATATTTGCATGTATTGTGAAATGTATGTTAATTGTTCTAGAAACTCTAAGAATAACATTCAAAAGAGCTGCGCATATCTACTTCATGATTTGAATAGGTAATAGCAGACAATGGTAATGGTAATACTCAGTGCAGGATATCAGGGTGGAGATATGTCTCTACCAAAAGAGGTGTAAGGTGCTCCTTCCCTCCGCCAGCCTGCAGGTCACCCTTTGGCAAGGGGTACTACCTACTTAGCCCCCTGATCAGGGTCACGTGAAGCCATGGGAGCATGTAGTGGATGGTTGTATGAGCAGCTGGTGCATATCACAAGTACTAGTTATGTGACCACTGACGCCAGGCAGACAATCTCTAAAAAGAGTATTGATAATGGCTGGGTTCACCTGTCTTGTAAAAACACTGCCCAGAAGGCAGCAATGGCAAACCACTTCAGTAGAAAAACTTGCTAAGAACAATCATGTTCACAGAAAGACCATGATCACCCACGTCACATAATGGTGATGATGAAAACTCAGTGCAAATAATGGAAAAGTATCTAATCTTTCAACATATGTATTTATTTACTTACTTTTATTTAGAGATATAGCACAGAATAGGCCCTACTGGCCCAACAAGCCATGCTGCCCAGCAATCCACCTATTTAACGCTGGCCTAGTAACAGGACAAGTTACAATGACCAATTAACATACTAATCGGTACGTCTTTGCTCTGTGGGAGGAAACCAGAGCACTCAGAGGAAAAAACGTGGTCACAGGGAGAACGTACAAACTCCTTACTGACAATGCCAAAGTTGAACTCTGAACTCTGACGCCCCAGGCTGTAACATCACATGATAAAAGCAACAGAAATATATCCGAGATCAAGTGGCACAGGACAGAAGTTCTACAGGGAAAGAGAAACTACTCTACAATTTTTATAGGGTATTAGAATTTCAAATAAGAGGTTTCCTGATCATATGGTACCGAATTCCAGAATGTTGCACACCTGAAACCAATAGTTCAATATGAATGCATTTATAGTTATGAGACACTTCATTTAATCTAAAATAAAGTTCAAATTAGCACTCAAGTGACTAACAGAAGTTCATATGCATCATAAATAATTTATTGCTCAGCTATCTTCACCCAAGTAGGTGCTGAAAGGCAGAATTCAAGTAATTCTATTATTACTCCTGACAAGGTAAATTATTACATTGGTAAAAATTACACAGTATGATTACGTATATACAAGCTATGAGAAGGTAATAATGAATAATACATACAAAATATTCCACAGTAGGTTATACAGTAAATATTTGGAGCAAAAAATCCACGAAGACTGGAACCACCAAAATTCAACTGGCGGTGTGTTAAGTTGTTACTGAGTTTTGCCAAAGCCCACCCAGGTGTACGTTTCAAGAGGTGACGGCAATCAGTAACAGGAACTTTAACTTACCTTCCACTCCCTTACTCAGGGGAGCTAAAGCAAATAGGATTATTCTAGGTTTAATCAACTAGTTCATTACCAACCTAGCACTTTCTGGTTTCCATTGTTTAACTACAGATTTACAGTATTTTATCAACAAAGCAAAGAAACAGCCACCTTGAGTACAGAACGCCAAAGGTGATTGCAAACAGAATTAGGCAAATTGAAATTTCAATTTAATTCCCATTTCATAATTTCACTTTCACAAAATAATAATGGCAGCTTAAGTACAAAACCCCTTATGTACAAATGTAAATTAGGCATAGGAGTAGGTCACTCAGCCCCTTAAACCTGCCTCACTGTTTAATAAGTCCATGACCAATCGAATGTAACTTTATGGTGTTGCTGTCTCCTCACGATAACCTTTCAGCCTCGTCAAAAATCAGTTCTGAAAACAGGCCTCGGCTGGAAGGACAAATTGTTCATTTCCATGGATGCTGCCTGACCTGTTGAGTTCCTCCAGCATTTTGTGTGTGTTGCTTTCGATTTCCAGCATCTGCAGAATTTCTTGTGTTTTTTTTATCCTTGCCTTCTAAATATTCAAAAACCTTGCTTCCAATGTCCTTTGAGGAAGGAGAGTCTAAAGAATCAAAAGTTGTTTTATCTCCTCTCTGCCACACACTCAACATTTTAGGAATGGCTTCTTCTGCTTGCAATCAGACTTCTGAACAGTCGTGAACATTACCTCATTATTTTGCACTATTTATTTATTTTTTAAATATATTCTTATTATAACTTAAATGAGCAATCCCTTGTTTTCTTAAAAAAAACAAGTCCTTATTTCTAAATTTTCCCACAAAAGGAACCATGGTTTATATAAAAAAACTTCAATACTTTTATATTTCCATCAAGACCACATGCATATTTCTAAATTCAGGAGATACAAGCAAGGTCTGCTCTATCTTCCTAATAATACAACCTGGCCAATCCAGGTATTAGTCTGGAGAACCTTCTTTGAACTAGTTCCAAATTATTTACATGGTTCTTTAAGTGAGATTAGAACAGAGATGCGGAAAAACTTTTTCACCCAGAGAGTGGTGGATATCTGGAATGCTCTGCCCCAAAAGGCAGTGGAGGCCAAGTCTCTGGATGCTTTCAAGAGAGAGTTAGATAGAGCTCTTACAGATAGCGGGGTCAAGGGATATGGGAAGAGGGCAGGAACGGGGTACTGATTGTGTATGATCAGCCATGATCACAGTGAATGGCGGTGCTGGCTAGAAGGGCCAAATGGCCTACTCCTGCACCTACTGTCTATTGTCTATTAATACTGAACACAGAAGTCTCATCAATGCCCTATATAATTGAAGCCGGCCTGCTTCCACTGAACAACACTTTCCTCTGATAATAAAGAATCATGGCCAGACTCCAAGAACTGTTATTGATAATGATATTAACAATCACCTTACATGCACCAGCAGAACCGTTGGTGAAACAAGGAAAAATGTGTTTGAAGATGCATAAATGGCACAGAGGTTAATTTGAATGATAAACCTACAGTAGATAGAAATTAGAGTGAGGAATATCATTTCCAAAACAATAGATAACAAAACAATTAATTGGGATTTCAGCAGATGAGATGAACAGGTCAAATTTGATACTAATTTCCTACAGCTGCGAGGGGGAAGGACTGAGTGGCTGCTTGGAAGAGGAGTTTGCCATCAGGTCCAGAAGTAATGGGTTTATTCTCAATATTTTGCAACAATTTTATTCTCAATCAGTAATCTAAAACAGAGGAATTTCACATTTGTCAGAGGAGCTGGTGGAAATCTCAATAAACCTATTAAAATCTGATTTTTGTATGTTACTCTAGGTAAGTAGGAGTGAACCAAGAAAACATCTTTTAGTGACACCACAGGAGGAGGTAGATATTGCAGGTACTGTAATTCTTTGTCATTCAGCTAGGTGTAATTACAACTGTACTTACCTGGTTTGTCTATTATCTGTTCAGTCATAGACAATGTCGACAAAATCTATATTTGAAAAACACCACCCGGCTTCCATATAAAATCTACCAGCTCATTTGATGGTTATTAAAATAATTAGATTTGAGATTTATTTTCCTTAAATATTTGAGGTGACCCAGTAAGCCCTGGTTGTCTGTGTTTCAGAAAGATTTGAGCTAAGTGAAATAAACAAATAATGCCGTGTCTTTAGGTTATCATAACTTGCAGTATTAGATAACTTTAGAAAGGAAAGGGACATGCAGAAAGCAAACTTAAATAGTCTTTTAGTTCAAACATTTATGCATTTTTATATTTGCCCTTACCTACAAAATCCCATTAAAAGGTTAATTAGAATCCTATTTGATGTACTGACACATGACTTAATGAGACCTAGGAACATAAAGTGACTAGTATTGGTGACACTGCGATTCTGTATTGTCACATAAGACAACAGAAGAATTTAGCAGATTATTTCTTCAAACTCCTACCATCTTTGCACAAGTAATTAATGCACAAAATACAAAAACTCATAAAGTACACAATATATTTATTACAATTTTAAAATTTTGGTTACAACTACACTTCAGATCTGCTCACATACAAATTTTCTATTTGTAAACTCAGAATTGCGATCAGTTCTAGGTTAACAGAGTAAAAATGAATACTACCGTAGTTAATTCTACTGAAATAAATGAGGAAATATTTACCTCTGTTTGTGAATGGAAGAAACTTGCAAGAGATTAGAATTGTTCTTCTAACTGGGCTAAAAATAGCCAAATGAAGAAAATACATAACATGGATTTTTAAATTAAATAATGCATTTTATAGCAGTGTGAACAGAACCTAACCAAGAATCTTATTTGGCAGGGTCGGCAATTTTAAGGCAGCCTGAGAGGATCTCTAAGAAGCAAGCCTTACAAAAGTCTGAAAACTCACATTTTGGCACAAAATACATTACCCACCAGCACCAGCTGACAATAAAAGGACAACACCAAAACAATTAGAAAGTGGTTAAAAGTGAAGTGAAATGTGATAGAAACCAACAATAGCATGGAATCAAACAGCGATAGCTACAAAATTTTGAATTCTTAATTTTGATTTGCCCCAGCAATTTTGAAAAACAAGCTAGATATTATTATCCTGGCATAATAACTTAGTATAATTTAAGACAAATTCCATAGAAAGTGTAGACTTATATTTATTCACCAACATAACACAGAACAGATATATTATTGGGTATGTACATGGATGGGAGGAGTGTGGAAGACTATGGTAGAGGTATGGTATGGTACGGTGTAGCACTAAGCAGAGTAAACAGTTTGACATGGGCTTGATGGGCTGAAGGGCCAGTTTCTATGCTGTTATGCTCTATAACTGACTTTTCTAAAAATATTTAAAAACTAAAGT
Source organism: Hemitrygon akajei (assembly GCF_048418815.1). Lineage (NCBI taxonomy): Eukaryota > Metazoa > Chordata > Chondrichthyes > Myliobatiformes > Dasyatidae > Hemitrygon > Hemitrygon akajei. Next base: position 33,147,216 of record NC_133137.1, read on the forward strand.
AAATCAGATGAGTTTCAGTAAATCAATGTGTGATGTGGTAACACTAATTCTAAGAAGGTGAGTCAACAACAAAATAGACAAATTTCACAACATATGCCAGTGGTATTAAGCTTGATTCTGATTCTGATGTACTGTCTATAATGTATGACTTACTGAGTGCAATGTTAGGAGACACCAGTAAATACACAGGGGTGGGGGGGAAATAAAAATATAAATAATTTTTGTATTTGAAACTTGGCTCTTCCCTCTGTACCTAAGAATACACTCATTCTATTATATTATCTAAATGCAACTCTTTTTGGACAAGGATTGAAATTCCGACTGGAAGTGATTTTTTAAAACTCTTCATATATCTTCACAAAATTAACAAAGGGAATACCAGACTACATCTTTATCATTTGCCCACACATGTTTTGTTTGTTTCATCTTCTTTGATCTAATTATTTTTAATTTGATCGCAGTTATTGAGCTTGGATTTGTTTAGGGTGGACCAGCTGTTCCCTGATTTTTTTTAATTGTTTCTGCTTGTAGGGGGAAGTAAACAATTCTCATGGGCTTGGGCTTTAACCAACTCCCACAGTTCAGTAATCTACACCAAAATTAGACAATTTTATCTTTATTTGTAAAGCAACAATGCTAGTACTTGGCAAAGACAGAATATACATCCAGTTAACATTGAAAACAATGCAATTTACCAAGCCCAATGCTCATGAATGGAAACAAAACTCATTTCTTCCAACTCAACATCACTCAATGCAATCAAGAAATGTCCATGTGGGTGAACTTTAAATAGCTTTTTCCCTGATCGAAATATATTTAAAGATAGTATTTGTAAAATTATAGGTGCTACTAGTAAAATCGTAGTCCTGTTCTTAAAATTGGCATCCCTTTGAAATGTCAGTACTTAATGTTTTTTAATATAATTGCCATCATCATTACCTATTCCTCAAATATGAATATTTGCTCTTTCTAACATAAACCTCTTTTATACCATGCAACTCAAGGAATCACTGATATCACTGCAAGTTAATCTCATTCCACACATTGCAGGAATTTCCGCTCCTCCCCCACAGCAGTCTTTTCATCCGTATTTAAACCTTTATCTGGGATGTTTGTGAATTAATTCATGAGAAAAATCCTGATAGCTGGTTCCCTATTTCATTCAACTATCTGATAAATTCAATGCAAATATTAAAACACTGAAAACGATAATTATTTTTATCACATTTCTGTATCTACTGATTATAAACGTTGTCAGTTTCTGAAAATATATTTCAAGTGGCACAATGTTGAAAACAATCTGTAAAGATTGAATAAAGAATGCTTAATCAGATTTAAAACAGTACATGGGAGTAGTTACTTATACCCTGTATCTAAGCATTGATATTTTTACAGTGATGAAATGCAATACACTTACCACTGAACAGCAAAGAGATAGTACTGTACAACTGATTGAAAGGATTGCACAGTAAAATTTCAATCCAATTATCCAATATAAATTACTGACATGATTTGCATGTATGGTTAGGCAATAGACAGGATCACTTGAGAAGTCCTGATTTAATCCCATTATTGATGTTAGTCAGATGAGGATTTTGTTGATGTGAGACCATCTGTAGTTCAGCCACCTCACAATCATTTACAGGAAAGACATGCACTCAGACCCTCTTGGCTCAGTAATCACTCATAAAAATTATGTTAAAGTACACCAGTAACATTAAGAACATCTGTGCGTCCCTCCAAAAGCCAACAAATTTAAATTCCTCTGCACATCCCAAGTCACAAGCTACAAGTACATGTGAAGAGCAGGCTATTTGAAAAGTATTAGAGCAAAGCAACAAAACCAGTTCCCAGAAAATAACACTTTCAGGAAAGAGACAAAAAAAATAAAGAGGATATTTTTCCCAGAAGATGCTGTCCATCTGGCTAGGTTTTAAAAGAATAGAATGTGCTTGAAACTGGGAAAGGCTGTAATTGGTCATTGCTTTTCACCATAGATGGATAAAATAACAAATATAATTTCATTTGTACTGTATTCTTCATTATCACCTGCAACAACATTTAAGACTCATAAAGCTATAATTAACAATATCAGTCTTATCTGAGCATGCCCCACACAGAAACTAACTTGAAAATAACCCAACAATATTCCTTTCTTCCTGTGAGCTAACTCCTTTAAACTACTAGACTGAAGTATTTCCTACCTTTATTTTAGATGTTCACTCATTGGCAGTATTATGCAATGTGTCTCTCAGCCTACAATCCATCCCATCTGTGAGCTGCAGCAAGGAAAGCAGATGCAGGCAGGCAGGTACACCAAGACTGCTGCCAATTATGCTGACAGAGCGTGAATGAGTCACAGAATAGTCAGTGGGAAGAACAATGAAAAGCTCTGAAATCTAATACAATACAAAAGGAAGAGGAGGAGAGATGTCATCAATGGGCCTGTGGGACAGCTACACCCACAGTAAAACACAGAAAGAAGGGAAGAATAACCAGGATTAAAGCCAAAAAGGGACATTTTGAAAATAGCACAACAATCTGCATCCACTTTTATACCATAGTTTATTTCCAGTTCTGTGAATGTTTGCTCACTTTCAAAACTTGACATGAATTTATTATCAAAGTACATATATGTCACCATATACAACCCTGAAATTCATTTACTTGCAGGCATTCACAGTAAATTCAAGAAACACAATAGAATCAATGAAAGACTATAATAAACAGGATAAACAAACAATGTGTAAGACAACAAACTGCAACTACAAAAAGAAATAATAATAATAAAACAAAATTAAGCAGTAAGTATCGATAACATGAGGTGAAGAGTCCTTGAAAGTGAGTCCATAGCTTGTGGGAACAGTTCAGTGATGGGGCTAGTGAAGTTAAAGAGCCTGATAGTTGAGGGGTAATAACTGTTCCTGAACCTGGTGGTATAGGTCCTGATGCTCCTGTACCTTCTTCCTGATGGCAGCGGTGAGAAGAGAGCATGGCTTGGACGGTGGGGGTCCTCGACAATAGATACTGCTTTCCTGTGATTGCGCTCTGTGTAGATGTGCTTATTGGTGGAGAGGGCTTTACCCATGATGGACTGGACAGTATCCACTACTTTTTGTAGGCAATTTACACATCTAGCAGGCAAATCACTTGCCCCATTCCAGTAACCAGTTAGTAACGAGCTAGCCACGGAACCACAATTGAATTTAGTAAAAGATTGAGGAGTCAGAAAGCAATTTGATGAGACATGCTGAAATATAATCATTAAAATATACAGCAGAGTGAAACCTAGTAATAATATCAGCAAGAGACACCAATTGTATGCTATTTGGTTAGTACTTGTGTTATACAGCAGTTATCTTTCACAAAGCCACAACATTCATGTAGGTTATGAATTGGTACTCAATGAGAGACACATTCAAATAAGAGTTACACAAGTTTTGTAATTACATGACTGAATATGTTATAAATTCCATATTATTTCAAGTTTACAAGCCTATCAACTGCAACAGGAAATTAAACAGACAAAATTTTAAGCCATTTTATTTGTCCAGAAGAAAAATAGCCTTGCTAATTCTGAGAGAACCGCCACCACCTGTAGTTCTGGTTGAAATAAGAGATTTTGCCCCACAGACTTGAAATCATAACAACACACACAAAATCAATCTACTCCTCAGCCTTTTTTCTCCAGTCCTGCTTAAGGGTTCCGGCCCAACACGTCAACTGTACTTTTTTCCATAGATGCTGCCTGGCCTGCTGAGTTCCTCCAGCATTTTGCATGTGTTGCTCAGATTTCCAGCATCTGAAGATTTTCTCTTGTTTGAAGCTTGAAATCACGGTCTATGCCAAGTTTCCTGCATTGAGTCTAACTGAATATTCTGAATGGGCTTCTGTTTTCCTACCCTTCGTTCAATGTAGGAAAACAGTAGACAAGTATTTCAGCTTTGCCAAAGGAAGATCATGGAACAAAATTCATCCATTTGTTTATTTTCCCATATGACTGAATAAACGTTCAACCTCTCATTCTTACATCACCCTTTCAGTTACAATGATTGATTGTTTGACCGACCATCGTATCAACGATGAAAGTTAGATTTGTGCAGTTTGTAGGTGGCTGCTGAGTCTGAGTTGTGAGTGACATACAGACATTCACAATAAGGACATGAAAACTGTGCTGGATCTGGAAGTGGAGCCGCTGTTTTTGATTTCCTTCTTTATTGGGTACTGATTAGTACTGCTTGGTGCCTCTCCACCAGGTTGTCATGAGTGCTTCTAACCGAGGCTCACCAGCCGCTCCAGTCTTGCACACTCTCTTCTAGCTGTTTTGGTACAAGCCCAGCTTGAGCAATGTTAGCTTTCACACAGTCTCTCAACAGCTTATGGGGCCTGCCTTGATTTTTCATGCCTGGCAAAAGCTCACCATGTATTAGCTGCTTGCTTGGGGATTTGAGAATCCTTCATGCATATGACATGCCCTGTCCACCGAAGCTGCGCTTTTAAAATCATGGCCTCAGAAATATTAGATTATAATTATTGCCATCCATAATTTTTGACGCAGTATGATTCTGTAGCTTTTTAATAACTTGTCCAAGTGGTCATTCAAAAACTTACCAATCTAAGGAGCAATGCTAACAAGTTGTTTTGATGTTATTACCATGCTCACATTTTCAAGGAGTGTTTGAGTAATAACAGCATGAAGTAATTGTATTTCTATAGCCAAGGGAGCCTTGGAAATTAAGGTTTTGCGATAACATCCTTGACTGTATGTTACTCTGTACTGTAAATGTGACTAAAGGCATGTCCTCAATTCTTCCCTTCCAACAATACAGTGCTTCTGAGGACAATGCTGATGACAATCCAAGATAAGGCCCCAACTACAGTACAGTGCTTTCTCAGCAGTATCCTCACATGGTATTGAGCTTTCATAGAGCCTCAAATGGTGCAGCAATCTCATTTCTTCTCTGAAAGTGCAGAAATCTCACAGCACAGCCTTTTGATAATGTTGCACATCCTCCGCATTATTAGAGAAGTTATCTTTTAGATGAGTTATTAAAACTAAGGTACCACCTGAATCAAATTAATGCAAAAGGTCTCAAAATGCTATTTCACAGAAAAAAACTAAAGGTGTCCCTTCTTATTAGAGAAGTCATCTTTTTAGATGAGTCATTAAACTAAGGCACCATCTGCTCTTTCAAGTGAGAGCAAAAGGTCCTAAAATGCCAGTTCATAGAAGACCATAGAACTTATCCGTGTGTCCAAGGCAATCTCAATGTTACATCTTGGAAAATGCTACGGATAAATTCAGCAACACAAGACATTCTGCAAATGTTGGAAATCCAAATCAACACACGCAAAATGAAGGAACTCATTAGGTCAGGCAGCATAAATGGAAATGAATAAACAGTCGACATTTCAGGTCGAGACCATTCTTCAGGCTTGGAAAGGAAAGGTGGAAGATGACAGAATAAAAAGGTAAGGGCAGGGGAAGGAGGACCTGCTAGAAGGTGATAGGTGAAGCCAGGTGGGTGGGAAAGGTAAAGGGCTATAGAGAAAGGAAACTGATAGAAGGAGAGTGGAGCACAGAAGAAAGAGAAAAAGGAAGGGCAACAGGGGCAGGGGATAGATAAGTGAAGAGAAGAGGTAAGAGGCCAGAGTGGGGAATAGGAGAAGAGGGAAGGAGGAGGGAAAGAAATTACCGGAATGAGAAATCAATGTTCATGCCATCAGATTGGAAGCTACCTACAAGGAATATGAGGTATTGCTCCTCCGTGCTGAGAGTGGCCTTGTTTTACTTTTCCTACACTGCAGTAATACCTACGCTTTGAAAATATTCCACTGACCACAAAGCAAAAAAAAGTTCCTTCTTTCTTATTTCGTATGTAATATTGTTTTATTAGATCATCATGCTTCTGCAAAACAACAAATTCCATGTCATAAATCAGCGACAATATATCTATTTATTCATTTGTACAGTACTGAATAGGTAGGCCCTTTTGGCCCTTCATACCTTGCCACCCCAGCAACCCCCAACAACTTGATTTAACCCTAACCTAATCACGGGACAATTTACAATGACTAATTAACCCACCCAGTCCGACTTGGGACTGTGGGAGGAAACAGAGCAGCTGAGGAAAACCGATGGGTTCCACAGGAAGAATTCACTGAAATCCAACGCTCCAAGCTGTAATGGTGTCTCACTAACCGCTTAACTACTGTGGCGCCCAATTCATTTAGTGACCAATTAACCTAATTAATTATTATTAACCTACCACCCTGTATGTTGTTGGAATGTGGAAGGAAACCCTTGGAGTCATAGGGATAATGTACAAACTCTTACTGACGGCAGCGGGGTCACTGGCACTGTAAAGCTCCACTATGCCACTGCACCACTGATGCAGAATAAATCTGATTCTGATACTGTAGATCCTAAAATAGTCACATTCTAATTACACTTTAATTAATCTGTCAGTGTCAACTTTTTGCAGGATGCTAATTTAATCAGCCTGTGGTCCTTGCAACCATAAACATTGTCATTTCAGAATGAATGAAATAGGTAGAGAAAAAATTACCTCTGGCTGATCCAAGTGTGATACCAGAGACACGAGGCACATGTGGCAGGGAATTCAGAGGATTACAGGCTACAAGTAAACCCTGTGGCCAGGATGCTCCACTCCCTGAATGGCTGAATGTCTTCTACGCCCAATTAGATGCACAGAGCAATTTACTGGCAAGGAATGCACCCCTCCGCCCAGGGGAGCAGACATTCCATCTGGCTGAAGCTGAGGTGAGGAAGACACTGGCCAGAGTCAACCCACGCAAAGCTGCAGGCCCAAAAATACACCAGGTGGGATTCTGAAAGACTGCGCAGTCCAGCTGACAGAGGTGCTTACAGATATATTCAATATCTCTCTGGAGCAATCCATTTTCCCTTCAGTTTTCAAGACAGCAACCAACACTCCAATGCCAAAGAATGCAACAATAACCTGTAAGTGACTATTGTCTGGTGGCATTAACATCAACCATCATGAAATGCTTTGAGTAGCTGGCCACAGCGCACATTAAAGCCTTTCTCCTGGCTACACTGGACCCTTTCCAGTCCCCTTATTGCTCAAATCAATCCACTGATGATGCAATAGCCTCTGTCCTCCACTCTATCCTGTCCTACCTGGAAAATGGGGTCTCATATGCCAGACTGCTGTTTATAGACTTCTGTTTGGCGTTCAATACCATCATACCCCAGAAAATGGTGGGGAAACTGTCCTCGCTGGGTCTCAACACCACCCTCTGCAATTAGATACTGGACTTCTTAGCAGTGAGGCCACAGTCAGTCTACATGGGCAGCAATGTCTCTTGTGCCATCACGCTGAGCACTGGCACTCCCCAAGGCTATGTGCTTAGCCTGCTGCTATTCACGCTGCTGATGCATGACTGTATTGCATGATCCAGCTCAAAGCAAGTCAGCAAGTTTGCAGATGACACATCAGTGGTTGGCCTTATCAAGAACAATGATGCGATGGATTATAGAGCAGAAGTTGAGTGGCTGGTGGATTGGTGTGAGAAGAACAACCTAAGCCTGAATGTGGAGAAGACAAAGGAAATTATAGTGGACCAGGAAAGTGCAGATGAATCATCTCCCTCTGCAAATACATGGCTCCTCTGTAGAGAGAGTTAAGTGCACCAAGTTCCTGGGCATTCACATCACGTATGACCTCACCTAGTCTCTTAAAGTCACCTCCCTGAACAAGAAGGCACAGCAATGTCTCCACTCCCTAAGAAGATTGAGCATGCAAGGCTCCTTCCCCCATTTTAATTGCATTTTACAGGAACACCACTGACAGCATCCTGTCCAGTCGCATCTCCATCAGGCATGGAAGCAGTTGAGCATCGAACCAGAGGCCCCAACAAAGGACTATGAGAACAGCTGAAAAGATCATAGGGGTCTCCCTACCATCCATCGGGGACACATCCGTGGAGTGCCGCATACACAGGGCCCTTAGTATTATTAAGGATCCCACCCATCCATCCAGAATCCTCTTTGACTTTCTACCATCAGGCTCTGATGCATATAAACAAGAACGGTCAGGATGTAAAACAGTTTCTTCCCCCAGGCCATTAGGTTTCTGAACTCTCTGCTGCATCACATTTGAAATGTCACTAGTTAATCTGTTCCGTACCTTACAAAATTTAATATTAATGTACTTCAGTTTGTTATATGTGTGATTCATCTGTAGATTTTTTCCTTACCTTCATATTTATCAAGTGTTATGTATACTACTGTGCTTTACACCCTGATTTGAAGAAATGTTGTCTCATTACTATATATGTTATATAGTTATATAAATTATATCCATGTATATAGTTAAATGACAATAAACTTGACTTATTCTAAATTTTGTGACTGTTGCAGATATTGAAAAACATTTTAAAAATTCAATATCTATTACACATCTCAGAGTTACATTAAAACTAAAATACTTAAATTAATATAAATATTTAGTTATAATTATAAAACAAACTTGCTTTTGTTCCACCCAGCTGTTTCTTTCATTCAATGAGTGCAGAGATTATACTTAGATTAGATCTGACCCCCGTGTAAGTATTTGGGGAAATGCCACAACTTTATACTCTATGTATGAATTCCATGAGGAGTCCCACATCAGAGTGCAATCAGAAATAGCTCGTAAAGTATGGCCAGCAAGTCTGGAATTCCTGTAATCACGCATGGAGATAGAGGAATCCTAAAATTTTCAGTATATTGGTGAGGAAATTGTGTCATTTTGTTGAAAAATTCAGGCTGTTCCTTTTCCTTCTGTTCATCCCCCTACCCAGGAAACTGAGTGACTATCAATACAAACTTCCACGCTTATTTAAACAAGGGGAACTAAAAAATCAGGAAGAATTTATTGGATCTGCATACATCATACAGTAAGTCAAGGAGAACGATTGTAACGAAGTGCAAGTTTTCAACTTTTTTTTAAATTGAAAAGAGTCATCTGTCACACATATGCTACTAAATATATCTATGGTTCTGAAAAAAAGAGATGAATTACAACACATGCCCAAATACTTGAGCTACTTTCAGATTTTTAAATCATTGATCATCTATTAAATATGTTTTGTTTCCTTTTAAGAGGTATACAGCTTTTTTAAAATTTCACGCCTCTGAGACATTGAGCCAGAAGCTTCCTGACACAATTCCCTCCAAAATTGGTTTATTTTCTCTCAGATATAACTTGCTTCAATTAGTAAACAACAGAAGTCACTAACAGTAGCTCACAAACCCTTCATTCTTTAAGGCCAATGCTGTCAATGCACAAAGGATGTGACAGTTTCCTATCTGCATACAGCAAGATTTTGCATCCCTGATAACAATTTCCTAAAGCAAAGATGTCCCGATTCAGTATTGTACACAGTTAAGAATTGAACTAAAAATACCTAAAGATTAATATCCAAACAATTTGATTAATTTCCAAGATGTATGCATTACAAATAACGGCAACATTTAATTGCCCAGCCTTATTTTTCTTAAGAGACTATGGTGATAATTTGCTTACTTGTACTATTTTAATACAATTGAGAAATGTACTTATGTATTTAAATGGATGGTTAATTCAGAGTTAATCATGTTGTACGGCATTTTGTAAAGGATGTAAGGTTTCCTAGCTGAAGAAACATTCTTGAATTGACTAAGTGTTCAACAACCCAAACACTTCACAGCCACTTTATTGATCAGATTTTAAACTGAATTTCAATTCAGTTTTGAAGTCACTGACTTTGGATTATTAAGGATCTGGATCATTAACACAGGAATATAACTACTACACTAACAACATATTCATGTATAATTATGTAAGAAATAAAAGAGGGAGAATTAGATTAAGAACCAATACAATCATTAATTATCTATACTTATGCCAACACATACTGAAAGAGGCTATGCAGGTCAATAAGGTGGTTGAGAAGGCTTACTACTTGAGGCATTAAGTTCCAAAGTCAAGCAGTTAGGTTGCAACTTTATAAAGCGCTGGTTAGGCCACTTCTGCAGCATTGGATACAGTTCTGGTCACCCCACTAGAGGAAGGATGTTGAGGCTTTGGAGAGGTTGCAGAAGAGGATGCTTCTGGATGCTGCCTGCTTCAGAGAGCATGTGCTATCATAAGAGGATGGACAAATTTGGGTTGTTTCCTTTGGAGTGGCAGAGACCGAAGGGAGATCTGACGGAGGTTTATAAGATTATGAGAGGCATAGATAGAGTAGACAGGGAGTATCTTTTTCCCAGGGTAGAAATGTCTAATATTAGAGGGCATGCACTGAAGGTGAGAGGAGGTAGGTTCTGTTATGAATGTGAAGCAACTCTGAGGGGCCGAAGGGTACAAAGTCGCCCCCTCCTTTTTGAGAATCGCAAGATCGCTATTAATTCGGGTCTGGAACCCAGTAAATGAGAGAGAGACGTCCAGAATACACAAGGTTTGGAATGTGTCCTGACCTCAGCGAAACGGAACCACTGATAACGGCCATTGTCTCTTGGAGATGGAATTGTGTATTGAGTACTGTACTATTCATTGAAAACCCTCAGGGGACAACCAAAGTGGTCTGGTTGAGGGATTGCATCATCCCAACCTGACTGACATCTGAGACCCCGTGAGTAAGGATAAAAGAGGGGTCTGGGGAACAACCCCTTTAGACACACCAGGAGAAACGCTGGAAATCCAGTGACAGCGTTTTATAGCAAAAGCCGGTGGGGGCTCGTGTGCATCCTCCCTTGCCAGGGTGGCGGGCTCCTCACGGAAGAACTGTTTAGCTAAAGGAGAGGCCATAAGTGAAAGGCCACGACAACGAGACTCCTGACGGATCGAAATCATAAAAGGAAAGTCGGCAAGTTTTTCTCCAAATCTCTCTCTCTCTCCAACCATTGCAACCCAGGGGTGCCCAAAGGCTGCAGCCTGCATGAACTGAGTGAACTTTATATTTCCATCGGACAATACATTATCCCCTAGACAATGATAGAGCTTATTTCTTATTGATTATTATTATATCCGCACTTTTAGATTTAGTATTGACAACGTATATTATTTGTATATTTGCACTGATATTATTTTTGTGTATTTTTACTAATAAATACTGTTAAAAATAGTATCATCAGACTTCAACGGACGTCTCCATCTTTGCTGGTAAGTGACCCAGTTACAGGGTTCGTAACAGTTCAAAGGAGATGTAAGGAGCAAATTTTTTACTCAGTCATAGATGCTGGAATGCACTGCCTGGTATGGTAGTGGAGGCAAATACATTAGAGATATTTAGATAGGCACGTGAATATGAGGAAGATGGAAACATATGGACATTGTGTAGTTAGGAGGGATTAGTTTTTGGGGATTTTTGATTTACGTTTTAGATGGTTTGGCACAACATTGTGGACCGAAGTGCCTGTTCCTGTGCTACACTATCCTACATTCCATGACTGTTTTGTGAGGAATGAAGGCTTGGGGCCTGAATGAGGAAAATAACAGAAAGAAACAATGGCGGAGATAATTTTTTAAATCTGTTCCTGTTGTTGTAGAAAAAGAAATTACCACATTGGTACATGGCTTTGTGCAATTACTATTCAAAATATTCCAAATAAACAATCCTTCAATTGTTTCAATATTATGAATATGTACTTTGGTTTGAAATTGGCAGTGGCAGTGATCAAATTCTTCATTAATTAAAGTCAGGTTGAAGACCAGTTCCATATTTGGACATCAGCCTGAATAATAAGATTAGAGGAAGCTCTGAACTGAGGATATGAATCACAGAATCGCCGACTTGTTACTTCCTGCAAATTATTTTAAGATGTATTACAACCGGTAAATAGCACCAGGCCTTGGTCTTCAAAATATTACATTATCTCCACTGTCTGTCAACACGCTAGCAAAAAAAAATCAAAGTAATATTGGCATTATATAAGTACACCCTAGTAGAAACAGACCTAGACAATGGAGAAAACTAGTCAGGAGATCTACAGATTATATAGGGATCAGGATGGGGTGATAGTTTGTACAGAGAATGACATCATGCCCTGTACACTCAAACATGCAAAATGGAACACATGACTAACATGATGAAGAGTTTGGTCAAGTTTTAGGCAAAAAATAGTAAGACCCAGACTTAATGTTTAAATCTAGAAGAAAAGAAAATCAAACTTCATCTGTATAGTTCTAGGGGGCAAATGTATAGAACTGAATTACTAGACAACAGAATGTTCATACACTACAAAATCCTGTCACTTTATCATTTTATCAGGAGAATGGAGTTGAAACAAGGAAGAATTAACACAGGGCCAGCTGCCATTTCGTAATATTCTGCTGGACACCTGAATAAAACAATTAAAGTTTTTTTAACAAACTATCATTGGAATATTCCATTTCAATCTGGGTGAAATTAGTATCAGCAATTTATTATTTTGATCCAATAAATCAATTGTTCCCCATTACCCAATAACTATACACTCGTGAGATATTTACATCTTTTTAAGAATTTTAAGTAAACAGCTACCTATGTTAAAAACTCCTGTAGGGCTTATGAATGAATGTGATTTTGAATATATAACCATGTATCAGTTTTTTAGAATTCTTATATAAACAGCAATGGATGCTAACTTAGTAGTTAACTCCAAATATGAGGTGGATTTAGATTTGATTCAGAAAACATATTAAAGGATATTGGGAAGAGTACACATATCTAAAGGGAATTACACAATAACCTTCTCTTGTTTCTTTGTTCCAGTATTTTTTTTGGAAAAAAGGACCAGAATTTCAATTAAAAACATGATAAAATGACAAAAGAATACGTAGTCTAATAAACACTGGAGCAGATCAGTGATCTCTCCTCTACAGGAATGTTACATAAACTATGTGAAGTGATACAGCACCTGCAACAGTAAAAAATGTTCCAAGGAATTTCATGGAGGGTGACAAAAAAAACTTAGTCAAACATTTGGGTTTTGATAAGAACTTTAGAGTAAGTGAGGGAGTTAGACATGAAATATGCAAGTGTACACATTCCGACTTATCAGGGTGCAGGGTTACAAGCAATAGAGTGGATGGAGTGGGAATGCTTGATAGGCCAGAGGCAAGAGAACAGAGAAGGCTTTTGATGGAGAAAATGGAGTACTTCTTGGTCTGTAAGAAAGCAGCCACAAATCAAAGAAACACAATAGAATCCATGAAAAAAAAACCCTCACAACAAAGGCTGACAAACATCCAATGTGTGAAAAAGAACAAATTGTGCAACAATAAAAAAGTAAACAAATAATACAGATCATGAATTCTATAAAGAAGATGCAAGCCACTGAAAGGAATGAAATAACAGGAACTGCCTGTTTTCAATGAAGGAAGCAAGTGTAGCTGTTTGCATAGAAAATAAAGATTTCAATTTAACAACTTGTTAAACATTTACAAATGAAAGCTATTATACTCAGTCAAATAGATGACTCAGCTAGATAAAGTATTTTGTTCCCTCTGGTTGAACTATTGGTGCTGCCTCAGGACTAAATATGGTTTAATTTCAATCTACACCACTTACAATTTGTCTACATTAGTCCACATTTTTATACAAAAAGATGTATTGCATTTATTAGTTTAAATAGAGTCCTATATTCAATTTTGACAAGGCAAGTCAAATGTCCTGTTATTGTAGAAGGTGAGTCAAGACCAAATGCAATCTTGAGATTAAATAGCTTTCAAGTATATATTGGATAAAAAGGTTTGAACAATCAAATTCTCTACTGGTTTATGGAGATGCATCATGTTCTTAGTCTTCCAAAGATTTGGATTGTGTGTGATTAATATTTGCTGTGATTTTGTAAGCAAATGGATCGAACAGAAGTTTCATGCAGGACACATTAAATTGTTGGAAGCTGCAGTGTAACTACTGGTAAAAGGTCAAATTGCAACCCAAGTTTCCAATGCACATATTAATACAAACATTTACAATGCAAAATATTTACATTATTATTGTCACAAAAACATATCTGGCTTGTAAACAGGCAATACACGCACTTACAAATTATACAATACTGTAGTCAATCTTCTGAGATGATGCTTATAAAAGTTATAGAATATGGTCATCTTTTTACTGTTCTCTAAAATCTTTCTGCTAATCTTTGCCTTTTTTCCTTTCTTGTTTCTATCTCTGAAGAGGGGAAGAGTGAAGAAGAGAAAACAGAAAGAAAAGAAATAAAGAGAAAATGAACCACAGCGGAAGTTAAAAGAGAGGCACTTCTGGATCAAGAAATTACAGATGAAAAGCACCTGCTCAAAGTTTAAGATGTCAATCACAATAGCAGGCAGTTCTAAAACTTGATTTAAATAGACTACATGGATGAAGCTGTTGTTAATGAGACAATTAAAAATCAAACTGTGCAGAAAGGACTTTATAGATACAGAATCTTAAAGTATATATTAAGCTAAATATAGCCATGAATGCAGCATTTATATAGAGATCTGCATTATTTATTTGCCAATTATTGTGCTTGACATCTCCAACTTTGACAAGTTGGTCACTAATGCAGATGGGCTTACACAATTTTCCTGAGCTTTTTTTTATTCACTGTTGCTGAAGAGACCCACATATCTGACATCAGCAGCACACCATTAGCCTCATAGTAGATGGTGCAAGAATGTGAATGCAAAATCAAATTTATTTTATACCATGAACATAATCCAAGGTCAACTTCCAGTATTTATCTAACACATGCAAGCAGCTGTAATTCCATATGGAGAAAGAAAATGTATTAATTAATACCCTCTTATATTCTAGGGAAAGAGAGCAATGAAAAATAAGCTCCTTTACTGGAAGACCTGCCATACATTTTGCAAGTACTTGTTGGCACCTTTGCTAGTTTCTTGATAAAATGCAGATATTTTTAATCAGCCACAACAGACGTTTATATTACTTAATCATAGCCTAAGTGGGTTCACAACATAGGTCTCCACAACCCAGGATATGATCAAATGCATTCCATTCATGTAATGACAAAGCAGACACCACAAGTGACATCAAGGCATATTTTTGCATGAGTCACCAGACTATTAGCATGTTGAACTATGTAAAGCCCAGAAGGGAAATGTCGACAATGTGGAATTCATAGCAATTTCACAATTTTCCTTTGAATTTAATTTATTTTTGATACTTAATCCAGTAATGCACAAAATCCTTTGAAAAAAATATAGTTTTAAGATTAAAATATCTTAAGGGGGCAGGTGAAGCCAGGTAAAAGGCTGGGGAAGAAGTAATCTGACAGGAGAGGAAAATGGACCATGGGAGAAAGGGAAGGAGGGGCACCAGGAAGAGGGATCTCAGCCCAAAATATCGACCCTTTATTCATTTCCATAGATGCTGCCTGACCTGTCGAGTTCCTCCAGTGTTTTGTGAGGAGAATTTCATAATTACTTTCTTTTGGGTGAATACATTTCTTTTCACCCGTCTTGAATGACTGATCCCTCATTTTGAAACTGTGACTTCTGATTCTAGATTCATGTCAAGTTGCATGAGAGTTTTGTATGCTTCAGTGTGATTACCTCACATTCTGATGAACTCCGGAGAGTTAAGTACAGTCTGCTTAATCTCTCCTCACATGAAAAACTCACATCCAGAAAGTCAACCTGAGAAGCTTTCACTGTACTCCTGTCACAAGTAGATCATTTCTCAGACCGGGAGACCAGACCTGTACACAGTACTCCAGATTCCATATTACCATAACCCTATATAAATGGGGAAAGATGTCTGGTACTCAAGTTATCTTGCAATAATAATTAATACATTGTTTTCCCTCCTAATTACTTGCTGAAATTCTGATTTCAAGTATTGAACTCTTCATCAGAACTGTGAAAGTGAGAACACAAGTTAGTTTTAACAGCAGAGAGAGGGAAAGGATGGATAGGTCAAAGAGAATTTTGTGATACTATACATTAAAACCACGATGTAATTCTTCCTTTTTACAGAGCAAGCTGATTGATTGATTAATTAATGAAACAAAGAGAGAAAAACAAAAAAGGGGCTTGCACGTTCAGAAATGCCAGTGAGTAACCTGAAACAATAGAGGTGCTAGAAATGCCCAGTTCAGACAGACATTCCATTTCCTGTAGTTATATGACAAAGATTTTTGGAAAAAAAAGTTCTGTGAGACAGAAGAGTATATGATAATCCATTGTGCTGGAAGGTGAAGACTAGAGCAACTCTATCCATGCTCAGGCAAAGAGGAGAGGGGTGAGAGCAGAGAATGGGGAAATACAAAAGATGATATCAAGGATCAATTAAATATAGTCAGGAGGAAACCATGATCGATGATAAAACAAGATATCATAGAGGCAATTGTGTGAAAAATCTCATCATCATAATAGATAGGATGAAACTAGAGGATTTTGGAAAGTAAAATAGTGCTCAAAGGATTTTCTGCAAATTTTCTCTTGTTTGTGGAAGATAGTCTAGGTAGTTGTGGGAGTCTATGGGCATGTAATAGATGTTGTTTGCTAATGTATTCTCTAAAATGAAGACAAAGGCAAGTAGAAAGGCAAAGGAAGAAATGAACCATATAAATAAATGAGCAGGTTGGAAAATGGCAGCAAAAGTAATGAAGTATTTGAGTTCTATATAAATGCAAGAACCAACACTAATACAAAGTTGATAATGTCCCTGTTAAAAAAAAAGTTGAGAGAGAGGAACAGAGTAGGACTTAAGAAAAAAGGAACTATATCTTCCACAGAAGGGCCCATTTGAGGTTATAGCTTTAATCTGGAATAAGTTGTTCACTTTCAACCAGGCAAATAACTGTTGCTGGAGAAGAAACTGTTGGAAGAAGAGAGCAGAAGGCCTACTGTACATGCCATCCTGATGGAAGTGTAGAGGATTGGTACCTCCATAGTGAAGGTAACTTATTTGGGATCAGGATACTAGAAATTGCCAGTGGCAGAGGAGATCATTCACAAAAGTGATAAGGGACTGGACCAGAGGAGAAAGAATGAAGTTAAGGTAAGAAAAATGTTTGCTAGGGAAAAGCAGGCCTAAACAAAAGGGCCAGCCTATATAAAATCCTTCAGTGGATTTTAGGAAGAAGGTAGAAGTATGCACTGCACGGATGGAGTACTACAAAGCTGGAGGCCGATGAGGGAAGATCTACTGAGTAATGAGATTAATAATTACCTGCTCCTCAATGGCCTGATCTTCATGGCGGGGCCAAGGCTCAGAACGAGTTATGGGGTATTTCTGAGAACTGATGTTTGGCCCTTCAAGATAGGAGTCATCAAATCACAAAAGCACCACTCTGGAGGACAGTTTGGATAAAGGTATTGCTTAGGGAACAGAAGTTCAAGTTCAGAAAGGGATAGCTTAGAACATGTAAAGGGAGTGGACAAACTAAGGTAGTCAATGTCTCATCAGCTGATAGTCACAAAAAGATCTCGAAAGCGTAAGATACCAGGAGGGACCCATTTGGGGTAGGGAGAAATAATCATTAGGAATAAAGACAGTTCATGCCTTCTAAATATACTGCAGTATTTTCTGTCTCATAGTTTAAACCTGGTTGTTGTTTCTTTTTTCTTTAACTGCCAATACCAGAGTCAATCGTTACCTCAAACTTATTAAAAAGCATCCCCCATTTTCCTTACCTCTGCCTGACACTGCAACTTAAAATAGGTTTGTTTTCTCACTTTCCATTTCTGATGAAGACTCATTGACATGAAACGTTGACTGCTTCTCCCTCCACAATTGTTGCCAATGTTCCCAGCCTCTTTGTTGTTGCTTAATCATGTTAATAAAATACTCACCACTGGTCGAAGAAAATTCTCCTCGCATTTTGCCAATTGTTCCTTGCTTGAACGTAATGTTTGTGGTAGGATGTCACGCTGGTACGTAGACGATGTTTTTGCAATTTCCTGTGCTCCATTATGGACTGGTCTGCCAATTGGCCTGTCCCGGATGTATGCAGCTGAAGAAATGGAAGGATAGGAAGTATAAGTCATAGACAAGGTCTTTGGAGAATATTTTCATGTGACTTAGATTAGAGTATGGAAGGTAGCTCATGAGTCGATGTTCAACAATATACGATTTGATAGTACCAATGTACAGAAACTCAACATTCTTCATTTCTAACAATCTCCAAGAAGTTCATACCAAAATGGAAAGGTATGAGGCATAAGCTACGTTGATATTTCTTCAATGTTGCACTTACCTGTTTCATAGCTAAAATACTATTCCAGAAATGAAATTTTTCCCAGGTTCTTTCTGCCCTCACAAGTAAAAGTAGAATATTTCATATTTTCACTCAAGACTTAAGAGCCACTCATTCCTTTCATTTATTCCTCAATCGTTCCACAAACTTTTAGCTTTCCACATTTTCTCTCATTCTTCATGCCTTCTCCAAATTTATTTTGACCACATATTCTGCATCCTGGCTAAAATGTTGATTATCCAACTTTCCTTACTGGCTCCCATGTTAAGTAATTCCATAATTACTGGAAGTACTGGCGCTTTAAAGAAATTTAAAAGTGGATAAATCTCCGGGTCCTGACCGGATATTCCCCAGGACCTTGAGGGAAGTTTGTGTAGAGATAGCAGGAGCTCTGACGGAGATCTTTCAGATGACATTAGAAACGGGGATTGTGCTGGAGGATTGGCGTATTGCTCATGTGGTTCCATTGTCTAAAAAGGGTTCTAGAAGTAAGCCTGGCAATTATAGACCTGTCAGTTTGACATCAGTGGTGGGTAAATTAATGGAAAGTATTCTTAGAGATAGTATTTATAATTATCTGGATAGACAGGATCTGATTAGGAGTAGCCAGCATGGATTTGTGCGTGGAAGGTCATGTTTGACAAACCTTATTGAATTTTTTGAAGTAGTTACGAGGAATGTTGACGAGGGTAAGGCAGTGGATGTAGTCTATATGGACTTCAGCAAGGCCTTTGACAAAGTTCCACATGGAAGGTTAGTTAAGAAGGTTCAGTCGTTAGGTATTAATGCTGGAGTAATAAAATGGATTCAACAGTGGCTAGATGGGAGATGCCAGAGAGTAGTGGTGGATAATTGTTTATCGGGATGGAGGCCGGTGACTAGCGGGGTGCCTCAGGGATCTGTTTTGGGCCCAAAGTTGTTTGTAATATACATAAATGATCTGGATGATGGGGTGGTAAATTGGATTAGTAAGTATGCTGATGATACTAAGGTAGGAGGTGTTGTGGATAATGAGGTGGGTTTTCAAAGCTTGCAGGGAGATTTATGCCGGTTAGAAGAATGGGCTGAACGTTGGCAGATGGAGTTTAATGCTGAGAAGTGTGAGGTTCTACATTTTGGCAGGAATAATCCAAATAGAACATACAGGGTAAATGGTAGGGCATTGAGGAATGCAGTGGAACAGAGAGATCTAGGAATAACAGTGCATAGTTCCCTGAAGGTGGAGTCTCATGTAGATAGGGTGGTGAAGAAGGCTTTTGGAACGCTGGCCTTTGATTTATAAAGCATTGAGTACAGAATGCTTTATAAATCATATACAGAGCATTGAGTACAGAAGTTGGGATGTAATGTTAAAATTGTACAAGGCATTGGTAAGGCCAAATTTGGAATATTGTGTACAGTTCTGGTCACCGAATTATAGGAAAGATATCAATAAATTAGAGAGAGTGCAGAGACGATTTACTAGGATGTTACCTGGGTTTCAGCACTTAAGTTACAGAGAGAGGTTGAACAAGTTAGGTCTCTATTCATTGGAGCGTAGAAGGTTGAGGGGGGATTTGATCGAGGTATTTAAAATGTTGAGAGGGATAGATAGAGTTGACGTGAATAGGCTGTTTCCATTGAGAGTAGGGGAGATACAAACGAGAGGACATGATTTGAGAGTTAGGGGACAAAAGTTTAAGGGAAACACGAGGGGGTATTTCTTTACTCAGAGAGTGATAGCTGTGTGGAATGAGCTTCCTGTAGAAGTAGTAGAGGCCAGTTCAGTTGAGTCATTTAAGGTAAAATTGGATAGGTATATGGACAGGAAAGGAGTGGAGGGTTATGGGCTGAGTGCGGGTAGGTGGGACCAGGTGAGATTAAGAGTTCGGCATGGACTAGGAGGGCCGGAATGGCCTGTTTCCGTGCTGTGATTGTTATATGGTTATAATAATTCTCCCTCCTCTGATTTTCTCTTTTCCTTCAAATCTACTACTGTATAATACACTCTCTCTTCACTAAACAAATGTTACAGAACTTGATTCCACCTTCTAAAGTTCTCTAAGGTTCTTGAATATTAAGTCGTCTACCAAATTCTTATCCATTTAACTTGGTCTGGATACTAATAAACAGGTTTACACCCACGTCACAGTAACAAAATGAATTGTGAAGTTACTAAAATAACATCTACAAATTGGATTGAAAACAATTTAACTAAGATCTAACTTTGCAATCCATCTGTGGCCTTTGACATGGTCAACTCTCACTCTCATTCAACTACAGAGGACACTTCCAATCCAGTACAAAATTATCAAGTTTTGGGCAATTGTGGCTTTACCATCTGCATTCACAATCTTATTATCACCATCTCCCAAGAATACATCTTTGTCTCCCTCTAATCTATATGCTGCCTCTCAGAATTGAGAAACACAACCCGTTTCCGTACCTTTTTTGACTACACACACCATCTCACCATCATCTCTCTTCACTCATCTCTAAATTTCCAGAGTGCTTATCTAGAAATGAATGAACAGAATATTTTTCCAATAAAAATGGTGAACAAAACTATCACCTTTTATGACTATTCTTGACAAGATCTTAAAGCACAAACTAACGGAGATGGGAGTAGACTCTCACATGGTGGATTGGATAGTGGACTACTTGACAGATAGACCTCAGTATGTGCGGTTGGGAGACTGTAGGTCTGACACAGTGGTCAGCAGCACAGGAGCGCCACAGGGAACCGTACTCTCTTCGGTCCTGTTCACCCTGTACACATCTGACTTCCAATATAACTCGGAGTCCTGCCATGTGCAGAAGTTCGCTGATGACACGGCAATAGTGGGGTGTGTCAGGAATGGACAGGAGGAGGAGTATAGGAAACTGATACAGGACTTTGTGATATGGTGCAACTCAAACTACCTGCGTCTCAATGTCACCAAGACCAAGGAGATGGTGGTGGACTTTAGGAGATCTAGGCCTCATATGGAGCCAGTGATCATTAATGGAGAATGTGTGGAGCAGGTTAAGACCTACAAGTATCTGGGAGTACAGTTGGACGAGAAGCTAGACTGGACTGCCAACACAGATGCCTTGTGCAGGAAGGCACAGAGTCGACTGTACTTCCTTAGAAGGTTGGCGTCATTCAATGTCTGCAGTGAGATGCTGAAGATGTTCTATAGGTCAGTTGTTGAGAGCGCCCTCTTCTTTGTGGTGGCATGTTGGGGAGGAAGCATTAAGAAGAAGGACGCCTCACGTCTTAATAAGCTGATAAGGAAGGCGGGCTCTGTCGTGGGCAAAGTACTGGAGAGTTTAACATCGGTAGCTGAGCGAAGGGCGCTGAGAAGGCTACGGTCAATTATGGAAAACCCTGAACATCCTCTACATAGCACCATCCAGAGACAGAGAAGCAGTTTCAGCGACAGGTTACTGTCGATGCAATGCTCCTCAGACAGGATGAAGAGGTCAATACTCCCCAATGCCATTAGGCTTTACAATTCAACTGCCAGGACTTAAGAACTTTTTTTTAAAAGCTATTATTAATGCTTTTTGAGTTAGTGATTTAGATGCATATCATATTATGACTGAGTTAAGTATTGTATGTAATGAGTTTTTGCTACAACAAGTGTATGGGACATTGGAAAAAATGTTGAATTTCCCCATGGGGATGAATAAAGTATCTATCTATCTATCTATCTATCTATTCAAGAAGCCCCACTGGCTCCAACTCACTAATAGATTAAAGTCTACGATTTAATTAGACAATCTGAAACTTGTGAAATATGTAACCTGTAACAAGTAAGGGACCATATACCCATGGCAATACCAAGACTGCAAAGTTCCATCTAGGGCTTGATTCTGCCCTGCTTTAGCTCATTTCCTACCAGAATACTCATCCATGTTTCTGTTTCTATCATTCCAATTCCAGGTGACTTATTCCATTTTCTGAAAACCAAAGATCAGTCAACAGCCTTACCATATGCAAAATGCTATTCTGCAATCAACCCATTATTTTGTGATCAATGCAGGTTTCAAGCTAAGCAATGCATTAACATTAAAGCTCTTAAACTATTCCCACCCCCATCTCCCACTGTGATTAACAAAAATTAATGTTATCCTTTACATATCAATTCTCTTTCAGGCACGAGTTACCTGTTGATTTTCTCTGAATTTAATTACCCCACCATGACAGGCAATGCCTACGCCCTCAGCTCTGTAATTATCTTCCTAAACTTATATTAAGACCCCCTATAAAAGTTATTTCACCTATTTCTTTGACAAGGCTATGAGCCATCCTTTGTAATGTCGCACTATGTGCATTAACATCAACTCTTGGAGAATAATTCTGTGCATCTAGCCATCTCTAAACTAAATCCCAAACCTACACACGCGCAGACAGTGATTCTGAGCAGTAGGCTTGGTTCCGTGTCTGTCCTAACCCAATTTTGATCAGTGGTCTATACTGAGGGGCAGTTAATCTTAGCTCAGATAGTGGGAAGGTACTGAAATAGTCCTTTGCACTCCTCTCATAGGGTGAGTGGTGGAAGGGGTGAACTAATCAGCTGGAATCTTTTACCTAATTGTTACCTGTTAATCCCTTGGAAAAGTTCAGATGCATTTTGGAATTTCATTTCCATGTGCACTTCACACCTTAAACTTGCTTCTATATATCAAAAAAACAAGTTCTGGTGATATAGGTCATGTATCGGCTGTAACAAACTAAACGAATTGTTTCATTTTTCACCAACCTCATATGAGGAGCCTAACCTCATTTTTCCAACTTCAAACCTATCACATATCCTCTACTAAACATAAGAAATAGGAGCAGGAGTAGGCCATCTGGTCCATTGAGCCTGCTCCGCCATTCAATAAGATCATGGTTGATCTGGCCCCATGGACTCATTCCCACCTACCTGCCTTTTCTCCATAACCCTTAATTCCCCTACTATGCAAAAATCTGTCCAAGCTTGTCTTAAATGTATTTACTGAGGTAGCCCCCACTGCTTCATTGGACAGAGAATTCCACAGATTCACCACTCCCTGGGAAAAGCAGCTCCTCATCTCTATCCTAAATCTACTCCCCTGAATCTTGAAGCTATGTTCCTTAGCTCTACTCTCACCTACCAGTGGAAAGAACTTTCCTGCCTCTATCTTATATCCCTTTTATAATTTTATATGTTTCTATAAGATGTCCTCTCATTCTTCTGAATTCCAATGAGTACAGTCCCAGGTGACTCAATCTCTCCTCATAGTCCAATCCCCTCACCTCTGGAATCAACCTGGTGAACTTCCTCTGCACCACCTTCAAAGCCAGTATATCCTTCTTCAAGTAAGGAGACCAGAAATGCACGCAGTCCGGGTGTGTCTCACCAGTACCCTTACAGTTGCAGCCTCCTTGTCTTTCAACTCGATCCCTCTAGCAATGAAGGCCAACGTTCCACTTGCCTTCTTGATAGCCTGCTGTACCTGCAAACCAATCTTTTGTGATTCCTGCACAAGCACAAGTCCCTCTGCACAGCAGCATGCTGCAATTTTTTATCATTTAAATAATAATCTGCTCTTTCATTTTTCCTTCCAAAGTGGATAACTTTGCATTTAGTGACATTGTACTCCATCTGCCAGTCCCTTGACAACTCACTTAACTTAGCTTTATCTCTCTGCAGACTCTCCTTATCTTCTGCACAGTTTGTTTTTCCACTCGATTTAGTATCATCAGCAAACCTAGGTACACTACACTCGGTCTCCTCTTCCAGATCATTAATGTATATTGTGAACAGTTGCAGGTCCAGCACCGACCCCTAGAGCACACCGCTCACCACTGATTGCCAGCCAGAATAACACCCATGTATCCCAACTCTCAGCTTTCTATTAGTTAACCAATCCTCTATCCATGCTAATACATCACCCCCAACTCAATGCATCCTTATCTTATGGAGAAGTATTTTATGTGGCATCTTATCGAACGCCTTCTGGAAATCCAAGTAAATAACATTAATTCCTGATGAAGGGTTTCGGCCCGAAACATCATCACTACCTCTTCCCATTGATGCTGTCTGGCCTGCTGAGTTCTACCAGCATTTTGTGTTTTTATTTAAATAACATTCCTCTCTGTTCCCCTCTATCCACTGCACTCATTATATCTTCAAAGAACTCCAGTAAGTTTGTCAAACAGGTCCTCCCTTTGCTGAATCCATGCTGCATCTGCCTGATGAATCCATTTCTTTCCAGATGCCTTGCTATTTCATCTTTAATTTTTTTTGAAGCATTTTCCCAGCTACTGATGTTAAACTAACTGGCCTATAGTTACCTGCCTTTTGCCTAAACAGTGGTGTACTGCCTTCCAATCCGCTGGAACCTGTCCAGAGTCCAGACAATTTTGGTAAATCATCATCAAAGCCTCTACTATAACTTCTGCCATTTCTTTCAGTATTCTGGGATGCATTCCATCAGGATCAGGGGACTTGTCTATCTTCAGACCCACAAGTTTGCTCAGCACTACCTCTTCAGTGATATCTATTGTATCAAGGTCCTTACCTCCCATCGCATCCGTAACATCTCTCTTTAGCATGTTAGATGTGTCCTCTGCTGTGAAGACTGACATAAAATAGTCATTCAAACCTCGGCCATTTCCTCATTACCCAACATCAATTCCCCCTTCTTGTCCTCCAAGGGACCTATATTAACTTCAGCCACCCTTTGCCTGATATAATTATAAAAAGTTTTACTATCCATTTTTATATTTTGTGCTAATTTATGTTCATAATCTAGCTTCCCTTTCTCAATTGCTTGCTTAGTGGTACTTTTAAAGTTTTCCCAATCTTCTAGTTTCCTACTATTCTAGGCGACTTTGTATGCACGACCTTTTAGTTTGATGCCTTCTTTTATTTTCTTAGTTAGTCAAAGCTGGTTCTCCCCACTCTTACTGTTTTTGCTTTTAACTGGAATATATTCTTGTTGAGCACAGTGAAAAATCTCTTTGAAAGTCGTCCACTATTCCTCAACCATCCCACCATACAGCCGGTGTTCCCAGTCTACACTAGTCAAATCCTCTCTCATCCCTTTGTAGTTTCCATTGTTTAGGCATAATGCACTGGTTTTAGATTGACTTATTGCACCCTCCATTTGTATGAAAAATTCACTCATACTATGATCACTCTTTCCAAGAGGATCCCTAACTACAAGATCACTAACTTTAGCCGTCTCATTGCACAGGACCAGATCTAAGATAGCAAGTTCCCTTGAGGGTTCAGTAACATGCTGTTCAAGAAAGCCATCATGGATGCATTCTATGAAGTCCTCCTCAAGACTGCCTTGACCAATTTGATTCACCCACTCCACGTGCAAGTTAAAGTCCACCATGCCAAATGCTGTTCCATTCTTACATGTCTCAGATATTTCTGTTTATTGCCTGTGCCACTGTCATGTTACTATTCGGTGGCCAATAGACAACTCCTACTAGTGATTTTTTTTCTTCTTTACTATTCCTAATTTCTATCCAGATGGATTCAACATTTTGCTCCTTAGGTCTTATATCATCTCTCACTATTGCCCTGATCTCATCTTTAGTTAAGAGTGCTACCCTACCTCCCTTACCCTCCTGCCTATCCTTCCATATTACCTGATACCCTTGGATATTTAATTCCCAATCCTCTCCACTCTACAACCATATCTCTGTAATGGCCACACTCTTTTTTACTTTATCCATACTTCTCCAATCTGTTGAACCCACCCCCCTACAATCTAGGTTAAAGCCCTATCCACAGTCCTAGTTATGTGTTTTGCTGTCATCCAGGTCCCATCATGGTTCACCCCAATACGGGTGCCAATTTCCTATGAATTCAAACCCACTTCTCCCACACCAATCCTTGAGCTATGTATTTAACTCTCTAATCTTCTTGACCCCATGTCAATTTTCACATGGCTCAGGTAGTAATCCAGAGATTACTATCTTTTTGGTTCTGCTTTTTAATTTAGTGGCTAACTGCTCAAATTCCTTCAGCAGAACCTCTTTCCTTGTTCTACCTATGTCGTTGGTAACCACATGGAGCATGACAATTGGATCTTTCCCAACCCACTGCAGGTCAGATAAGATGTCCTGAACCTGGGCACCAGGCAAGCAACACAGCCTTCAGGAAGCTCTATCCTCACAACAGAGAACTGTCTATTCCTCTGACTTTACCATTCCCAATTTCCACCACAATTCTCTTCTTTCCACCCCCCCCCCCCCCGAATGGCTCCCTGAACTGCAGTGCCAGAGTTCGGTTGCTCACCCTTCCTACAGCCCCCACTCTCATCCACATAAGAAGCAAAAATCTGAGACCTGTTGGACAAGTTCAAGGGCTGAAGCTCCTCCAGCACTCTCTTGGATCCCACTACCCGCCTCACTCGCAGTCACACCCGCTTGTCCCTGACCACAGACCGAATTTGAGGCAGCTGAATTGAATTGACTTTATTACTTACATCCTTCATATACATAAGGAGATAAAAATCTAATCCAATGAATGTGACTACCTCCTGAAACACAGAATCCAGGTAACTCTCCCCCTCCCTGATGTGCCACAATGTTTTTGAGCTCAGATTCCAGGTTATCAACTTTGAGCCTGAGCTCCTCGAACTGTCAGCACTTGCTGGTCACCAGGAACCATAATGGGGTCCACCTGCTCCCACATCATGCAGCTACAGCATATCATCTGATCCTGCATCATCCTTTTATTTAATTAGCTGTAATTTAGTGACTTTATATTTAACCACTAAAAAAGCCTTACTCGCTTCTTACCTGTGCCTCCTCACCAAAGCCTCAAGTTCCCACACCTAAACTGGTCCCCTCACACAATGGCCACTCTGCTTTGACCCTGCTTTAGTTTTATTTGCTCCTGCTAATAAATCACAAATCAATTGGTCCACCACTATTGTGCCGATCCCCAAGAAATGCTCCTTTTTTAAACTCTTCTCCCCAAGCTCTCCCTCTCTCTCTTCCAATCGTTTGGTCTGCCACTAATGTGCTGAGCCCTGCAAAATACTCCTTTTTTAAACTCTTCTCCCCAACCTGTGTGAAGCTCTCTCTCTCTTCGTCAATTGGTCTGCTGCTAATGCCAATTAAATAAACTATGATGCAAAATGTAACTATAGCCAATAATGAAGACAAAATTTAGGTGACATGGTAGCGTAGTGGTTAGCACATCACTTTACAGTACTAGCGACACAGGTTCAATTCCCCCGCTGTCTGTAAGGAGTTGGTGGGTGCTTTGCTTCCTCCCACAATCCAAAGACATACCAGTTGTTAGGTTAATTGGTCTTTGTAAGTTGTCCTATGATGAGACTGGGGTTAAATCGGGGGGGGGGGGTGCTGGGCAGCACAGCTTGAAGGGTCAGAATGGCCTATTCTGTGCTGTATCTCAATAAATAAGTAAATAAATAAATTGTTAGCAAAGAGTACGTGTGACATTTTCAGCAACCTGCCTCACTTCACGTACCTGATTCCATGATGAAACCAAACATGTCGACAGAGAGCTTACTTAACACTAGCAACAAAGTCAAGATTCTCCCCTGACAAATCATTTTAGTACTACGTTAATATAAATTCATCTGAATAAACTTATATATGAAGGATACAGACTGACCCACCTTCAATCTCCCGTTCACGGAGTTTACGCATAGCAGCTCTAATTAATTTACGTTCCTCATATTCAGCTGCACTTCGGAGCTGTTAAAATACAAAAAAAAAGAAATTGTAGTAATGGAATTTCAAACCTTATGCTAATAGTGTAAATAAACATCTTTGAAACAATGTTTCATATTACTTTTTGTAGACAAATCCTGATGACAGTATCCTGAAGATGACTATTTAGTTATGAATACAGTTGCTGAAGAACAACCCCATCCCACTATGTGTTGCCAAGACATCAGACATCACTCACATCGGTGCAAATTTTTGTCTGTGGACAACAGGTATCACAGCCCACCTCCATAACCAATCCACCGTTGCCACAGCATTTTTAGATGTCATGGAAGCCTGGACTTGCCTCATTTAGTGGAGGACTCCAGTGTGCATTCCAGCAATACATTCGATAACTGGTGGCCAGTTTTTGTGACATGGTGGCCAATGACTACTGGGGCCGTGTTTTCAGTATAACCATATTCTACCTTCACAATCACAGCTTTTCTGTGTCTGCTCCACCATTAAAGACTTAGAGTAACATACAAAAAATGCTGGAGGAACTCAGCAGGTCAGGCAGCATCTATGGAGAGAAATAAAGAGCTGACATTTTGGGCCAAGACCCTTCATCAGGACTCATTATCAGGATTATTAAAGACTTGTTGGATCATTCAGAGTTTTGAACCTCTCCCTTAACTCAATGCATGGAAGACTCCACCAGGAGCACAAGTTCCAGAAGACATCAGAGCTACCAAAGCAGGTCAGGGGGTGAGTAGCCTATGGCAAGAATCATATAAAAGCATGAAAAATGGGAGGAGTAGGTCATAGAGCCCTTCAAGATCAAGACTGATCTTCTACCTCAGTGTAATTTTCTAACCCTATCCTCATACCTCTTGATTCTCAATGTCTAGAAAAATATTGATCACTATTCTTAATGTAGAAAGAGCACTCACTATCCAGTGTGGAGAGCAACATGGAGGAAAGAAGCTTGTACTTTCTCCTCATGACTGCATGGGTTTCCTCCAGGTGCTCTGGAGTCCTCCAACATTCCAGTGACATACACATTGGTAGGTAAATTAGTCACAGGGGTGTAACTGGACTATGTAGGGTCACTGGCCAGAAGACCTGTTGATGCACTGTATTTCTAAATAAATAAACTCAGGTCTCTGCTACCAGCTGCACCACTGATCCTTTCTTTTGGCAATTTATGTAAAGTTCCAGAGGCTGGTGTATATAGATGGTGGTCCTATTACAGATCATCATGAAATGAGCAATGTATAAGGAGCCCCCAGCCTGACTTACTATTCTATTTTAGAATGAGTTTTACAATACTTTAGCTTGGTGTTCAAAATTTCATAACTTTTGATAGCAGCAAAACTCTTTTTGAAAATTAGAAGAGTACAATAAACATCGAGATAAATATATTTTTTCTTTTTTCCTCAATGCTTCATTAATCCACGAAATAGACATGAGCCCTACAAGCTAAAAAGTCATATTTGACTTACTCAAGATTCAAGTACATTTATTATTAAATAATGTAGAACTTATACAACTTTGAGATTTGCTTGCTCACAGGTAATCACAAAGAACCCAATTGAAGAAAAAAATAAAAAGACCAACACTTGATGCACAAGAGAAAGGGAAAAAAACATACAATGTAGGACAGTTTGACTCACTGTCCCAGACAGTGTGGAAACTATATTAGGTTTCTGATCTAGCAATTCCTAATTTGTTCCAAAAATAAAATAAATACCCATAGAAAACAAAAATGCTATTAATTTCAGATAAATGTTATAATTTGATGGCATGTCAGTTGGCTTCAGAAGTTAGTAGTTCAAGGCACCATTCTTCATTAGAAATTTATAAACTTGACCCAACAGGAATTCTTTATTTCAATTATTTTTCATAAATCTTAAAAAATATTTTCACTTTTCTGTACAACTCCAATTGTACACTTTTTCTGAGTACAGTCACATTGATAAATTATTGTATTAAATCCTAAGAGGGAAATTTTACTCAGTCCAAATTAAAACATCCGATCTCAGCTTTTACAAGTCTTGCCAACAACTTTATGCTAGGAATAGGATTGGGGTGGGGATCTGAAATAAAAATGAGCTCCTCTGATATTTTGCTGGAACATGCATACAAGTGGAGACTGACTCAGGAAGGAAGGATTCCTTCAAACAAATATGATGTACAGTATGCTCACTGGTGGACATCAGTAGAAGTATATTTTAAGTCAGACTTTATGAGGAAAAAAAGTAAATACATAGTCAGAAGCATTTTACGTGACACGTTAAGTTAAAAAAAATATTTCTTCTAGGGTCATACAACCTACCTTATCCATGCCAACCAGAGTACCCATTTATTCCGATCCCAGTTTCCAACATTTGACCAATAGAATCCTGTATCTTAACAATTCAAATTCTCATCTAAATATGTCTTACAATGTTGGGCCCTTGAAGAATGAATTGGGTGAAATTGTTATGGGAAACAGAGAAATGGCAGAAGAATTTAATAAGTACTTTAAATCTGTCTTCACTAGGGAAGACACAAGCAATCTCCCCGATGTATGGATGGGCCAAGGACATAGAGTAACAGAGGAAATGAAACAGATTGACATTAGGAAGGAAACGGTGATGAGTAAACTGATGGGACTGAAGGCTGACAAATCCCCAGGTCCAGATGGTCTGCATCCTAGGGTACTAAAGGAGGTGGCTCTGGAAATTGCGGATGCATTGGTAATCATTTTCCAATGTTCCTTAGATTCAGGATCAGTTCCTGAGGATTGGAGAATGGCTAATGTTATCCCACTTTTTAAGAAAGGAGGGAGGGAGAAAACAGAGAACTATCGTCCTGTCAGCCTAACATCAGTAGTGGGGAAGATGCTAGAGTCCATTATTAAAGAAGAAATAGTGGCATATCTAGATAGCAGTGATAGGATTGGGCCGAGCCAGCATGGATTTACCAAGGGCAAATCATGCTTGACTAATCTATTGGAGTTTTTCGAGGATGTAACCAGGAAGTTAGACAAGGGAGATCCAGTGGATGTAGTGTACCTCGATTTTCAGAAGGCATTTGATAAGGTCCCACATAGGAGATTAGTAGGTAAAATCAGAGCTCATGGCATTGGGGGGAAGATATTGACATGGATAGAAAACTGGCTGGCAGATAGAAAGCAAAGGGTAACGGTGAATGGGTGTTTCTCGGAATGGCAGGTGGTGACTAGTGGGGTGCCACAGGGCTCAGTATTGGGACCACAGCTGTTTACGATTTACATAAACGATTCAGATGAAGGCATTGAGAATAACATCAGCAAGTTTGCTGATGATACTAAACTGGGTGGCAGTGTGACATGTGATGAGGATGTTAGGAGAATTCAGGGTGACTTGGATAGGCTGGGTGAGTGGGCAGGTACTTGGCAGATAACGTTTAATGTGAATAAGTGTGAGGTTATCCACTTTGGGAGTAAGAACAGGAAGGCAGATTATTATCTGAACAGTGTAGAGTTAGGTAAGGGAGAAATACAAAGAGATCTAGGAGTCCTTGTTCATCAGTCACTGAAGGTGAATGAGCAAGTGCAGCAGGCAGTGAAGAAGGCTAATGGAATGTTGGCCTTTATTACAAGGGAAATTGAGTACAAGATCAAGGATATTCTTTTGCATTTGTACAGGGCCCTGGTGAGACCACACCTGGAGTATTGTGTACAGTTTTGGTCTCCAGGGTTAAGGAAGGACATCCTGGCTGTAGAGGAAGTGCAGCGTAGATTCACGAGGTTAATTCCGGGATGTCTGGACTGTCTTACGCAGAGAGGTTAGAGAGACCGGGCTTGTACACGCTGGAATTAAGGAGATTGAGAGGGGATCTGATTGAAACATATAAGATTATTAAGGGATTGGACAAGATAGAGGCAGGAAATATGTTCCAGATGCTGGGAGAGTCCAGTACCAGAGGGCATGGTTTGAGAATAAGGGGTAGGTCATTTAGGACAGAGTTAAGGAAAAGCTTCTTCTCCCAGAGAGTTGTGGGGGTCTGGAATACACTGTCTCAGAAAGTAGTGGAGGCCAATTCTCTGGATGCTTTCAAGGAACTAGATAGGTATCTTATGGATAGGGGAATCAAGGGATATGGGGACAAGGCAGGAACCGGGTATTGATAGTAGATGATCAGCCATGATCTCAGAATGGCAGTGCAGGCTCGAAGGGACGAATGGTCTACTTCTGCACCTATTGCCTATTTTGTGAAAGTCCCTGCCTAAGTACCTCAATCCAATCACCCCTCAGCCTAATCTACACCAAGGAAAATAAAGCCAACCTATACAGTCTCTCCTCATAAGTGAAATGCTCTATCCTGGGCAATAACCTGATAATCCTCCTCTGCACCTTCTCTAGTGCAATCACATCCTTCCCGAAGTGCACATAGTACATTAACTATGGCTTACCAAAGTTTTACATTGTACTACCATAATTCCCTGTTCTTAAATTTTGTATCCTAGGCAATGAAGACTACTATTTTGTATGCCTACTTGACCACCTTATTCACCTGAACATGTACACAAGGGACCCTCTATTCCTCATGACTCCCTTGGGACCCAGCATTCATTATCCAAGTCACAACCTATTAGTCCTCTCAAAATGCATCACTACACATCTATATGGATTAAATTCCATTTGCCATTGTTCTGCCCCCTGACCAACTCTTCAGCATTGTTCTGCTAACCTCTGTCTAAGCCTGTCTACCCTCTCCACCAACAAGAATATGCTATCTCTGCAATATTCCAGGAAGATTTTTGACACAAATAAAAAGCACAGAAATAAATACACCAGTCAAACTTAAATGCTCATTTTAGTTCTAGTGACAGGTCTTTAACCTGGAATTTTAACTCTGTTCTCTTTCCATATATGTTGCCAGAGTTGCTGAGCATCTTCTGTTTTTATTCTAAACTTAAATGGTCTTCTTCTGAATCTTATAATTAATTTCAATTTCTTTTCTCCATAATACTCTAAAAGGTAAGCAGTTATTAATTAAACCTACAGCTTTTTAATTATCAATTGACCATATCACAGTTGATGAGATTGTGGGGATGAATCAAACAAGGCATTAATGCAAATGAGTAGTTTTTGGCTCGTTGTTTTGATGAGCAAAAAGACCTGTTTATCTGCTGAATGTCTATGACTGTCGGTTCCTATTCCACTAACAGGAGTTAAAAAGTCAGGTTTTGTGCATGTTTTCTTAACAATGTAAGGGGTTTCCTTATGTGGATAGCTATTACTAACCTACAGCAAAAGTAACCAAAAAAGGGGACCACTTTGACTTTCCCCTGTCATTTTACAGGACCAGAATTATTTCAGCCATGCACTCAAAATAATAATTTTTATTGATTGTGAAAGAGAATTATCAGTTAATGGATAAATCAGGAAAAATATATTTGCCAGTAAAAGTCTGCCAACATAATTTTCAGTGCTTGTAACTATAGACAGGAGAAATTCAAACCAAAAAAGGTGAAATTTGAGTGAACATTGAGCTTTCTAGAAAAGGGAAACACATGTTGGAAGAAATACAGTGCCTTTATAAATCTCAAGTACATCTAATAATAGTTGTCAATCTTCGAAATGCATGCATTCTTCCTTACAGTGAAATAATAAACCAGTTTAAACATTTATGGGGAAGCCACTTACACAGATGAAAACATCAGGGCTTTATAGATTAATTACAGTGTGTGGTTCTCTGCTATTGCATTAAGTAAACATTGAATATTGCCCAGGTAGGGTTTCTCGTACTCCTGATCTTGCTCCTCAAGACAGTGCTAATGAATTCCATGTTTGCATCTCCTATTATTCCAGCATCAACTCTGGGAAGTGATTGCAAAGATTCTTCAGCATACAGCACTCTGTAATGAAATAACTCTGCTAGTCAAAGAATATTGCAGGTAACAGAATTTCATCCTTGACATAATGACAGTTCCTACCATGTTTCCATCATTTTGTTGGGTTACACCCAGGTGCTTTAATTCAAGTTTACACTGGTATAAGAAGCTAGAGAAGAAATAGACAGACCTTTCCACACAAGATTCTTCAGCTGGCAGAGTTGACTATAAAATATATCCAAAAGATGGAGTAATCATGGAACTGACCATCAATTGAAAACCAGAAATATATTGAGTATGTTTGTTTAATTTTGTTATTAATGGGTGCCCTTATGGGTATGCATGCAGTAAATAGTTCTCTGTACTTGCAACATTGGCTAATCAGTAAATGAGATATTTCTGGTAATACTTTCCCCTCTCCTTCACCATTCTCCATCTCCCTTTCCCTCTCTCACCTTTACCTTACACCCATCACCTGATGAGTGATGCCCGCCCATCACCTTCCTCTGGTGCTCCTTCCCCCTTTCCTTTCTTCCATGGCCTTCTGTCCTCTTCTATCAGACTCCCCCTTCTCCAGCCCTGTATCTCTTTCACTAATCTACTTCCCAGCTCTTTAGTTCATCCCTCCCCCTTCAGGTTTCACCCATTACCTTGTTTCTCTCTCCCCTCTCCCCCAACCTTTTAAATAATGTTAAAGGTAGGTTTTTCACACAGAGAGTATGGAATGCACTGCCGGTGAAGACAGTAGAGGTGGATAGAATTGGGTCTTTTAAGAGACTCTTAGACAGGTACATGGAGCTTAGAAAAATAGAAGGTAATGTAGTAGGGAAATTCTAGGCAACTTCTAGAGTAGGTTACAAGGTCAGCATAACATTGAGGGCTGAAGGCCATGTAATGTGCTGTAGATTTCTATGTTTCTATATACTGCTCAGCTTTTTTCCTCCAGTCCTGCCGAAGGGTCCTGGTCCGAAACGTCGACTGCACTCTTTTCCATAGATGCTGCTTGGCCTGCTGAGTTCCTCCAGCATTGTGTGTGTGTTGCTTGGATTTCCCAACATCTGCAGACTTTCTCTTGCTTGAAATGAGATGCCGCTTTATCTTCAGTAAAATAACAAAGAATTGAATTTTAGGAACAGAGAACCTGGTACCTCCCTAATACTGAAGTGGGTAGCAAGTTGTGAATAATGGAATAGATTAGCTATTAATTGCTGCATTGATCCAATAGCCAAGAGAATGAAATCACCATCCCCTTGACCTTCACAGAAGTGGCAGCCCAAGCATGTAACCTTGGGCTAAATTCACATATTTCTTAAGATTACCAGAGAAAACTTGAGCATCTAAAAGTATTGTTGTGCAGACAGGTCCATGTATGAGAGTAGACTAGCACAGATTGGCATATCTTTTATCCCTTCCAAGGTGTCTCTGGATGGCCTACCCAAGATATCCCTAAGCCCCAGTAATGGAATGCTGCCAGCAGGGTCAATGCTGAAGCATCTATTGAATGAGCAGTTCAGCTGAAATAAACAGGTTGTACAATGTCTGAGTATCCCTTTAAATAGTGAAAAATCCAAGTACTTAATATTGTATTTATAACACTTTGTTTTACATTTCAGTGAGGAGAAAATGGCTTCTTAGGTACCAGGATTTGCTCACATTGTGAGTACAGATACCTATTTATTGTACTCATAAGGGCTCCATTGACCTAATCAGTTTCTTTGAATTCTGCTCAGTGTGCACCTGTTATTGTGTGGAGATTTGACCATTAATTTATGTACAATAGAACCATGCATTCTGTTCATAATAGCATGGAGGATGAATTCATGGTGTGTGTAAAGGGGATGGCTTTCCAAATCAATGTTTCAATAAATCAAGAGAAATCACATAGTTTTAGATCTGAAATGGGGCAAAGTAGAAGGGTTAATTTATAATTAAGAGCCTTTAGTGAAGAGTGATCGCCTTATTATAAATTTTTATTTAAAGTTATTTAAAATATGATAAAATGAAAAATCAGGGCTTTAAATTCAGCAGATTCCAGTTAACTGAGCCACAGGTTAATTGAAAAAGAAGCTTATTTGGGACAACTCTAAAGAACAACAACTAATCAAGAAAAGAGTTCTGATATCCTTCAATTCATTTGGGCCACTATGCTGCTTAACTGGGACAGGAGACTGTTACTGAACAGTTTCTAAACAGCATCAGTCGCATTCACTTGTGTGGCCGTTAGGCACTACACTGCACTTAGAGTGATCAGTTTTTAAATAGCGTCAGTTGTATGTTTTTATGTTCAAAAGCCGTGATTTTTGTCACTGATAGTTGGCAAGAAATAAGCAGTAAGACAATTCTGAACTGCTTTGCTCACTGCAGATTCAAGCATTCATGGAGATGCGAGAAATAGCCTGGAGTGAAAATGAAATGATTTCACTACTTCAACAAGTTAGGAACTATGAAGAATTTGAAGGTACCGACAGTTATCTTGAATGTTACTATAAAAATTAAGATTTGAAGGATGCACCAATTTCTAACTAGCATCAGTCGGGTGCATTTGTGTAGATGTTAAGATGCTACACCATGTTTAGAGCAACCCTACTGTCAATTGCTTATGCTTCTGTTATGTTAGTCACTTGGACCGACCGATGCCGAATTAAAAGGCAGTGATTTTTGACACTACAGTACTTTATGCAGGAGGCAATGAAGGCAATCCATTATTTACATTAGGTGTCTGCACTGATTTTGTTCATTTACAATCACAAGAACATGGAAATGTACACTATATGAATTCCTTCATTGATAACTATTAGGAACCAATACAGTTTTATAGTACTGCAATAACATTGGTAGTGTTCTAATTTGTTCTATATTTCATTTTAAAAAACAATTTGTAACTCAGTTAAGCAGCAGTTTGTTTTTTTAAAACTATTTCCATGAAACTTTGGCTAATTGGGCCAAAATGGCTCCATTGTGTCCCAATTAACCAGAATCCACTGTATATACAAAACAAGCTGACCATATGCAGTTTGAACTGGTTGTGGTAAATGGAAACTCTTTTAAAAGTTTTGATATAAATGCACACAAGGCTAATATTTAAAGAACTAATACACAATTTCCAGCAAATGAGACATCATATCCCAACAGTAAGAGCAGTCCAGGCATCACTAGAAAGAAAAGTCAAAGATCAAGTCAAGTCACTTTTTCTTGTCATTTCAACCATAACTGCTGGTACAGTACACTGTAAAAACGAGACAACTTTTTTCAGGACCGTGGTGCTACATGAAAC
The DNA here is from genome assembly GCF_048418815.1 of Hemitrygon akajei. NCBI lineage: Eukaryota > Metazoa > Chordata > Chondrichthyes > Myliobatiformes > Dasyatidae > Hemitrygon > Hemitrygon akajei. Next base: position 33,184,195 of record NC_133137.1, read on the forward strand.
AGTACAAAAACTACACTAGACAGACCTACTTAGGACCGCATAAAGTGCACAAAACAGTGCAGGTATTACAATTAATAATAATAAATAATAAAATATAATATTAGATCAAAGTAAAAGATTTTAAATGTTGCCAAAAAGAGCAAAAAGCCTGAAGATTATGAAGAGTATCTTATTTCAGCAATGGAAGATGAAAACATTTATAAGAAATGGATAAGTAGTACAGATGTTGTTAGTTAATGCTCTGCAGCTGGATCATTGACTTCCTAGTTGGGACCACAGTCAGTAGATATCAGAAATAACATCTTCTGCTTGTTGACAATCAACACAGGCATATCTCAAGGATACATACTTAGCTCGGTGCTCTATTGTTCATACATTCATGACTGTGTACCTAGGCACAGCTCAAATGCCATCTATAAAATTCACCAATGATACAACTACTGTTGGCTGAATCTCAGATGGTGACAAGGTGGTGTACTGGAGTGAGATGGATCTGCTGGTTGAATGGTGTTGCAACGACAACCTTGCACTCGGTATCAGTAAGGTCAGGGAATTGACTGTGGACATCAGGAAGGGGGAATTTAGAGAACACACAGCAGTTCTCATAAAGGGGTCCACAGTGGAAAGGTGAGCAACTTCAACTTCCTAGGAGTCAGCATTTCTTAAGATCTATCTTAGGCCCAGCATGGAGTCATAGAACACTAGTGCACAGAAATAGGTCCTTTGGACAATCTAGCCCATGCCAACCAATTATTCTGCTTAGTCCCATCCACCTGACCTGGACCATAGACTGTCATACCCTTCCCAACCAAATACTTATCAAAATTTCTCTTAAATGTTGAAATTGAACTTGCATCCACCACTTACGCTGGCAGCTTGTTCCACACTCTCACCACCCTGAGTGAAGCTGTTTCCCCTCACGATCCCCTTGAGCATTTCACCTTTCATCCTTAACCCATAACCTCTAGTTCTAGTCTCACCCAACCTCAGTGTGAAAAGCCTGTTTGTTTTTACCCCATCCATACCTCTCAAATTTGTATAACTCTTTAAAATTTCCCCTCAATCTTCTACATTCTCGGGAATGAAGTCCTAACCTAATCAAACTTTCCCTATAACTCAGGTCCTCAAGTCCAGGCAACATCCTTGTAAATTTTCTCTGCACTTTTTCCAATCTTTTTGATATCTTCCATGTAGGTATGTGACCAGAACTGCACACAACACTCCAAACTGGGCATCCCCAATGTTCTGTAGAACATCAGCATAACGTCCCAACTCCTGTACATATGAAGGTCAATGTACCAAAAGCTCTCTTAGCAACTCTATCTACCTGTGACACCACTTTCAAGGAATTATGGAAGTTTTCCCAGATCCCTCCATTCTACTGCACCCTGCTATTCACTGTGTAAGACCTTCCCAGCATTGTTTTCCCAAAGTGCAATACCTCACACTTGTCTGCATTAAATTCCATCTGCTATTTTACCAACCCAACCTATTTTTCCAGCTAGTCCAGATCCAGCTGCAAGTTTTGATAGCCTTCCTCACTATCCACTATCCCCTCAAGCTTGATATCATCCACTACAAGCTTTGACAGCCTTCCTCACTGTCCACTATACCTCCAATCTTGGTGTCATCTGCAAATTTGCTTATCTAGTTTACCATATTATCATCCAGATTGTTGATGTAGATGACAAACAACAACGGACCCAGCACCAATCCCTGCGGCACACCACTAGTCACGGGACTCCAGTCAGAGAAGCAACCATCTACTACCACTCTCTGGCTTCTCCCACATAGCCAATGTCGAATCCAATTTGTTATTTCATCCCAAGTGCCAAGCAATTGAACCTTCTTAACCAACCTTATCAAAAGCCTTGTTAAAGTCCACAATGACAATGCCCTCTGCCTTTCCTTCATCAACTTTCCTGGTAACCTCTTCCAAAAACTCTATAAGATTGGTTAGACAAGGTCTACTATGCATAAGGCCATGATTACTATCCCCAATCAGCCCCGTCTACATAAATACTTAAGAATACCTTCCAATAATTTAGAATCCCTTAAAATAACTTCTTACCTTCCAATCCTTGGACACCTCACTCATGTCTAAGGATGCAATTACGAAGAAGGCATGATAGTAGCTATATTTCATTCAGAGTTTGAGAAGATTTGGTATGCCATGAAGGACTGTAGCAAATTTTTACAGATATAATGTAGAGAGCAATCTGACTGATTGTATCACTGTTTGGTATGGAGGGGCCAATGCACAGGATCGGAAAAATCTATAGAGGGTTGTAAACTCAGCCAGCTCTAACATAGACACTTACCTCTTCACCATAGAGAACATCCTCAAAAGGTGATGCCTCAAGAAGGTATCATCCACCATTAAAGACCTTCACCACCCAGTACATGCTCTCTTCTCATTACTATAATTGGAGAGGTGGTACAGGAGCCCCAAACCACATATTTAATGTTTTAGGAACAGTTTCTTCCCATCCACCATCAGATTTCTAAATGGACATTGAACCCATGAACATAACCTCACTATTTTGCTCTTTTTGCATTATTTATTTTTGTACACGTATTCTTATAGTAATTTGGATTGAATTGACTTTATTTCTTACATCCTTCGCATACATGAGTAAAAATCTTTACATTACATCTCCATCTAAATGTGCAATCATAGTAATTTATAGTAATTTATAATAATGAATAGAACAGTCAACGTAACAATTTCAATTAATTTTTATGCATTACACTATACCACTGCTGCAAAATAACAAATTTCATGACCCAATAATAAACCTGATAAACCAGATTCTTTTTGAGTAGCACTAATCAACAGTACCCATAAATGATAGAGTTCAAAAGCAGTTCATCCAAAAATGCCTTCCAGAACTATGCCAACTACAGTTCCACAAGACAACTCCTCCCAAACCTGTCTCTTCTAGCTGCTAAAAAACTATTTCCTTGCCATAAAACTATCAAACATGATTTTTTTATTCTCCCATTGTTGTAAGATCGAATTCCTAGATCTTCTCATTTAACAGTATTCCACTCCTCTTCCTCCACTTTCTGCTGTATGGCTGAGGATGTTAACAGTTGGAATCACAATAACTCACATTTCTTTATATACCACATACTATCTCAAATCCACATACAATCTACCTGAAGGTTTAGACAGCTGAAACATCAAGCAAGTTGATTATCTGTTTCAGCCAGCGGGTGTTGAATCCATGGGATTCATTGCCACAGAGAGCTGTGGAAACCACATTACTGGGTAGAATTAAGGCAGAGATTGATAGGTTCTTCAGTTGTAAGGGGATGAAGGGTTATGGAGAGAAGGTGGGAAATGGGGTTGAGAGAGAAAAGGAAAATCAGCCATGATTGAATGACATGATTGATGGGCTGAACAGCCACATTCTGCTCCTACCTCTTATGATCTCTCTATTACTATTCTCTTCCATTCTTACATATTTTAGTTGCTTCACAACTGGCACTCCTATCTTCTCTGTAAGCCCCAAAATTCTCTCTTGAGTTTTTTTGTCTCTGTCCTCTAGAACGCCTTAAAATGTACCTCACTGGTTCTGATTTTTCTCATCTGCCTATTTCATTGTGAATAATGTAGGTTAAATTACTTGTAACAGGCTACTTGATAAAGTATAGATTTTAACATTGCTTCTCTGTGAAGTTGAAGTTTAAATGGAGTTCCTCAAAAATACCTCCTACTGAGTATGGTTTTGCTCCTCTTTTTCTTCTCAGCTATTTCAACACTCTCCATTGCTTCCCACACAGAGCTCCAACAAATGTGTTTTGAAAGCTAAAAGAAAGCAACAAATGTTTGTACAAAAGTGGGTGCAGATGAAATTTACCAGGATGATGCTAGTATTAGCAAACCGTTGTTAAGATACGCTAAAGAGACACAACTCAAATGTATTCAATTATAGGGGCCTTGAGAGATTAAATAGAAAGGATCTTTTCCTTTGGATAGTGGTTGAGGGACAAATCCATAAGGCATATATTGAAATTAGCTAATTGAGAAACTGGAGGGAGACAAGAAAAGCTTTCTCATCCAGAGGATAGGAGCATCTGCAAGGCACTGCCTGAAAGGGTGATTGATGCAGCATGTTCCAAAATTACCTGGATGTACTTTAAGAACAATGGGAAGCCAAACAGTCTTCTCTAGCAGAAATTTCTATGTATTACTTTTCCTACTACAATGAAATCATAACTGATTCTTCAGGCAAAACAGACTTTTAAAAAGGCTGTGATTTAAATCAGTAGCTGAAAATAAGCTTGCATTTACCCTTCAGAGAATGCTTCAGCATTTGAATAAGTACAAATCTTTATCATGCACTGGATTCACAATTTGTAGTTTATACCATGCTTAATCATTCATTTACATAAAGCAACATCAAGTGGCAAATTGTCCTGCATAAGTGTTTATTCTACTGAAATTATTAAGAATAGCATTTTCAATGCAGCTAGCTTGTGAATAATTCAGAATCTAATTCTGAGGTGGGATGAGAATGGCAGGTGAACAGAAATGTTACAATGGTGGAATATGGAGTGTCTTAAATGGTGCACTTGAACGACATCTATTTTCTAACACTTCTGTTTAAAATCATTAATTAATTTGTTTTTGCCATGTAAAAAGAGTAGATTTGCTGTCCTATACATACTAATAAACATTGGAGACACCTCCCTCTTTAGGTAAAGTATGGAAAAACACTACCAAAATAATCTTTGACCATTTTAAAAGAAGAAATATAAAGAAGAATAAGCTATTCAGTCCCTTGCTTCTGTTCTACATGACTTGTACCTCATATCAGCACTAATCCTATATCCCTTGACTCCATTAATAACTGAATATCTATTGATTTCTGAATATACACAATGACATATGCTTCAGAGCCCTCAAATATTCATTACCCTCTAAGTTAAGAAAATACTCAGCTCTAATGGCCAACCCTCTAAAACCCACAATGCTGTACTGCCCTTTTTAAACCTTCACAATCGATCTAACTCTTCCCACCAACATAGCACAGTCTATTTCTCTTACTTCTATATGCCTGAGATTCTTGAATGTCCCTTTAAGTCTGCATGCTCCGATCTTAGACACCAGAGCCTGGGGAAGAAGATCAACTTGGGATCCACCTCATCAATTGCATCACCTTTATTCTTCTAACCTCAAGATAATTGGCTCAGTCTGTTCATTCCCACTTGAACAACAAACACACCATCTCAGGAATCAATCTGATGAAAATCTAAGGCACCCCCTCTAGTTGCAAGTATATCCTATTAGAGGGTGACTAGTATTGGAGAATAAAGTTGCAACGTTTGCTGTGTGGTCAGAACTATGTGACCAGCCTTGTGTTTGCTATTTGCTATGTATCTAATTTATTGGCCAGAATGTAATCTCTGTATTGCCTCTGTACTATTGAACATATCAGTGCCTTAAGAATGTAGCTAACAGTGAAAGTAAGCATGTCGAGATAACAGTGGTAGATGGAATCGTGGAGTAGTGTGATGGTATGGAGACCAGTCAAGGCCGGGAAGGGGGACACGTGTTCCAGGGAGTAGACTAGAGCAAGTATGGGCTATGGAATGGTGTGATGGTATGAAAACCAGCCAAAGCCGGGAAGGGGGACTCGTGTTCCGAGGAGTAGACTAGACAGGATTGTGCGATGGCGTGATGGTATGAGAACCAGTCAAGGCACTAGAACAAGTATATCCTAATAAAACTAAGATAAGAAATTACTATAAAGAATACTGTGAACTAGGCTCAGCAGGTAATTAGTGGCATGTTCATTAATTGTCTCAGCTTTTGTTTGCAAATAAAGGCTTAAATTTCTCTTAGAATCTTCTTCATCTCCTGGTTATTTCAAGAAACCACGACACTAGACCTTTGCATATTATTCCAGATGCTATCCCACCAGGGCCCTATTAACTAAGAAAAGTTACTCTACTTTAGACCTCAAAATGTCTTACAATAAAAACCAATTTGCTTTACTAATTTATTGCTGTATCCTGCACATTAATGTCCAGTAGCATTGCACAGAAAGATAGCTGGATCTCTCTGAGCACCAACACATTTCAATCTCTCACCATTTAAAAAATCCATTGCCTTTCTATTGTTTCTTCCTACCAAAGATGATAGCCTCACTTTCTCCCCACATCATATTCAATCCATTTTGTCCATTCCCATTCACTTAGTCTGTTTTAGTCACTTGAAGCATGTCCACATTATCCTCACAGCCTAGACCACTAACTGGCTTTGTATCATCAGAAAACTTGTATATCTTGCAAGTGGTCTCCTCATCTAATTACTGATGTCAACCTTATCATCCTCATCATCATCATCATGTACCATGTCATATGACTTAGGCATTCACAGTCCATGACCATGATTATTTGGGAAATTTTTTTTGATAGAAGCAATTTGCCATTGCCTTCTTCCGGGCAGTGTCTTTACAAGACTGGTGACCCCAGCCATTATTAAAGGAAACACTGATGGTACTTTGCCTCCCAGGTGCCAGGGTCTGCGATGCTTCTGAATATCCTTAAAAGGGAGGGTGAGTAGCCAGAAGTCGTGGTACATACTGGTACCAACGACATAGGTAGAAATAGGGAGGAGGTTCTGTAAACAGAATACAGGGAGTTAGGAAGCTGAGAAGCAGGACCTCAAAGGTAGTAACCTCAGGATTGCTGCCTGTGCCACATGACAGTGAGGATAGGAATAGAATGAGGTGGCAGATAAATGCGTGGCTGAAAAAATTAGAGCAGGAGGAAGGGATTCAGATTTCTGGATCATTGGGACATCTTCTGGGGCAGGTGTGACCTGTACAAAAAGAAGGGTTGCACTTGAATCCAAGGGAGACCAATATTCCTGCAGGCAGGTTTACTAGAGCTGTAGGGAGTGGTTTAAACTACTATGGCAGGGGGCTGGGAACCAGGATGATAGAGCTGAGGGTGAGCTAGCAGGTTTACAAGTAGATCATGTAATATGTAATATGAATGTCAGGAAGGACAATCCAATGATTGGGTACAATTGCAGACAGTGCAAAGAGTTAAGTTGTACCACAGAAGCAAAATTCAAAAGGGCGAGAACACAGTACTGAAGGTGCTGTACTTAAATGCATGTTGCATTCAGAATAAGGTGGATGAACTCCTCGCGCAATTAGAGATTGGTCAGTATGATGCTGTGGGCAACACTGAAAGAGGTCATAGTTGGGAGTTTAACATCTAAGGATATACTTTCTATTGAAAGGACTGACAGGAAGGCATAGGCAATGGTCTGGGTCTGTTGGTAGGAGATAGAATTACATCTTTAGAAAGAGGTGACATAGGGTCAGAGAATGTTGAAACTTTGTGGGTGCAGTTAAGAAACTGCAAGGTTAAAAAAACATTATTGGATCATATATAGGCCTCCAAATAGCAGCCAAGATGTAGGGTTGAGATTGCAAAGGGAGCTGGAAAGGCATGTGATAAGGGTAATATCACAATTGTAATGAGGGACTTCAATATGCAAAGGGGTTAGTAAAATCAAGTAGGTGTCGGATCATAAGAGAGGGAATTTGTTGAATGCCTATGAGATGGCCTTTTAGAGCAGCTCTTCCACAAGCACAAACAGAACAGGTAGAGACAAAGGAACGGGTGTCAGCATCCATGGAGGGCCACCAGAAATGTCTCTTCAGGTGGTCAGAGTCCAATCGATCCTGGGATGGCAGGCGAAACGAGACATGTGCCCCAATTGAGAACCTGAGATTGAACAGAATCAGGCACAAAGTGGCAATTGGAGGGTCCGTTTCTTGGGTTAGGTTGAATCCATTGGGCCTCTTTAACTATGGTCTCGATCTCCCAGGTGAGGGCAGCCACAGCACAGGATGGTGGAAGGATGGTCTTAGGGTAGGGAAGGCCCTCCTCGGAAATGTATTGACGGGAGAGAGCATCTGGCTTCCAGTTCTTGTACCCTGGATGATAGGTGAGTGTAAATCTGAACCGGCCAAAAAATAATGCTTAACAGGCTTGGCGGGAATTCAGGCGTTTGGCGGTTTGGATATATGTGAGGTTCTTGTGATCAGATCAGACAGTAAATGGATATTCCACTCCCTCCAGTGCCTCCACTCCTCCACAGCAAGCTTGACCGCCAGTAACTCCCAGTTCCCTACATCGTAATTTTGTTTGGCGGGGGACAGCCAGCGAGAAAAGAAGGCACAGGGATGAAGTTTTTGGTCAGGTTCTGAACGTTGGGAGAGGACTGCTCCCACCTCAGAGTCAGAGGCATCGACCTCCACAATGAATTGACAAGAGGGGTCTGGTTGAACCAGGATGGGAGCGGAGGTGAAATGCCTCTTCAGCTCCAAGAAAGCAGCATCCGCTTTGGGGTCCCAGTAAAAAGGGGTCTTAGGAGAGGTGAGTCAAGTAAGGGGCACTGCCACCCGGCTGTAATCCCTGATGAAACGATGATAAAAGTTTACGAACCCCAGAAATCACTGGAGTTGCTTGAGTGTCATGGGTGTAGGCCGCTCCGCCACCACCCGGATCTTTTCGGGATCCACCCTCACTTACCCGCTCTCCGTGATTTATCTGAAGAAACTGACTGAAGGAATGTGAAACTTGTACTTCTCAGCTTTTACAAATAGTTTGTTCTCCCAAAGCCTCTGCAGAACCTGACAACATGTTGGTTGTATTCCTGAAGATTGCTGGAGAAGATTAAGATGTTATCCAAATAAACAAACATGAAGCGGTTAATAAAATCTCTAAGGACATCGTTTCTCAGGGCTTGGAAAACGGCAGGGGCGTCCGTGAGGCCAAATGGCATGACCAGGTATTCGAAGTAACCAAGAGGGGTGTTGAACGCTGTTTTCCACTCATGTCCCTCCCTTATCCTGACCAGATGATGGGCACTTCGTAGTTCCAACTTGAAGAAGATGGTGTCTCCGTGAAGTGGTTCGAAAGCAGAGTTGAGAAGGGGTAGTGGATATTTGTTCTTTACGGTTATGCTATTTAGGCCTCAGCAGTCAATGCAGGGGCACAGTGAACTGTCTTTCTTCCCCACAAAGAAGAAACCTGCACCGACAGGGGAGGATGAGGGTCAGATAATACCCGCCACGAGAGATTCATTTAAGTAAGCCTCCATTGCTTCCCTTTCTGGCCACGACAAGTTATATAGCCGACTGGTGGGCAGAGGACTTCCAGGGAGAAGGTCAATAGCACAATCATAAAGGCGGTGTGGTGGCAGGGAAAGAGCCCGTTGTTTGGTGAACACTTCTCTCAGATCGTGATACTCTGCTGGAACCTTGGATAGGTCGCAGTGACTTTCACAGGGCCAATTGAAGACAAGTGGAGTGACAGAGCGGGCTCCAGCTGGCTATCTTCCCAGTGGACCAGTCGATGTGAGGATTATGGCAGACCAACCAAGGATACCCAAGAACTATAGCAGCTTGAGGTGAGGAAATTAAATTAAATTGTACCTGCTCCCGATGGTTCCTAGAGAGAATTAGAGACAGGAGTGGTGTGCAGTGTGTGACCCAGGCCAGAAATCTGTCATCTAGTGCCCGGGCTTCCAGAGGGGTACTCAACAGCTCCTGAGAAATTCCAGCCCGGGAAGCTATGTCTTCACCTAGGATGTTTCCCTCAGCACTGGAGTCCAGTAGAGCTGACAGAGGCAGGGATTGTTGGTTATAAATAAGGTAGGTAGGATCTGCATCCGGGTTCGGGGGACGGAAGGAAATGTTGTCTGGCTCACCAGGATCCCCCTTTCTACTAGTGCCTCCCCTTTTGGCTAAAGGGGACAGGTTGCACAGAAATGGCCGGACTGGCTGCAATAGAGAAATTCTCCCGCTCTCTGAATCTCTGAGGTTGCTCTGTGGGAGAAAGACGGTTCTGTCCCAGCTGCATTGGTTCCTCTCCCAAGGTGGTGGAAACGGCTGGGCTGGGAGCTTTTTCTAGGAGCTGGAGGAGAAGGCAAGCTTCTGCTGGTGGGAGATGGTACAGAGTGCCATAGAGTAGCCAAGGGGGGTGGATGACTAGTTCTCTCCCTATGGCGTTCTCGAAGATGGTTGTCCAGCCTGGTGGCTAGGGAGATTAAAGAATATAGGCTGCTGGTGTCATCTCTTGCCACCAACTCGTCTTTCACCCTGACGCTGAGACCATCCCGAAATACCTCTTGGAGTGCCTCATCATTCCACCCTGAGTCAGCCGCTAACGTCCGGAACTCCACGGAATACTCAGTGACACTGCGTGAGCCCTGATGGAGAGTGAGTTGACGCTTAGCAGCATCTTCACCACGGACGGGGTGGTCAAAGATCTTCCTCATCTCCGCAATAAAGGTGGGAAAAGAGCAGATCTCTGGTTGATTATCACAGACAGCTGTAGCCCACGTTAAGGCACTTCCCTGCAACAACCCCATGATATAAGCTACCTTTGACTTGTCTGTGGAGTACGTGGGTGACTGCTGATCAAACACCAAGGAGCATTGAAGAAGGAAGGCCCAGCACTTCCCCAAATCCCCAGCGTAGTGTTCTGGTTCAGGTATGTGTGACTCCCTTGGCGGGGGTGTTGCTGACACATAGGGGGTTGCCACTACAGACTATTTGGACTGGTTTGACACAGTTGTCAGAGTGGAAGGGGTAAACTAAGTGGATATATGGTCCACCTGGTCACCGATCTTCATTACATTAGCAGACAGGGAACGAAGGTTTTCCATGACATCCTGGAGAAGTCGATCGAGCAGACCCAGTAGTGAGCCCTGGCTGGTGAGGGCTTGTTGCAGGGTATTTGTGTCCGCTGGGTTCATTGTGGCCAGTTCGTTCTGTTATAAGGAGCGAAGGAAGCAAACCCAAGTGCAGGACACAGGCATGGAGACTGACTTTGGATGTTTACATGGGCATAAACGCTGAACAGCAAGCAGGAGAGATCTTGACACAGAGCCTTGATATGGAACCTTGACACGGAGCTTTGACTCAGAGACTTGACATGGAGCCTTCACTCAGAGACTTGACACGGAGCCTTGACTCAGAGAAACGGAGTCTCATAGGTAAACCTTGAAACTGGAGCTAAACTTAGAACAAACGGTTCTAATCGGTCAGGAAACGTAGTTTACTCACAGGAAAAAAGACCAACAAACTGGCAACTAGTGGTTGTGATGCCAAAGTTCTTATACGGCTGTTCTACATGGAAACCAGGTGTGCTGTCATCAAAGTGAATTAGAAGCAATTGGGAAATTAACGATTGGAACCATGACACTATCAACGGAAATTGGGAGCAAGATAGGGAATAAACAACTGGAATCATGGCAGAAACATTTTAAAAGGAATCTGAGGGACAAACTTCTTGCTGGTGCATATAAGGAATGAGCTACCAGAGAAAGTAGTTGAGGCATCAGGACAGGTACATTAAGAGGAAAGATTCAGCAGGATACTGTAAGGCCCAAATGTAGGAATATCAGCCTAACTCATGCATCTTATTTTGCATGAATGAGTTAGTTTAAAGGACCTGTTTCCATGCTGCATTACTCTTTGACACAATGACTCAATGGACAATCTGCATTTCTATGTAAGGGCCATCAGCTAAAGCAATCCAAACTGTAGACACTGGAAACAATATACATAGCCTACATGCAAAGCTATAACACTACCTTACCTCTTACTGTTGTGAATACAAATATATAGCACTTATCTCAAAAGTTTGATCATTTCCCTCAATGTTTTGGACTAAAATAAGGACTGCTGCATGAACATGACTATTCATAGTTCTATAAAATGTATTTGTCTTTACGCAAAGTTTCAAATATTGACAAAAGTGTTTTATTCAACTTAAAAGTGAAATTACACTAAACCATAAGAATATGCAAGGAGGAGGATTAGGCCACGGCACCTCGATCACGCTCCATCATTTAATTGAATTTAATTGAATCACAGCTGATTTTATATCTCAGGCTCACTTTAATTCACTAACAGATCCAATAACTCCTTTAGTATCTTAAAATTGATCAATTTTCTTGGATACACACGGTTATCAGGACTCCATAGCCTTCTTAAGTGGATAATTCCCAACATTCATGACAATCCTGGTGAAGAAATTTGTTTTCCTCTGTCCTGAGTAAGTCTCTCTGCACTTTTCTGTCATTTTTGTTGTATACCCACAACAAAAGTGGCATCTGGAAGTTGAAATTCCTTTAAGAACTAGAGCACTAATATTACAGTAGCTCATTTGCAAACTGAAAGCTGCACAACATTGTACTCAACCTATGTTGACCACAACATTTGCCATTAAAGAAAACATTTACATAATGTGGATCACAAATAAAAATCATGTGGATGAAAAACAAGGGAGCAAAGGATAAATCCTTGGAGTAATTATAGATAATTGCCGTGGAGTATGTCTGTCTGTCTGGAGGAAAGAAAAACGGATGCTGAAACTCTATGCATTACTGCAAACTTAACTGGTAGGAAATGAAATAAAAGGAGAGTCCAGCAAGTCTGGACAATATAAGAAAAGAAAATGCAGGGGCTGATATGGTCCCACGTGGAGACAAACAAGTGGACTAATGGACCAACTGAGAAGTTATCATTCATGATTTAATTATATTATCTGGTTAAGATAATAGAATTTGTACTGTGAAGTTTTAAAAAGGAGGCTTCTGAAAAAGATTGGTATGCAGAGAGGTAATTGCAATGTATTCCAAGATTACTACTTTAAATTAAGGCCAAAAGATAGGATTTAGACAACAGTTTTATTTTAATATTGCAGGAACAGGACACATAAGCAACCTTTTCCACTTGAGGAATCATAGAACAAAAGACATAACTGACTAAACACACAACATTTGGGACAGAGTAGAAAAATATTTTTTTTTAAAGTGAAAGTTGAGGTTGTGCAATACATCGCTAGATTCAGATGACTATGTAAACTCTGAAGACCAAGTTAGAAACGTTGTTAAAATGAAGATATGGGTACAGAAAAGTTTTGCGGAATGATGAATGCTGCAGATGACAAATAAAATAAATGGACTAAACTACCACTTTCTGCACTGCAATTTCTTCAAAGTTAGTTTCAGTCATCTATTGGAAATTAGTTTTACAGATGCTCCCCAAAAGGTTTTTCTGAACTTAAAAATGAAGCATACCAAAAAGCCTCTGCAAAGCAGTTTTTCCTCAGTCTTATAGAAAAGGTTTACTTTTTCCTAATGGGATATATTTTATGAAACTTAACTGCATTTACTTTGGTCTCCTTTAACAAAATACTGAAAGTGGTGTTCAACCTGATGGCATGAATATCGATTTCTCCTTCTGGTAAAAATATTATTCTCTCCCCCTCCGCCCTTCTTCTATTCCTCACTCTGGCCTCTTACATCTTCTCACCAGTCTGTCACCTCCCCCCTGGGTCCCCTCCTCCTTTCCTTTCTCCAATGGGCTACACTATCTCCTGACGAAGGGTCTCAGCCCGAAACGTCGACAGTGCTTCTTCTTATAGATGCTGCCTGGCCTGCTGCGTTCCACCAGCATTTTGTGTGTGTTACCCTATCTCCTATCAGTTTCCTTCTTGTCCAGCCCTTTACCTTTCTTGCCCACCTGGCTTCAGCTAGCACCTTCTAGCTCTTCTCCTTCCCGCTCTCCCATCTTTTTATTCTGGAGTCTTCCCGCTTCCTTTCCAGTAATGAAAAAGAGTCTCAGCCAGAAACGTTGTCTGCTTATTCATTGCCATAGACGCTGTCCGACTTGCTGAGTTCCTCCAGCATTTTGTGAGTGTGTAGCTTTGTATTTTCAGCATCTGCAGACTTACTTGTGTTACAGAAAGGGATTCTTTGATTTTCATTGCAAAACCAGAAATAACAAGCTAGGTTATTGCACCACCCAGTGGTCATCCCTACAAACTTCAGAAAATATAATTTTCCTATTTGGAACTTTAGAAACAAAATAGTGAAGATAGCTAATTAATTCACTCCCATTGCACATCTTTATTAATTATGCTCATTTTCTTTTTCCAATTAACTTATTGACAAGATGACATCCTTGCTCGGACATGATCAGTGGCAGGCTAATGACTTTCACAGGAAAGCAAAATTGTTAAATACATAAGGAACAGAGAATACATTTTTTCCTACCAACTTCTGTAAACAGCCTGAAGACAACTTAAAGATGAACTCCAGAACATTTGTATTCTTGAGAAATACTGCATGGTGATTGCTGATGGAGAAGGCCAACAATCCATCCTCACCCAAGGATCATATGGTGTCACTGAATAGCAGGAAAATTGACAGTTCATTCCCACTTTGGTTTTGGGGCTTTGGGGCATTGTGTCTAATTATAGCATCTATACTGCCAGATTAAGGATTGAATCAAGCATTTCTTCTGTTTGGTTTCAAAACTGGCAATCATTAAAGCTGAAGACAAACTCAAAAATAGTTCAAAAAAATAATAGAAGTACAACCAAAATTTGAAAAATTATGACAATGATGTTGGAAATTTACAGTGATTGTCAATGTAATGTGCTGGTACTAAAGTAGATAAACATTCTAAACTGGTCAGGTCAAAACATCTTATCAATCTAGGTCAAAAACTGGGCAACTTACTTCATTGTAGTTGCAAATAAAAATTGACTTCTATTATGATGAGCGATCTGCCAAAAAAATTCCAACCTGTACATTGGAATACCATGTAATGTTTAAAGTTCAAGTTCAATTGTCATTCAACCGCACATGAAACAGCCAAATGAAACAGCATTCCTCCAGGGCCAAGGTACCAACAGTCACAAACCACACAAGGCACATATAGCACATATAAGATAGCAAGTACATACAAGATATCAGTAAAATACAGTCACACCAAAAAAAAATAGTCCAAGAACCTAAGTTGCAGAAGTCTGCAATTGAACACAATGCAGCTTACTGAGTGAACACTGGGGAGCAGCACCAATTCCAATGCCGCATCATACCACCTCCAGTGGAGTGCACTGACTCCAACACCTCTCTCAATGCTTGAAGACTAGTCTATGCAGCTGCCCCACTGTTTGCCAATAAATCAGTGAATCAGACTTGCAGCATTCCATATTAACAATGTCCAACAGGTCTTGCGATCACAAGAAAAGCAACTAAGATGCTCATTGGCTGTTAGACTGAACACCGCCTTCATGCACCCACTCTTCCAACGCCTCTCTGATGCAGGCAGCAGCATGATCTGCACCAAGTACAGCTCGTTCAGCTTCTCTGCTAATAAACTAATGGGGTAGACCTGCAGAACTTATCAATCTAAGTTTTAATGTCCAGCAGGGTCTTGCGATTTTAAACAATACACTTAAAAAAGACAATAACATCTTTGACTGACCTTGTACAAGTCGCTGCGATTGTACACATCTTACTGGAAGCTACATATTAACATATTGTCAAAGAAATAATTCTGCTCACCAATGTTGTTAGCTCATCAATGTCATCAATGGACTCTAGTTTTCCTGAAAGCTTATCCAAGGACCCTTTCTGATCTTCTTCTTGTCTGTGAGATCTGTCAAAACATTCAGAAAGGAAAATTAAAACATCAAGCTTTTGGGTCAAAGATAGCAGTTCACAATCAAACTCCATATTGAATTAAGGGGCATTATACATACACATGTAATCTTTTAAAAATTACTAGTAGATTTCATAAAATATTTTCAAACCTTTGTACCCTCACTTCCTTTTGTACACATCCTCCATTTATTTTGCCTCAGACACTTTTATGTCCTGTGGCTCACAAAGCCAATGCTTAATCTCTGCACGATTCAATTAATTCAATATTAATTTGTGTCTTGCCTATTTTACTATGCAAGTTGATGTCATTATCTACACTTTTGAATATCTTGATTTCTTCATAAACATATCACAGTATGTGGCTGTCAGCATTGCAACAATCCGATTTCAACATCCCAGAGATAAATATAAAATGCCAGCTCATGCCACTGTTCTCCAATGGCTCTTTATTCCCCCAGTTGTATTCACTTGATCATATTAATATGCATGCATTCATAAGCAGACTATCCTCTACCCTTTCTTTGCTTCTTGCTACTTTCAGTGTACAGTATTGCCTATTTCAGTGTAATCGAAACATCTCTCACTGAACGCACCAGTTTCTCATTAACAACCTGCTCTTCCATCACCTCTGTCAGGTACCCTTCCTCCTTCACTTTCTCCCATGATTCACTGTCTTCTTCTATCAGATTTCTTCTTCAGCCTTCACCTCTTTTAGTTATCACCTCCCAGTTTCTCACTTCAAATCCCACCCACCCACCCACCATCCCCTTTATCTGGTTTCACCTACCTTGTACTCCTTCCCCTCCCTCCACCTTCTTTTCCGGCTTCTTCCCCTTTCCTTTCCAGTCCTAATGAAGGCTCTCAGTCAAAGTGACAACTGTTTATTCACAGATGCTGCCTGACTTGCTGAGTTCCTCCAGCATTTTGTGTGTGTTGCTCTGGATTTCTAGCAGCTCCAGAATCTCCTATGTTTATGACCTGCTCTTCCATGATGTCATCCAAATCTTCTGTCAAATCTGACAGAGAGCTAAGCTTTTGACCACCTACCTTCACCTCCAACACCACTCTGTTGTGCTTTCACTATAGCTTATTTACTGCTAAAACCTTAACTTGTTTTCAATGGACTTGACTATTCAATGTTCTTAGATTACCCTAATGTGATATTTTCTATGTACTGGAACTTATGTAAGATCTGCTACCTATATTTAACATGCATGGTGCCCATTTACCACAGAGGCCATTTACCCAAATTGTCTCCTAGTCTAGCAATGCCTCAACTTTAAAACTTTCAGCCATCTATTCAACCTTTTCCAGCCCATGTTGCCAAGCACCTTGCATTTGTCAACTACTTGTTCATCTCCATTTATAAGCATCCTACCATTGCTGGAAGTACTTTAGATTACAATATGCTAAGTTGTTGAGTTCCCCCCCCCCCCCATTATCCTTTAAAATAAAAACATAGGAACATTAAAAAATTGGAGCTGAAGGGGGCCATTTGGTGGCATATGCTTTTTTCACCATTCAACAAGACCACAAATGCTGTTTCACCTCAGACACAATCTTCCTGCCCAATCCCCATTTGCCTTGATTTCTTCAATGTCCAAAATACCCAAATGTAGAACCCTTATGGATAGAGGCGAGAGTTTATAATGGAGGATAAAAAAATGGCAGAAAACTGGTATAAAGAATTTAAAGACACAAAATTTGAAAGAAATGTAAGAATACTACATTGGGTGGCACATGACACAGAATTCCTCCCAGCACAATTGGATGGTAGAATTACACATTGGACAAGTAAGGGAATCACCTCATACTGTACAATATCCTCCATTAAGGGTCTGAGTCCTTTCAACAACTCAGAAACGTATCACTTAAAGAAACAAGACTTCTTTAGATATCTTCAACTAAGACAATATTTTAATAATATTAAAACTATTGGAGAGAAAGGGTTAATTCTGATTAATATATTCATTGATGTGTATAAAGGTAATATTAAAAAGAAACTGATAACCAGGATTTACTTGATTTTACAATCTAACAGGGGTCTCCGTTTTTTAAATCAAAAGCGGGAGAAAGAAGCCAACATAAAATTGACAGAACATGATTGGTTAAACATATGCAGCACACATTTGACTACTTCAAGCTCAGGTCTGTGGAGGGAATTCACCTGGAAGAATAAGCTGGAAAAACAGAGCTTTTCTAAAACGCCTTCCAGAGTATGTAAATTTGAAAACGCTGCTTGAGCAAGAGTAGTGTGGACGGGGTAACCGGAGATTTCTAGAAACACTGTCATGACGTGCCAGAACAGATGGCGGCATTTTTCCTGAACGCAACCCCCCACACAACCTAACAATTTCAGAACCAACAGCAACGAGACTTAAGCCAGAAGAATTAGAAATGACCTCACCAAATACTTTGACCCACAACTCACTGAATAAATAAGTATACTCACTTTGCCCTGTTTTCTGTCCTTGCTTATATGAAGGTGGTTTACCTATTTATGCAAGAACTTCTGACAATAGACGTGTAACAGCCTAATGTAACATTGTATGGAAATACAAGTTAACACTGATGCAGACATGTTTTATACATTTAACAAGGTGCTTTATTATTGCAACAGAGTTAGTCAGTTTTTCAACGTTCATCGTAAGCCGGGTCATACTGTCTGTGAACTCCCTGTCGGTTGCCTCTATATGTTCCAGTATTTGTTTTTTTTTAAAAAAAGTTTTAAGTCCTCCTGCGCAAGAGCCAACAGCTGTCCGTCATTTGGCAATTTCCTTTTAAGTTTTTCTAGTCTGTAACAGCACAAACGTGGACTTTCACAGCAAGATTCGACACCAAACATGTCGCTTGTTTTCTGTAGATGTGTCCTGTGCATGCCCAGTAGGAGGAGATACGCCCAAATACCCATTTTAATGTGGACGGAGGTATTTTCAGAAACGCTTGGTGTGGATACCTATCGTTTTTACGCGAAACCAGTGTTTTCAAAATTATCCGGTCTAGTGTGGACATAGCCTTAATATACTGAATCTATCAATGATTGTTCTTATTGAATTCAGTGTCAGGGCCTCAATAGCCCTTGAGTAGAAAATTCCACATATCAAGTGAAGAATACTGAAGTCCTTTGAAACATCACCACTACCCAACCGCTCACCATTCAATAATACTTTACTGCTTTCTCACCTCACATTTTTCTAGACTATATTGCATTTGCCATACTCTCAGCTATTCAGTTAGCTTCATTACAGTCACTTTGTTTTTAATAATCCCACTTATCTTAGTATCATCAGAAAACTTGGAAATATTATATATGGTTCTCTCAGCCAAATCATTGACAGAGATTGTAAAAGCTAGGTCCTGTTGAATCTGATGGTATTGCTCCAGAGGTTCTTCAGAAATCATAACTGAGGTATTAAACTTGGTAACTATGGTCATTTTATTAAGCATTTCAAGAACAAAGAAAACAAAATTGTGTTTGTTTCCTACTCCGACTAGAATTAACAACATTGCAGTGATAACAATTAACCTGCATTACAGCCAGATTCAAGTGGTGAGATACCCTGCTACAGAGAAACTGAAAGGCTTCTAGGAAGTACAGAAGCAGTTATACTACAATTACGAGAAAATTTACTGAACAATTACACACATATAGAATCATATTCAGAAGTCTCCCTTTATGGTGACGATCTTTTACTTTTTATATCAAACCCGATCACCTCCTTAACCCCCATGTTCTCACTCCTTAACAAATTTAGCCTGTTTTCAGGATATAAACTTAATTTACACAAGAGCAAACTTTTTCCAGTAAATGGAGAAGCACAAGCACCAGAGTTCCATAACCTCCCTTTTAAGGTAGTGAATAACCAATTTACTTATCTTGGCGTCACAGTAACAAGGAATTATAAGCGTCTTTTTGGAGAAAATTTCGCTAATGTGTTAAATCATACAAAAAAGAGCCTAGCACAGTGGTCACCCCGTCCATGTCCCTGATGGGCCAAATTAATGTTGTCAAAATGAACATCCTTCCTAAATTCTTATACATTTTTCAATCCATAACAATTTTCATTCCTAAAGTCTTCTTTGACTTGCTAGACTCAGTCATATCATCCTACTTATGGAAAGGGTAAGCATCCCCGACTGAATAAAGTCTATCCCCAGAAATCTGAAAGTGTAGGGGGCATGGCTCTACCCAATTTCCGCTTATATTACTGGGCAGCTAACATACACTATCTCATCTTTTGGTCTCATTTCCACAACCAATCTGACTGCCCAATATGGGTGGCAATGGAGCTGAACTCTTAAGAATTTCTCTATTTCCGCACTTCTTGGATCTGCACTCCCTTTTCTTACGCCTAAACCAATTGCTAATCCTGTTATCTGGCACACCCTGAGAGTATGGGTTCAGTTCAGAAAGTGTAGTGGTCTCCATGGCTTCTCTCTTCCAAGTCCTATTCTACATAATCACCTCTTCCAGCCTTCTATACATGAATCAACATTTCAAGACTGGTATAGAAAGGGCATCAGGTGCTTTAAAGATCCTTTTATAGACAACTGCTTTGCATCATTTGAACAATTGTCTGCAAGGTTTAACATACCCAACACTCATTTCTTCAGATATTTGCAAATTAGACATTTTATCAGCCCTTAGTTGTCAAACTTCTCTGAGGCACCCGACACAAATGTTGTTGATATGTTTCTTTGCATGGCTCCATTGCGCAAAGGTCTAATGTCTACTATTTGTGACAAGCTAGCGGCTCTGAGGGGAGCCCCCCCCCCCCACCTTGACAAAATTAAAACTGCCTGGGAGCAAGATTTAAATTTTTCACAGTCAGATGATGGATGGGATTCAGTTCTCAAGTTAGTTAACTCAACTTCTTTATGTGCCCACCACTGCTTGTTACAGTTCAAGGTCGTACACAGGGCCCATATGT
Source organism: Hemitrygon akajei (assembly GCF_048418815.1). NCBI lineage: Eukaryota > Metazoa > Chordata > Chondrichthyes > Myliobatiformes > Dasyatidae > Hemitrygon > Hemitrygon akajei. Next base: position 33,204,628 of record NC_133137.1, read on the forward strand.
CTAAAACTAAATGATCTCGCATTTACCCAGATGTTAATCCCTGCTGCGACAAATGCAAAAGGGGCGAGGCTTCCCTTATTCACATGCACTGGACATGTCCTAGCTTGGAAAGATGTTTTCCAAACTCTATCCCAAATACTTAATTACAATCTGGAACCTAACCCTTTGATTGCTCTTTTCACCACCTCCGGAGAGGGAGACACATACCTAAGTCTGACCAAAGGTCACATACTGTCTTTTGCCTCTCTTTTGGCCAGGAGTGCAGTCTTGCTCAGGTGGAGGGATGCTGCCCCGCCCACCCATGCTCAGTAGTTTAGGGACATCATGTCCAGTCTATAATTTGAAAAGATCCATTATTCAACTCTCAATTTGGACATAAAGTTCCAAAAGGTGTGGGGACCCTTTCCTGAATATTTTCAGAATTCCCAGCCAAACTAAAGGTTCATCCCTTTATTCCTTTCCTCTGGACATAACTCCCTGACTTTCAGCACTCTCCAGTAGAATTCTACAAACACAGACGGGTAAACATATGTGTTAGGAAAATACATCTTCTCTATACCAATGCAGCTCTGTGGGGATAAAGGTTCTGTTTAACCCTTTTTGCTAATGCAATGATGGCTTGGAGATGGGAATTGTGAGGGGTAAGTCGGGGCAGGGAGGCAACCAAAGCATGATTGTACTATGGGTGCATCTCTTTCATAGATGTGAATTGTACATTTGTTATGTACTGCGCAAGCCTCCTTTGTACTATGCTTTCTTGATTTAAAAAAACAATAAAAATATTGCGGAGAAATAAGGCTGCTGTTACGCCTTATTTGTAATTGCATCAATATGTTGGGCCCAGGATAGATCCTTAGAGATGTTGACACCCAGGAACTTGAAACTGCTCGCCCTTTCCACTTCTGATCCCTCACTGAGGACTGCTGTGTCCTACTCTTGCTTAAATCCACAATCAATTCTTTGGTCTTACTGATGCTGAATGCAAGATTGTTACTGCAACACTACTCAGCCAATTGATTTGTCTCACTCCTGCATGCTTCCTCGTCACCACCTGAAATTCTGCCAACAATAGATTAGATGGCATATGAGCTGTGCCTAGGCACACAGTAGTGAGTGTAGAAAGAGTAGAGCTGTGGGCTAAGCACACATTCTTGAGGTGCATAAGTGTTGATTGTCAGTGAGGAGGAGATGTTATTTCCAATCTTTACAGACTGTGGTCTCCCAGTGAGGAAGTCAAGGATCCAGTTGCAGGGGAAGGTACAGAGGCCCAGATTTCTGAACTTTTTTGATTAGAACTAAGGGTATGATTGAGTTGAACACTGAGCTGCTAGTCAATAAACAGTCGCATGACATAGGTAGTACTATTGCCCGGGAGATCCAAGGCTAAGTGGAGAGCCAGTGAGATTGTATCCATTGAATCATTTTATTCTCACTCTTTGCTATGTCCAATAATCAAATCTCAGATCACATTAGTATATTAGCACTAACTTTATGACCTAAGCTTGCTAACTAACTTTCTGGGTGGAATGCAGAAGCCAAAAATTCAAATCTACCACATCCACTGGATGACACTTATCTATTAGCAGCATCATCAAAGTTCCAGTGAATCACTCAAGGACCCCAAACTGCTCTTGCATATTTGTTTAGAAACCACCAATGCAGACTCAAGGCTTTCTTTGTTACCAAAAAAAATACAAGGTTTTTCACCAGCATTTTTGAATGGCTATCCGGGCTGAAGACTGAGAGGGTACACAAGATAGGCTAGAATGCAATGAACTAGCTGAGGAAACTTAACAAGTTCATTTACTTATACTGTACTTTAATCTACATTTTCCCATTCTCTTGCTTTTCAAACCAGTGCAAGAGTTCATGAATTGACTAAATAGTATCTTTTCCTAAGCACACATGTTTATAATTTCTGTTATTTTTAAGCTTTCTGGCAAGCTGCTTTTGTGGCACTTGAAATAATTGATCCATGTTTGCCAAGATTTCAGATTTGAACAAGCATACAGATTTAAAATAACAAGGATTAAAATGTTCCTAATTTTTGGCCTTCTAAGAAGCATTATGTAATTATTTTGACAGAAAATGTTAACATTTAATATCTGGACAAAAAATAGATAAATGGCCATTTTGACTCCTGAAGACATACCAGTTAATCAACCAAAATACATTTATTACCAAAGAATGTATAAATTCTTTGGTAATAAGCAAACACCTTGAGATTTGTTTGCTTACAGGCAGTCACAAAGCAAGAAACTCTAAGCACTCAATTAAAAAAAGACCACAACAGAAAAAGAGGAAAATAAAACATATCATAGAAACATAGAAAACCTACAGCACGATACAGGCCCTTCAGCCCACAATGCTGTGCTGAACATGTACTTACTTTAGAAATTACCTGGGGTTACCCATAGCCCTCTATTTTTCTAAGCTCCATGTACCTATCCAGGAGTCTATTAAAAGACCCTATCATATCCACCTCTCCACTGTTGCTGGGAGCCCATTCCACATACTCACCAGTCTCTGCGTAAAAAAAACTTACCCTGACAACTCCTCTGTACCTACTTCCAAGCACCTTAAAACTGTGTCCTCTTGTGATAGCCATTTCAGCCCTGGGAATAACTCTCTAACTATCCACACAATCAATGCCTCCCATCATCTTATACACCTCTATCAGGTCATGTCTCATGCTCCGTCGCTCCAAGGAGAAAAGGCCAAGTTCACTCAACCTGTTTTCATAAGGCATGCTCCCCAATCCAGGCAACATCCTTGTAAATCCCCTCTGCACTCTTTCTATAGTTTCCACATCCTTCCTACAGTGAGGTGACCAGAACTGAGCACAATATTCCAAGTGGGGTCTGACCAGGGTCCTATATAACTGTAACGTTACCTCTCGGCTCTTAAACTCAATCCCATGGTTGATGAAGGCCAATGCACCATATGCCTTCTTAACCACACAGTCAACCTGCGCAGATGCTTTGAGCATCCTATGGATTTAGATAGATAGATAGATAGATAGATAGATAGATAGATAGATAGATAGATAGATAGATAGATAGATACTTTATTCATCCCCATGGGGAAATTCAACTTTTTTTCCAATGTCCCATATACTTGTTGTAGCAAAAACTAATTACATACAATACTTAACTCAGTAAAAAAATATGATATGCATCTAAATCACTATCTCAAACAGCATTAATAATAGCTTTTAAAAAGTTCTTAAGTCCTGGCGGTAGAATTGTAAAGCCTAATGGCATTGGGGAGTATTGACCTCTTCATCCTGTCAGAGGAGCATTGCATCGATAGTAACCTGTTGTTGAAACTGCTTCTCTGTCTCTGGATGGTACTATGTAGAGGATGTTCAGAGTTTTCCATAATTGACCGTAGCCTACTCAGCGCCCTTCGCTCAGCTACCGATGTTAAACTCTCCAGTACTTTGCCCACGACAGAGCCCGCCTTCCTTACCAGCTTATTAAGACGTGGACCCCAAGATCCCTCTGATCCTCCACACTGCCAAGAGTCTTACCATTAATACCGTATTCTGCCATTATATTTGACCTACCAAAATTAACCACCTCCCACTTATCTGGATTGAACACCATCTGCCACTTCTCAGCCCAGTTTTGCATCATATCGATGTCTTGCTGTAACCTCTGACAGCCCCCCGCACTTTCCATAACACCCCCAACCTTTGTGTCATTAGCAAATTTACTAACCCATCCCCGCACTTCCTCACTATGGCACACCACTAGTCACAGCTGTCAAGTCAGAGAGACAATCATCTACAACCATTCTCTGACTTCTTCCTCAAAACCAATGTCTAATCCAATTTACTACCTCATATTAATTGAACATTCTTTACCAACCTCCCATGTGGGACTTTGTCAAAGGCCTTGCTAAAGTCAATATAGACTACATCCACTGCCTTGCTTTCATCAAATTTATCCCAGGCTACTGTGGAAGGCGAGGGAGAAGAATGCTGAGCCTTTGGCAATGATCTTTGCATCATCAATGGGGACAGTAGAGGTTCCGGAGGATTGGAGGGTTGCAGATGTTTTTCACTTATTCAAGAAAGGGAGTAGAGATAGCCCAGGAAATTATAGACCAGTGAGTCTTACTTCAGTGGTTGGTAAGTTGATGGAGAAGATCCTGAGAGGCAGGATTTATGAATATTTGGAGAGGCATAATATGATTAGGAATAGTCAGCATGGCTTTGTCAAAGGGAGGTCGTGCCTAATGAGCCTGAATGAATTTTTTGAGGCTGTGACTAAACACATTGATGAAGATAGAGCAGTAGATGTAGTGTATATGGATTTCAGCAAGGCATTTGGTAAGGTACCCCATGCAAGGCTTATTGAGAAAGTAAGGAGGCATGGGATCCAAAAGGTCTTTGCTTTGTGGATCCAGAATTGGCTTGCCCACAGAAGGCAAAGAGTGGTTGTAGACGGGTCATATTCTGCACGGAGGTCAGTGGCCAGTGGTGTGCCTCAGGGATCCGTTCTGGGATCCCTTTCGTTCATGATTTTTATAAATGACCTGGATGAGGAAGTGGAGTGATGTGTTAGTAAATTTGTTGATGCACAAAGATTGGGGGTGTTGTGGATAATGTATTATCATGCAAGCAATAGCATTCCAAGCCAGACTGAATTCTTAGATCTGCTCCCCGGAGCAGCCAGAGTCATAAGCCCAGGCCTTGTTCATATTATTTCATCAAAGTAGCAGGGCAAAAACACCACGGAACTTGTAGAAACGGCAGCCACCGATGAGAGCAATGAACGTCATGTGAGAATGAGCAAAATCAGCCCAAACCTTGCCTCCGCACTCAGGATTTCCAGTTTATTCCCTACTGACAAATTCTCATGGTCATGGGGACTGATTAATATAAAATGTATAATTAAGTAAGCGATCAAAAAATAAGAATTTTCAGAATAATAATCATTTGTAAGGCAGTGAGAGGTGGATGGGAAGTTGCAGGTAATGAGCCCATTATCTATATTCACCCTGGGACTTGAATTGTAAATTTTAGGAATGTTGTCAAATTAACTTTGATGAGTAACAGCAGCTCATTTATAGATGGTATTGGAGAAAATGAATTCTTTCAATTGGTGGATGGCTTAGTTTGAGCACAAACAGTCACTCTTACTAACTTGGCATAGTCATAATTCCTCTCAATTACCACTGCAATATGATGTTGACTGAACCCTAGCTGAAATCAAAGGTTCAGAAATACTTATAACATATCCTGTTGAGCATTAGAACCACATACACACAAGAAAGTCTGCAGATGCTGGAAATCAAAAGTAACATACACAAAATGCTGGAGGGACAGCAGGTCAGGCAACATCTACAGAAATGAATAAACAGTCAACGTTTTGGACTAAGACCCTTCTTCAAGCACCATTGTAGTTTTTGCCCTGCTTCTGAATATTTTTAATTTGTATTGCTAACTGATAATTCACATGATCTTCTTTTTGAACAACAGCCTTTCTAATATTTTCTAATACTACATATATGGTGCCCTCCATGCGCAACTCAGACAGGTAGCTCAATATAAATATTGTTCCTTAAAAGTAAAATTGAATTCAATCATAAGGTGCACTTTTAGAAATGATGTTCTATTAATTTTCCCCAACCCTAATCTAATGCTCCCGTGACAGCACCGAATATGCTTTTGAATATGGCCAATTTCCTTCTGTGGCCTGGTCAGTTTCACAGCTGAGTCATAATTACAGATGAGACAGTGTTTAAAATCAGGAAAAAACTACAAATACTTCTCAAAGTACTTATTAGCAACATTTACTTATTCTTGCAATACAAACCAATATTCATTTAAGCAGCGTGTAGCTAAATTCACTGCTGTATTTCAAACACCCTTACCGTAAATGATTCTCCTTGTTTTCAAGGCATTTATTTGTTCTTTCAGAACGAAAACGTTTGGAGGATAATGCTTCCTCTGATCTTTTCAATTCTTTCCTCCTTAGTTCATAAATTGTGGAACGAATAAGTCTGCGTTCATCAAAGTCATCTGTCACTTCAAGCTGTTTCAGGAAAAACAAAAATGTACCGTTAGAGTCAAATGTTTTGGATAAAATCAATTCTCCAAATCTAATCCAGATAAGGAGTGAAATGGTGCCTCAGATTGTGAAATTAGTTTTCTTAATGAAAAGTTGAAATGAAACCAGTAGTTAGCATTTTCATATCTTTAGACAAGTTGGGGAAAAAGCATCATTCAGTTATTGTAAAATTGTTTAAGATGTTGGCGAGGATTAAAGGGGTAAAATTCTATTTACATACATTACTTAACAAAAGGGAACTTAAGGTGACTATTGCAATAAGTGAACTTTTATGGTGACTCACTGCAATTTAGAAAAGGATTTCAGCCAACTTATGTACGCCAATGTTCTACAAATTACCGTGGGTTAAATACACAGATATTTACTCGCCCAGATGGAGCTCCCCAAGAGAGTACTGTGAGCCAACATCATGTACAGATGGGTTCTTCCTCACTATGTGTAGTGTCCAGCATGAAGCTTAAAAATGTACTCTTCGTGCTTAGTTAACATATATATTGCGAGCCCATTTGTAAAGATTTCAAGTTGGGAATTGGCTATTGTTCATTGTTATAACTATTCCTCAGCAATGTAGCATATATGAAGAAAGTTCATTCAGATAGGGGCATTGTTAACCCTTGTCCCACAAGAGGGGTGAAAGGCTGATGCAGATTTAACTCAAGTGTGGAGCATTACAAGGTCAAATCTTCAAACAAAAGAAGGAAGCAACAGAAATTACATGGGTAATGAAGAATTGCAAACATGCACGCAATCAAATCTTTCTTCAAGCCTCTTTCTGACAGCTAAATAGGAATAATTGCTGCAAATCTGACATTAATGAACAATTTCAATGTGTTTAGTGAGAAAGAAAACTGAGGTACTTAAAACTAATATGGTGTTAAATGACGTTCACAATTTATCAACTGTAGGTCAAAGGAACTTTTCCAAGATTATTAAAGAATTTAAATGAGTCACAATGATGGTTTATATGATCTAAACTTTGTCATGAAATTAAATGAAAGTTCATAAGTTTTTTGGATAAGTTTATGGAAAATTAAAATGTCTATAACTTGCAGCCAAGAATTACATTATGTTCTCATAATTCGCAAATGGCATTCATAATTAAGCTTAAAGGCAGTTCTAAGTGAAAAAATGAGAAAACTTTCCCTCCATCTACTTAGTGATTCTTAAGCTGTTAGATGATGAAAAACATCAATTCAACATCTGGTTATTCAGTCTCTAGAAATGAAGCCATATAAAGAAGTGGAAAAAATAAAAGGAGCTTCCTAGAACATAATAAAACAAACCATTCCACAGGCTCACACACAGAAATTCAAACTCCAGAAACACCTTCATCCTTAAACAGCCAGCCTTCTGATAGTCTGTTCATCAACACTGTAGGTCCCTCGGTCACTCTAATGGAAATTAAACGTCCCAGCTTTCATTTTCATGGATGACTGCATCTTCAACTGATCCATCAAGGCTTTACTGCACCTGAATCACTAAATGAAAAGCAGTCACAGATTGCCTGAGACCATTTGAAGGGTTGATTGGGATAGGGAAAGAGAAGAAACCATCAGGCTCTTGAACCAAAGGGGATGACTTCACTTAACTTCACTTGCCCCATCAGTTAAATGTTCCCACAACCTATGGAGTCATTTTCAAGGACTCTTCATTTCATGTTCTTGATACTTATTCCTTATTTACTAATTATTATTACTTTCTTTTTGTATTTGCACAGTTTGCTGTCTTTTGCACACTGGTTGAACACCTAGTTGGTGTGGTCTTTCATTGATTCTACCATGGTTGTTGGATCTACTGAGTATGCCCACAAGAAAATGAATTTCTGGGTTATATATGGTGACATACATGTACTTTACATGTACTTTGATTATAACTTTAACTTTTTTTTGGAAGTTTGAAAGCCTTTGAGGACAAAGTTAATGCTCCAAAGTTGCTTCAATTTCATAACATCTCATCAATAGCTTAATAATGAAAGGGCACCAAAATGAAACTTTTTTCTCTGAGGGTGCTGCATGCATTTTCTATTTCTGAAATGGAAATATCAATATTACATTCCTTTTAAATCAAAATACTGGAAATGAAAACAAAATACTGGAAAGATACAGGGACAATAATCTGTGGGGAGCTTAACAATTAATTTCTGTTCAACACACATAAAAATGCTGGAGGAACTCAGCAGGCCAGGCAGCATCTATGGCAAAGACTACAGTCAACGTTTCTGACTGAGACCCCTTAACCATCCTACCGAAAGGATTCAGCCTGAAACATCGACTATACTTTTTCCCATAGATGCTGTCTGGCCTGCTGAGTTCTTCCAGCATTTTGTGCGTGTTGCTTGGATTTCCAGCATCTGCAGATTTTCTCTTGTTTGTGAACTTAATGTCTATATGACATTTTATCAGACTATTTCAGCACTATGAAACTACTGCAAGCTCTCTGGCTAAGTCATCAGTATTCAAAAACTGCTGGAGTCACAAGAGACTGCATTTGCTGGGATCCGGAGTAACAAGCAACCTGCTGCAAGAACTCGGAACATCAAGCATGACCTGCTGGATTCCACCAGCAGATTGCTTATTGCTTCATTTTCAGTTAAACTGATTTTGCAACACTGTGATCCTATTATGATGATGCATCATTAACTGCAGTAAGATACAACTGATGCAGAGACCCACTGCATGCTCATGCAGTTACTGGTATAACCCTGGCACCAGAAAAGTCTCCAAATCCGCACCTCTAAATTGGAAAATCTTGTCAAAAGCTACACAGAATTATGTCATTAAAAAAAAGGAGGGACAAAAATAGACCAGGCTGAACAAATATTACATGCTACAAATGTTTAATAATTCATAAGGTTTTAATTTGAGCCCAATAACGGCACCTAAAGACTCAAGTTCCTATAGTTTTGCTTCCAAAACGCTGCAAAATTTCTAATTTCATTTATATTCTTATTCTCTGTCTTGTCCTTTAAATTGCATTGTTCAAGATTCTTGGAACAAGCTATGCTCCATTAAAGATTCAATTCCAAGTTTGAATGAATTAAAATCAATTTATGCTGGGTACAAGTCAGATCCATTGGTAGAATTACCAACTTGCAACATTTAATTCTGTATTGTTTTCAGGAATTACTTATTTCCATTTGGATTAAATCAGTTCGTCCCACTTATTGTACAATGCTTGTTTCCTTACCCCCATCAGCAATCTATTCCTAATGTATACAATAGAATAACTTTATCCAAGTGAATCAGATTAAATTTGAACGGTCTGTCAAGGATTGAGAACTAGTAATTGGGAATATGACCATATCTAATCCATTATTAACAGAGGCCACATTTATTTAATTCTGATGTTCTCATACGCTATAGCTTGACTTTAGACTTATTACAGCTTTGGTCCAAATATGTATGCAAGTTAAATTCCAGAAGCATCACACAGGGAAAAAAAACATAGGTGGGGGTTAAATTGCCACTGACTTGAGTCATTCTTAATGGAAAGGAGGATGGCTGTGAATATTAGAAGCCAAATCCTTTCAGCTTGGAGTTCCTCAGGTGAGTGGCTAAGCTCCAAACAAATTCAGCTCCTTCCTTTGCATGAAGGGATTGATGACCAGGAATGGAGATATTTCACGACTGTACAAGTTTGTTCCATCTGAAACTCAGAAAGTAAAGACCTGCACAGAGGCATCCTTCAGGCACAATCTGAAATGGCAAGTTGGATTTGCATTACTGAGGTGCCTGGTGACGACCATCTCCAATAAGAGCATATAACAATGAAATTACTTTTCTCCACAATTAAGTCCTTTATAATCTGCAAACTGCAGGTTATATTGACTACAAAACATAATTGAACCATGTATAACTATTGTGACTACAAAAATCAGTCAGAAACTGGACCTTCGGTAATAAGTGACTCTCCTCCAAATTCCCCAATTTTTAAAAATTTTAACTACAAGACATATCAGGAATTTATTGAAAAACAGTCTATTTGCATGGATGCATTGAGCTTTAAACCACAAGGGAGCTCAACACTGTCAAGGGCAAGAGTAAAAAAATTCCTGATAAAACTCAGCAGGTCATGCATGTACTAGAATTGGGGAAAATATAGCTCTTGGCTGAAGAAAAGTTGGGGTTATAGATGGATAAGATTTCTTGCTTGTTAACGAGAGAATGTAAAGTGATATTTTATTGAAATTGTCACTTTCTGGTACTTGTGTTGCTTGAATGCTGCCATTTATCTGGTCAAACCTGAATGCTGCCTTGATCTTCCTGTTTTCATCATCAGAGCAAATACAAATGGAAACAGATATGACAGTCGCTGCCAAATACACCCTAACTCTAAACTAACAATGAGGAGAAGGTTACTGAAGAAACAGCTAAACTGGAACAATGACCTGAGAAATAGCTTGGGAACATTTAGCCTCCAACAGCCAAAAAACACCTTCTGCTTTATGCTGCCAATAAAAAGTCATCTGCATCAAATTCTCAACTCCAGTGGACTTTGATCAAATACTTCCTTTCATTAAGAGCAGTCACTCATTTGTGGCATTCTGCTGTTTTCTTAATGCACAATGATTTATAGTACCGCTACAGGTGGAACTATTACAATTGCATAAATGCCTCTTCATTGCACTCTTGACAATCCCATCCATCATGATTGAGAATAAGCTCTTGGGACATTAATTGACTAGACTGGATTCACTCTTGCGTACAGCACACACCTGGCCATTTAAAAATTTTGTCAAGTGAATCTGGTTTTGCAAGTACATGGATGCTTTGCTGGAGGAGTAGGTGAGTTTCTGATATTCCTATCAATATAATAATTTAGCAGAGATGGTGTCAGGGGCCAAAACTAACCTTTGCTGTCTGTATTTAGTGTGTGCAGCCATTTCTTGATATCATATGAAATGTATGGAACTGACTGAAAACCAGCTCAGGTGATAGAGGAAATATTAATTGGATAGATGGATTATCTATTTGGCCTAATTGAATGATGATGCTTTTAAATGCTTTGGGGGTTTTTTTTGTACTCAAGATCTGGGGTTCACAGAGACTGATGAGACATTTTTTGGATTGGATTGATCCTAATCTATTGTTCCATTCATTCTTAGACTTTTATCCCTAGAATAATCACACTATTCCCCTCTTTGGTTTAACTTCACACATTGTCACAGACAAATTTCAGGGATTGAGCTATAGTTCACATACAATTAATTGTATTTATTTATTTATTGATTGATTGATTGAGATACAGCGCAGAATAAGCCCTTCTGGCCCTTTGAGTCTTCAACACCCAGCCATCGCCCCAATTTAATTCTAGCCTAATAACAGGACAATTTACTATGAACAATAAATCTACCAATCAGTATATCTTTGGACTGCAAGAGGAAACTGGAGCACCCAGAGGAAACCCATGCAGTCCTGGGGGAGAACATACAAACTTCTTACAAGCATTAGCAGGAATTGAACCTAGGTCACTGGCACTGTAATTCGTTGTGCTAACCACTACACTACTGTGCTACTTCAGTACACTACTGTGCACCCCATTTTGTGAAATTTGAGTGGGGTATGGGAAGGGGAAGATAGCTATCTATGTGTACTGATAATTCTGAACTACAAGTCCCAATCAGTGGCACTTTGATAGTCTGACCTTCATTCTCAGACACAACACAATTCCATACTGCAGCCAAATAGCAGAAAAACGTGAAAGATAATCATCAGACTGGTTAATTACTGACATCAATCTTTTCACATGCAATATGAATTTAACAAAGTTATTTCGGTTACACTTCTGCAAAATGCCCAGATTAATTTTTGTACTCTAATCATTATATAATTCAAGATGGAATCACCCATTTGCTGTACACAAAATCAATATGCAAAGCCAGAATCACTGAACAAAATGTTTCTAACTATATCGCCTGCAGGTATTCATAGCCGGCAGAAGATGTCAGCTGTACACATCAATGAAAAGGCATTGGAACATCATCTAACACATCTGTTCATGCCACACATTCCACTGTCCCATTTCAGGACCTTATCTCCTGACATAGAAGGAATGAGCAAACATTTTTTTTTCTTATACTCTTTGCATGCATTGAAACGTGTGCTTACGCATGCTAGTTATTGATGAGATGATGCAAAGATACTTAATGTATACAAGCACAGTAAATAGAATGCAATATATGGGATTTAACCATCTATCTGGGCAAAAAAAAAGGATGAAGTGAAGAGAAAATTGCTGGATCAAAGAACCAGTGGCGATTTGAAGAACTGATTTTTATCAGGGCGGTCTGGCTCTGAGGACTGCAGTTAACGAACAACATAGCACAAAACTGAACTGAACTAAAATGAACATAACCTAACACAAGAAAATGCAACAGATGTTGGAAATCCAAAGCAATACACAAAATGCTGGAGGAACTTAGCAGGCCTGGCAGCATCTATGGAAAAGAGTAAACAGTTGACGTTTCAGGCCAAGATCCTTCATTGGGACTAGACACATTTCAGCTGAACCCTGATGAAAAGTCTTGGCCTGAAATGTTAACTGTTTACACTTTTCTATAAATGCTGCCTGGCCTGCTGAGTCCCTGATCATTCCTAGATAGTTTCAAGGACTCTGGTTTAAGGCTTAATATTCTCTGTTATTTGCTCATTCTTTGCATTTGCATGATTTGTTCTTTTTTTCATGCATTGGATGCTTGATGTTTTCTTTGAACAGGTTCCATGGTATGTCTTTGTTTCCTGGCTGTCTATGGGAAAACGAATCTCAGAGTTGTATTCTGTATAAATGTACTTCGACTCTGGATTCCTTTCCCCATGGTAGTATTTTAAGGACTAAACTAGATTGCCTAGAATTATGAACTTCATCCAAGTTTTGTGAACTTGCCCATTTTCCATCACCTAGATGCCATTCCACTTTAGTGGATGCCAACAGCAGCACCACAAGTATCTTGTAGCTACAAAAGTCAAGTGTAAGAGACACAACAAGTCAATGACTGGAGACAGCACAATAAAACCCATTTGTAAAGTGCTACAACATTTCTAACACAACAGCTACACAAAATTGTAATTTCTCAACCCATCAGAGATAAAATCAGCAAGGGTTTCACTTGGTTGCGTATCTTGCTAAATTATCATTACTTGCATGGATATAACAATATTTGGTTCTTGTAATGAGGTTTTAGATTACCGTAGTTCAATTTGAAAAAAAAACAGGGAAGTTGATCTCAAGATTAAATTCAATTATTTTGCATGTGAATTATGCAATACTTTCAGTTTCTTTCCTGTGAAAATGAAGTGCAAGTCTTTTACCAAAATTGGGCAGAGGGATTTCACTTTACAAGTGAATGCATGTTGTAGGACTGTGAATTTATGAAAATTGTTTGTAAGCATTCCACAGCTTTACTTGCAAATATGTTCAAAGAGCATCATGTACATATAAACTATTTCAAACAGAGTGTCATTTAAAAGAATACAGCAGTGAAAATGCAGACACCAGAATTTGGAGTAATAAGCAAACTTCTGAAAGAACTCAGTGGGTCAGGCAACATATGTAGAGATTAGACCCCTTCCTCTCCACACTTTATACTATCTAAAGGGTCTTGACTGCCCATTTTCCTCCACACATGCTAATTAACTTGCTGAATTCCCCCACAGTTTGCTTGTGCTCCATGTATAGTGAATGGTAGGCATCAAGAAATGCTGATGAGCAGAGAGACTTTGGGGTCCAAGTCCATAGTTCCCTAAAAACTAGTAACACAGATGAATAGGGTGACAAAGAAGGCACATGGCATTATTGCATTCATAGGGTGAGATACAGAATACAAGAGTTTGGACATTCTGTTGCAACTTTGCAAATACTGGCTAGACTCCACTTGAAATACTGTCTGTAGTTCTGGTGGTTCCACTATACGAAGGATGGGATTGAGCTGGAGAAAGAGTGTAGAGAAGATTCAGCAGGATGCTATCTGAATTGCCGAGTTATAGGGAGAGATTGGATAATCTTGACTTATTTTCACTAAAGTAAATATTCCTGGACATTTAACAAGATAAAATGGAGAAGTATTGGCAACCCTAGTATTAAAAGAAAGGGGGGGAAAAAACCTTGGAGCTGAAGGGTTCCAGCTCAGAATAATCAAAGAATGAGAATCAGTTTGGGGGACCCAAGAAACAACAAAGCCAAAAACATTGGTGCTTTTTGTCTATAGGCCATCAGACAGTTGGCATAATGCAGTATAGAGTACAAATCAGCAAAATGAAGGTGCATTTAATAAAGACAGTACTATATTTGCTGGGGAGTTTTAAACTATACATAGACTGGGAAATCAAGTATGCATCAAAAATGTGAAATAGGAATTCATGAGGTGTACAAGCAATGATTTGCCACATCAGGATGTTGAGGAAATAGGTTATTTTAGTTCCAGAATTGTAACCTGAAAATAAGTTAATTGATGATCTGGTTATTAAGAGAATTTGGAGATCAGTGATCATGTTTTAAACCGTGCCATGGACTGCTCTTTATCAGATTATGGTATTGCTTTGCACTGTTGAAACTATGTGTTATAATTATGTGGTCTTTGTCAGTTAGTCTTTTATCAATTATAGTATTGTCAGCACTGTTGAAACTATATGTTAACTATAACTATATGTAACTATGTGGTTTTGTGTAGGTCTTGCAGCTTTAGTTTTGTCTGATGGGTTTGTAGTTCCTTTCCTGGAAACGTGCTAAGATGGTAGCGTGATATCCATACACAGCAGCCTCTCCGGACTCTGAAATGGGGATTACCAAACGTTATGTGGTTTTTCTTGTGTGGTCTGTTTTGTGCTTTTTCATGATATCATTCCGGAGAACATTGTCTCATTTTTTAACTGCATTGTATTTGTGGTTTATAAATGACAATAAACTGAATCTAAACTGAATCTGAATGTTAGAATTACATATAAAAACTGAAGAAGATTTTATCCAATCTGAAAACCAGATCTTTAGTCCAAACACAGGTGTGAGATAGCTACATTATAAAATTATTACAGCAAACAAAAAGAGGTTAACCTTTAAAGTAAAGTTTACAACATATACATGTCCCTTTAAGGTAAAATAAAACAGAAAAGGTGATGTGGCCCTGTTAAGGCATTGGGAAGATGGGGTGACTACAGATGTCTGGGAAATGAAGAAGATGCAGGTGAGGGTAGCATCAATGGTAGGGGAAGGGGAACATTGTTCTTTAAAGGAGGACATTTCTAATGTCCTTGAAATGAAAGCTGCATCCTGGAAACAGATGTGGCAGAGCAAAGAACTGAGAAAAAAAGAATAGTATTTTACAGCAGACAGGGTGGGAAGAGGTAAAGTCAAGATAGCCTTGGAAATCGGTAGGTGCACGGCCTTCTCTTCTGCCACAATGATACTGCTTTCAGGTTGAAGGAGCAACACCTCATATTCCGTCTATACAGCCTCTGATCTGATGACATGAACATCTCTCTATCTTTCAGTGTTATTTACCCCTTCCACCTTTCCCTCTTCTTCAGTTCCCCACTCTGGTGTCTTCTCTTTTCTCTTCACCTGCCTGTCACCTCCCCCAGTGCCCCTCCTCTTTTCTTTCATGGTCCACTTCTATCAGATTGCTTTTTCTGCCGTCCTTTACCTTTTCCACCAATCACCTCCCAGTTTCTTACTTCATCCCCGCTCTCCCATCCACCCGCCTTCACCCATCACCTTCCAGCTTGTTCTCCTTTCCCTCCCTCCATCTTCTTATTTTGGCAGCTTCCCCTTCCTTTCCAGTTCTGATGAACGGCCTTGACCCAAAATGTTGACTCTTTATTCATTTACATAGATGCTGACTGACCTGCTGAGTTCTACCAGTATTTTGTGTGTTGCTCTGGATTTCCATCTGCAGAATGTCTTGGGAAAATAATAGGACCAATCATCGGGACCTGATGATCCGCATCCACTGGTTGTCATCTAAAACACCATAAAAACTAAAAGAACTCCCAACAAGTACTTCTTGTATAATTATATATTCATTCAAAAGATGTAGGCTCTGCAGGCTGCACTGGCATTTAATTGCCTATTCCTAGTCATCCTTGAAATGGTTCCGGTGACCTTCCTTCTCAAACCACTGAAAAGCTTTACACGTGGTTGTTAGAGGAGTTCCAAGATGTTGACTCAGTAAAGTGAAGAAACAACAATACCTTTCACGTCACAATGACAAGAGGCTTGGAGGGCAGTTTTCAAGTGGTGGTGCTCTCATGCTTTTGCTGTTAGAGATTGTGGGATTGTTGCTGACTAAGGAGTCTTGGTGAGTTGCTGCACTGCATCCTGTAGATGGTACAAACTACCTATTGACAGCTACCCCATCCACACCTATTCACTCATGCTTCCCATTTGTCCTGTATAGCATCAACCTTTGAATGTTGTTAAAGATGCACTTATCAAGGAAAGTGGAGAGTATTCCAACACATTCCTGAATGAGCCTTGTAAATGGTGTACAGGCTTTGGGAAGTTAGGAGAATTATTTGTCTTTAGGATTTCTAGCCTCTGCCCTGCAAATGTCTACTCCAGTTCAACTTCTGGATAATGGTTACCTCCAGAATATTGTATGGGGAATATAGTATGGAAACTCCTGAAATGTCCTGTGGCTGAGACGACTGACCTCCAATCACCACAACCATCTTCTTTTGTGCTACGTAGGATCCTAACCACCGGAGGTTCCCCATCCCAGCCCCAATTGCCAATGACTCGTTTAGACAAGGCTCTGTGAGGACATACTTGACCAAGTACTACCTTAATGTCAAGATCAGTTACCCTCAATTCACATCTGGAGTTCAGCTCTTTTGACTAAGTTATAATCAGGTCAGGAACTAAGTGACTTTGGCAGAACACTGAGCTTCTGTTAGCAGATTGAGTAAATATTACTTGATAGTACTATTGATTACCCTTTGCTTCACTTTGCAGAGGATCAAGAGTAGACTAATGGGCTGGTAATTGACCAAATTGAATTTTTCATCGAGAAGATATACTTATAGGCAATTGTTTACATTGTCAGGTAGATGCCAGCATTGTAGCAATGACCAGAATGTTCTGGGGCACTAATCTTCAGTATTATTGCTGAAAAATTATCAGCACCCATTGCCTTTCCTGTATCGAAATCCTTAAACACGTGGAGTGAATCAAATTGGCTGAAGATGGCAATCTATCATGGTGGGGACTAATGGAGGAGGCCGATATGGATTATCCAATTTACAGCTCTGTATGAAGACTTTTGCAATTTTTTTCAGCTTTCCTTGGGGACATTTACGGAGCCTACTCCTTCAATGAGTTGCTAATTGCCCAGCACTTGAATTCAGGACTGGATGTGGCAGGACTGTGGAGCTTAGATATGATTCAAAGGTAGCAGATATTAGCGCAATATTTAAGGAAAGAGGGAAGAGAGAAAACAGGTTAACAAGTTTGAAGTTTCCTGATACAGGTTGAGTAAACCTTATCTGAAAATTCAAAATCTGAAAACTTTCAAAATCCAAAAAGTTTTTGAGCACTGACTTTACATCACAAATAGAAAATTCCACAAGGCACTGGGAAGGTTCCCATATGATGTGTTGGTCTCTGCACACCAAAGACAGTTCTGAGAAGTAACCTCACATATGTAATGAACAAAAGTTAATGAAAAATAGAAAAAAGACTGCATAAAGTGAAAAATGAAGATCTCAATTGTGTATTTAAAGAGTGATTAGTCAATGTTGAGTGGACATTGCAGCTTAATGGTATGCTGATCATGAAACAAGCGACGATCTATCAAGATGAACTGAAAATTGAAGGTAATTGTGAATATTCAGCAGGCTGGTTGCAGAAATTTAAGGCACAGCATTAAATTTTTAATGATTTTAATAAATTTAAAGATAAAACTTCTGCTGATCACAAAGCAGCAAATGCATTGAACAGTTTGCTAAGATCGTCACTGCAGAAAATCTAACACCAGGACAAGTCTACAATGCTGACTGTTGTCATACCTTACACAAAACCTTAAAAAAAAAAGTAAAATACAGATACTGTACTGTAACCTTTTAAACAAAACACAGCATCATAGATGGGGACTGAAAGCATACTGTTGTTTGTTGTTGTTCAACAGTTGATTTAGGTATTCACCCAATGTGGCCTTGTTGCTTTTGTTACCCTGCACACATTGTATTTTCATTATAGTACGTAATGAGATGTAATATTTTTTTACTCAACAGATGTAAGACAAAGGCTGCTAACCTTCAGTCAGAAATGACAGTCAGAAATGATGGTGATTCCAAGCTATCCAATTATATATTTCAATTGAAAGCATCAACAATCATGTTAGAATGAAAATGAAGATTTAAAGGATGTAATTGTTAATAGCATTGTAAGAAGGCAGTTCATTATCTGCACTAGATGTCCACCCTGATTTTGTTCATACATGAACAAACATATTGTATAACTCACTCAAGAGAGTTGTGGAAGTTCAGCCAGCTACATCTTTCCATATAAACAATGGCTGATATTTTACCACAGCATGGTGTTGCACTAGAAAAACCAAGTATTGTTCCGTGAGTCTCAACAAAATTCATGTTCTTTATGTCACTTTTACAAACAGTATTAGGGAGAGTTGCAACATAGATTTTTTTTACCAACAAAAAAAGCATGGAACAATTTTAGCTCTTAATTGTCATTTCAATGTTAGAAAACATTCGTCAACATGAATAGTTGAGTGACGTCAGTCAGTTAAAATTGTACTTCTGACCATTACAAAGTTAACCCCAACTGGAGATAAACACCTGTGAATATCCTGTGACTCCATCTAGATAAGTGCTTTTCATTGCAATTAACACTCAGACTACGTCCACACTACACTGGATAAATCCATAACCGACGCGTTTTCTCTTCGTTTTTACCCTCCGTCTGCACTAAAATGTTTTCATCCCCCGAAACCAGAGCTTTACAGAAACACTTTCCAGGGTGGGTATTTTTGAAAACGCTGCTCGAGCAGATCAGTGTGGACGGGGTAACTGGAGACTTCTGAAAACGCTGTCAGATGGCAGCGCGCTATTTCATTGTTTTCTTGAACACAACCTAACAATTTCAGAACAGACGGCAATGAGACTGAAGCCAGAAGAGTTAGAAATGTACTCACCAAATACTTTGACCCATAACTTACTGAAAAAATAAGTATACTCACTTTGCCCTGTTTTCTGTCCTTGCTCGTATGAAGGTGGTTTACCTATTTATGCAAGTACTTCTCTGACAATAGATGTGTAACCGCCTAATGTAACATTGTATGGAATTACAAGATAACACTGATGCAGACGTGTTTTACACATTTAACAAGGTGCTTTATTAATGCAACAGAGTTAGTCAGCTTTTCAATGTTCGTCTTCAGCCGGGTCAATCTGTCCGTGAACTCCGTCAGTTGCCTCTGCACGCTCCAGAATTTGTTTTTTTTTTACTTTTAAGTTCTCCTGCGTGAGAGCCAACAGCTGTCCGTCGTTTTAAGTTTTTCTAGTCTGTAACTACACAAACGTGCACTTTTACGGCGAGATTCAACACCAAACATGTCGCTTGTTTTCAGTAGATGTGTCCTGCGCATGCGCAGTAGGAGGAGATTCACCGAAATCTCCATTTCAATGTGGATAGAGGTATTTTCAAAAACGCATAGTGTGGACGCCTATCGTTTTTATGCGAAACCATCGTTTTCAAAATTATCCAGTCTAGTATGGATATAGCCTCAGTGTAGTTCCTAAGGAGTACAGGAGGAATGGTAGAAGGAACAGTTGAATTGTATGCAAAATTGATCAGAAAGGAGAACTGATCAAGATATATAGTCTTCAAATGAGGTTCAGCTTCCATGCCACACTTGTACAGCTTGTGGCAGTTATCAAAGACCATCAAGGTATATAAGTGTATTGATGACTGTGTTAACTTTGGATCCACACATTGCTCTTCAAGAGAGGAAGGTGTTGAGAAATAAGCAGAAAGGCAAAATATATTTAATAGAAATAGAAGTAAACAGAAGAAATATATTCTTATCAGGAAACCATCTCAATTTAAAGTGATAGGCTATTGTATCACAAGTATTTTGAAGGAATTTAAATCAATGACTCAACTTAATACACTAAATTCAACCATTCACAAATACCTCTCAAGGACTTGCCGCCATTGCACAACTCAAGAAACAGATGGAGAAAGGCTTTTCATTTACCAAAGTAACATAGTAACATTCCTTTTACACTCAGTATCCAATAATGAGATAATGTTAAGCAAAAGGACTATGAAGAAAAGCTTTAAGACATTAAATTCTATTATTTCTGCATTACATTTGCAAGGAACAAGAATGGTTAAAGAATGGGAAGTTATTTGGCCCATCAGGTCTATGCCTTTCCCTTGATCTTTTACCATATGTCTAAAAATTGCTCGCTCAGATGACCAATAAATTCTGTCCTTAAGGCACTGTGTCCATCATGCTACTTGTAGTGAATTCAAGATTCAAACTAGTTTTTCCTTGTACCCCGTTGTATCTTTTGCCCAAAACTTTAGATCTGTGCCCCTGGAACATCTGCGAATGGGAACATCAGTGAAAATCTTGTACAACTCTATATAGAATCTCCTTTCAATGTATTTGCTCTAAGGAGAATGCCCATAGCTTCTCCATTCTAATCTTACAGCTCACTCCCTGGAACCATTCAAGTACACTTATTTTTATAAACTCTCCAACAACTGTACACCATTCCTAAACTGGTGTTGTATCCAATCAAAATTGGATACAGCACTCCATAGTGTTTTAATGGGTTCAAATAAATCATGAGTTTATACTCAAAGCCTCCATTTATAAATTCCAGAATCCCAAATGCTTTGTTATCTACTCAGTCATCATAATCTTTTACTTTCAAGGATCTATGCATATGTGCCTCCAAGTTCCTGTCTTCACACACATTTTTTTAAAAATAAAGAGTTGTATATTTTATATCATAACACTTGTACAACTTTGAAAAAGAAAAAACAAAACACTTTGCCAATGTAATCCTAAATATGCATATTGGCTGGCCATTTCAAATTCAATCCAGTTCTCATCTTATTTTACATAAACTTTATATTATTGTTAGAAACAAGTAATGTGGCCAGTATAAATGTGCCTAGTCAAGGTCAGTTCCCCCTTCCACTTTATTTTCACCTTCTCATATATTAAAAAAATCACAAATTATGACAATTGCATAGAGCAAGTTACCATTTATATTTTTATCCAGGTTGATAACCTTTGACCAGAGACATGACAACTGAGCTTCCAGTATCACTGCTACAGGTTACCCTTAACTTCTCGTTTGACTCATCCCATTTCCTTCAAATTAAAGGTATAGCCTTGGCTCTCAGCAGGCCCCAGCTACACCTGCTTTTTCACTGGCTATGTAGAGCAGTCCATGTTTCAAACCTGGTCCAGTACCACTTTCCAACACTTTCTCTGCTACACTGGTGACTGTGTTGCTGTTTCTTCCTGCACATATTACCAAGTTCCACCCCACCCTCAAATTCACTTGGTCCATTTCTGACACCTCTCTCCCATTTCTTAATCATTTTTTTTTCCATCTCAGGAGACAGATTATCCACTGACTTCTACAATCCCACCAACTCCCACAGCTAACTTGACTAAATCTCATCCAAATCAGTCACTTAAAAGATGCCAGTTCTATCATTTCTGCTCAAGCTGAGACCTTCCACTGCAGGACGTCTGAGATGTCCTTTTTCATAAAATAGGGTCTCTCTCTTCTCCACTGTTCTCCCCCACCCTGCAACTGTTTTTGATAGAAGAGCTGAGGTCAAGGACTCTATTTCCCACGTTTCTGTTCTTGCCCTTTTCCTCCCCAAATCAGAGAACAGTGAAATAGTTTCCCTTATCCTTGCCTATTACCACACCAGCCTCATCATTCTTCACAGCTTCTGCCAACTATGATATGATTGATCCCACCATCAGCTACATCTTTCCCTCCCCACTCCTTTGATTTACAATGGGATCACTCTCTCCATGATTCCCTGCTCTGCTTATCCTCCCCATACCACCTTCCCTTGTGCTCCATGCACCATAGCCATCTGCAATTCCTGGTTGCTAGATATTTTAATTCTCCTCCCCAGTCCTACACCAAAATTTCTGTTATCTGCCTCCTCTGCTAAGGTGAGGACAAAGAAAAACTAGGAGGAACCACATTTTCAGATTCCACCTGAGTAGTCTATATCCAATGGCATTTATATTGAATTCTGCAACTTCTGCTAAAATGCTCGCCATTTGTCCCTTTTGTCATTCTTCATTTACCTAGTTCTTCATGCACTCACCCCTGCCCCCAACGTCCAGTTTCTTTCATCTCCTTATGTTTTATAGTCTTATGGTGTTCTCTGATCATCAGGCACATACACTCCCCACTGGTTCTGCTTCTCCACTGTTCCTATCTGCCCGCTCTACCTCCATCACATGATTCAATACTCTACCTTTCTCTCCTATCAGATGCTGTCTCACTTATCACTTAATATTTCTGTTGTCATTTCCTCTGCTCCATCTGTCTGTCACCCTTCCTCATCTGGATCCACCTATTACTATGCAGCTCTTGCTCCACTTCTTCCCTCCACCCTTTTATACTGGCCACCTCCCCTCTATCTTTTAGTGCCGATGAAGGGTTCTGATCAGAAATGTTGAACATCTATTTCCCTTCATAGATACTGCATGGCCTGATGAATTCCTCCAGCATGCTGCAGTCTCTTGTGTCTCAATGATGGTAGGTTTACATAGGTGAAGTAACAGAGAATTAACAAAGTAAGAGATTTCTTTTTGTAGAATCATCAAATCTTTGTGTAACAAAATGCAATGTGATTTTAGGACGTTCTCAAAATATCTTCCAGATTAAGGAGCAGAAGCTTCTGCACAGCATCTAATGACAGTAGGAGCATGATGCTGAGGATACATATTTGTATTTATGCACAACAAATATACAGGATAAAAGTAATTTAAAAATACATAATGCATGTACAATAATCACTTGTCTATACAATGACTGAGTCCTCTCCTCAGTTAAAATGGAATCCAATTATCTCAGAGGTTCTATCATCACATTGATGCATCATGAAGAGGGCGCATCAACGGCACTGCTTCATAAAGAGATTAAGGAGATTTTGTATGTCACCAAAGGCTCTTGCAAATTTTAACAGATGTACGATGGAGAGCATTTGAACTGGTTGAATCACAGTCTGGTATGGAGCTTCCAATGCACGGGATCGCAAAAGGTTGCAGAGGGTTTGGACTCAGCCAGTTTTTTCATGGGCAGAGCCCTCCCTGTCATCAAGGACACCTCTTGAAGGTGATGCCTCAATAAGGTGGCATCTATTTGGGAGATCCCTTCTTTGCATTACTGCCATAGAGCAGGAGGTACAGGAGTCTGAAGACCCATACTCAATGTTTTAGGAGCCTCTTGCCAACAGATTTCTGAATGGTCTACGAATCCATGAATATTACCTCATTATTTCTCTTTGCATATATATTTTTTTAACTTAGTTATTTTTATGTCTTTCACTGTACTGCTAAAGCAGAACAATGAATCTCATGGTATATGTCAGTGATAATAAACCTGATTCTAATCCACAGGATACCAAGCTATGGCATGTTTTATGTCCAATTCTTAAACTGGTGCAAGAAAATAGTGGAGTAATATATAATGCATTAACTATGCAAAAGTTTTAGGAATGGCTACTCATTCCCACTGAAGGTCATACTGTGAAGGAGCATATTTTTCAATCTTTTTGCGAATGTTACCCAAATAAGAATTATCTTATAAGTACCTCAATTAAGTACCATTCTCCACTGCAATGCCAAAAATTCATAGCAGAATGACAATTATAACAAAAATTGAAATTACTCCTTTGATTCAGATTGAATTAGAAAAACATTTAACAAAAGATGAGTCTTAAATGAATTGAAATTCAAATGAAAACATTCCAGAGTAATGACATCATCTTTAATTTTTGCTATACTATATAGTGTTTCATATCTAAAAACCATGTACAGGAAAGGGTTGTGTTTTTTTAATACTCAAGGGGATCATTATTTCCATTTGCTGGACAGAATGTAGTTATATTGAAAAATTTAAAACTGGATTTAAAGTGTAAGCAATAGCTATACAAATAGTCAGTTTAAACTGAGTGGGTAGTCAGTGGTCAGAGCTGGAAAGTAGCCGTTAATGGAACGGTATTTGACATAGTGTGTTGTCTTTCTGAGCTCATGTGCAAATAAGAAAATTGTTGACACTGGCAAGTGTTTCAAGGGAGCAAGAAACCAAAAATTTTGAATTTTATAACTATCCAATATTAGAGCTTTGCCTTACTGATTCTTTTTTAAATTCTCTGCTACATTTTTGCTGTTTGAATGACTATAGTAATTGGACCCAAGTATTATATTAGCAGAGCAGAAGCTGCACAGGTACAGCATACAAAATGCAGAAAAATAGCATTAGGTTAGTGAGAAGTGTAAAAGCAAAAATTTAATTTGAACAGACAAAAGAACTTTCATGGTTTTAGTAACAAAACATTAAGATTTTTAATTTCCTAATTAGTTAACTATTATTAAGTAGCGTGTTGTGTCAAATGAGAGCTTGTGCAATGAAATTGAAGCTTTTCTTTATTTCATTCTGGACTACTTGTCATTGAAATTGACTGAGTAATCATCCCAAATCTACCAGTTATTTCCTTCAAAAATCCCTCAACTGCACATTTTTGAGTATTAACAGGATCAAGAAATCAGTCAATCCAGAAAAGCTATTTCAGATCATTTCCTTCCAACTGTTCCCAATATAACATGGTACTAGGCATTGCAGTGAGATGCTTCTTATACAAAATCATATCCTTAGTTTAGTGCAGAGGTCTTCATTTCAGTGCACCAGTTATAGAAGTTTATGAAAATAAATAAACAAACATCCTAAAATTGAAAATTTTGGCAAGGTACTTATTCATAAACTGTGTATTGTTTTGGTGGAGGTCTTTCTATTTTCAGGCATACTTATTTTCCAAACTTTGTCCATTTATTTTTTTAAAAATCATATTATACTCTGTCTTCAGATTTAGTCTCTTGATGAGTCAAAACTGCAACCAAGTTGAAATGTTATTCCTGTATTGCTCCGACTCTTTGGTTAGCTCTTTCATGCTCTCACTAAGGAAAAGTATCAGGCACTAATAAATAAAACTTGGCTGATAGGAATGCCAGAAACTGTATGCCATCTACCAAATTACATTATACCGCAATACACAAGAGAGCATGCAGATGTGCTATTTTCCTTTTACCTTCTAGAAAGGTGGCTGGAGAATGAGGCAGACCTTCTGTTGACCCATGACCTACCTAAGCTTGCTTACCTATGGACCATGGTATTTTGCTTTCTCTGGCTAATCTTGAAAACCAAAAGGCTCAGTATCACTCCAGGTTCTGTTGGAATGGCTGTGTCAACCATTCCAACATTCCATGTTAACTTGTCAAAGTAACAATTCGTGAGCTCAGTCATGAGCATTGTGAAATACTATAAAAAAAAGCTGTGACAAATGCATGGTGGTAGGAAAGCAATTTGGTGGATACATTAAAATATATTTTTAAAACATAAATAATGTATTGTAGCGATGTACTACATACAGAGCTAGAGAGGACACGCAGTCGGTAAGTCATTTCGAGACTAATTTATTCAAATTTCGCGGCGCTGGCATTTATTCCCTAGCGCCCGCCCTCTCCGGGCGGAAATGACATCAGAGGTGCATTACCAAAGTCTCTCCCCGCTCGCTGGCTATTTGTGAGCCGGTTCGCCTGTGCAGAAAGTGGGTTGCCACATAACCAGCAATACACCCCCATTGTCCACAGTCTGGATCAGCCTCTGTTTGGGAGGTTTGCTTCTGCGCCGCGGTGCCTGAACCTCGACCGGCTGCACCAAGTCCACGTGGTCTGGTTTGAGTCAGTCCACCGTGAAAACCTCCTCTCTCCCCCCAATGTCCAGAACGTACGTGGACCCGTTGCTGTTGATCACCTTGAACGGCCCCTCGTATGGCCGCTGTAACGGTGCTCGGTGTCCGCCCCTTCGTACAAACACAAACTTACAGTCCTGCAGGTCTTTGGGTACATGGGTCGGAGTCCGTCCATGCTGTGAAGTCGGCACGGGGGCCAGGTTGCCGAGCCTTTCGCGTAGTCTGTCCAGGATTGCTGCGGGTTCTTCCTCTTGCCCCCTTGGGGCTGGTATGAACTCTCCTGGGATGGCCAGGGGTGCGCCGTACACCAACTCAGCCGACGAGGCATGCAGATCCTCTTTGGGCGCCGTGCGGATTCCAAGCAGGACCAAAGGAAGTTTGTCCACCCAGTTAGGTCCTCTCAGGCGGGCCATGAGAGCCGAATTCAAGTGACAGTGGAAGCATTCCACTAGTCCGTTCGACTGTGGGTGGTAGGCAGTTGTGTGGTGTAGCTGCATCCCCAACAGGCTGGCCACAGCCAACCACAGGCTGGAGGTGAACTGGGTGCCTCTGTCGGAGGTAATGTGGGCCGGTACCCCGAAGCGAGATACCCAGGTTGCGATCAGTGCTCGGGCGCAGGAATCAGCAGATGTGTCAGTGAGCGGGACCACCTCTGGCCACCTCGTGAACCGGTCTACCATAGTTAGGAGGTACCGTGCTCCTCGGGACACTGGTAGGGGGCCCACGATATCCACATGAATGTGGAAAAACCTCCGGTGGGTGGGTTCGAACTGCTGCGGCGGGGCTTTAATGTGCCGCTGCACCTTGGCTGTTTGGCACTGCGTGCACGTTCTGGCCGATTCACTGACCTGCTTGCGAAGTCCATGCCACGCGAACTTGCTGGAGACCAGCCGGACGGTTGTCCTGATAGATGGGTGCGCCAAACCGTGTATGGAGTCGAAAACTCGCCGCCTCCAGGCTGCCGGGACGATGGGGCGAGGTTGGCCGGTAGCCATGTCGCACAGGAGGGTCCTCTCACCTGGGCCTACGAGAAAGTCCTGCAGCTGCAAACCCAAGACTGCGGTCCTGTAGCTGGGCATCTCGTCGTCTGCCTGCTGCGCCTCCGCCAGTGCTGCATAGTCCACCCCCAGGGACAGGGCCTGGACAGCTGGTCTGGAGTGTGCATCCGCCATGATGTTGTCCTTTCCCGAGACGTGCTGGATGTCCATCGTGTACTCGGAGATGTAGGACAGATGTCGCTGCTGGCGAGCCGACCAGGGATCGGACACCTTCGTGAACGCGAAGGTCAACGATTTGTGGTCCGTGAACGCGCCTTCTAAGAAGTACCTGAAATGCCGGATTGCCAGATACAGTGCCAACAGCTCCCGGTCGAAAGCACTGTACTTGAGTTCGGGTGGTTGTAGGTGCTTGCTGAAGAACGCCAGGGGTTGCCAGCGCCCCTCGATGAGCTGCTCCAGCATCCCACCGACTGCTGTGTTGGATGCGTCCACCGTGAGGGCAGTCGGAATGTCCGTGCTGGGGTGCACCAGCATCGCGGCATCTGCCAAGGCTTCCTTGGCTTTAACGAAAGCGGCCGTGGCCTCCTCGTCCCAAGTAATGTCCTTGCCTTTACCCGACATCAGGGTGTACAAAGGGCGCATGATACGGGCTGCTGAGGGGAGGAAACGGTGGTAGAAGTTCACCATATCAACAAATGCCTGCAGGCCTTTGACCGTGTTGGGCCGGGCAAAGTGGCGGATCGCGTCTACCTTGGCGGGCAGAGGTGTTGCCCCGTCTTTGGTAATCCTGTGGCCCAGGAAGTCAATGGTATCGAGACCAAACTGGCATTTGGTCAGGTTGATCGCGAGGCCGAAATCACTCAGGCGGGAGTAGAGCTGGCGGAGGTGGGACAGATGCTCCTGGCGACTACTGCTGGCTATAAGGATGTCGTCCAAATAGATGAACGCAAAGTCCAGGTCACGTCCCACTGCATCCATTAGCCGCTGGAACGTCTCTGCGGCATTCAGAGGAACTCGAACAGGATGAACGGGATGATGAGTGCTGTTTTGGGGATGTCTTCAGGGTGCACCGGGATTTGATGGTATCCCCGGACGAGGTCAACTATGGAAAATATTCTTGCCCCGTGCAGGTTTGCTGCAAAGTCCTGTATGTGTGGCATGGGGTAGCGGTCTGAAGTTGTAGCCTCGTTCAGTCTGCGGTAGTCACCGCATGGTCTCCAACCCCCGGCTGCTTTGGGCACCATGTGCAGGGGGGAGGCCCATGGGCCGTCGGACCTCCGTACGATCCTCAATTCCTCCATCCTCTTGAACTCCTCCTTCGCCAGGCGGAGCTTTTCCCGGGGGAGCCTTCGTGCCCGGGCATGGAGGGGCAGTCCCTGGGTCGGAATGTGGTGCTGTACCCCGTGTCTGGGCATGGCTGCCATGAATTGCGGTGCCAGAATCGATGGAAAGTCCGCCAGGATTCTGGTGAATTCGTTGTCCGACAGCATGATGGAGTCTAGGTGTGGGGCCGGCAACTTGGCTTCACCCAGAGAGACCGTCCGGAAAGTCTCGGCATGTACCAGTCTTTTCCCTTGCAAGTCGACCAGCAGGCCGTGAGCTCGCAAGAAGTCCGCCCCCAGGAGTGGTTGGGCCACCGCGGCCAGTGTGAAGTCCCACGTGAACCGGCTGGCGCCGAACTGCAGCTGCACTGTGCAGGTGCCATAGGTCCGTATCGTGCTGCCGTTTGCGGACCTCAGGGTGGGTCCTGGCTTCTTGTTACAGGTGTCGTACCCCGTCAGGGGCAAGATGCTCATTTCTGCTCCAGTGTCGACCAAGAAGCAGTGTCCCGACTGTTTGTCCCAGACGTACAAGAGGCTGTCCTGGTGGCCAGCCGCCATAGTCATTAGCACCTGCTGGCCCTGGCCCTGGCCTTTGCAGGGCGGGCGAAAACGGCGGGCTCCTGTGCCCCACCACTGGTGATAGAAACACCACTGTTCACTGGCCTCCTCACTCCTGCCTCTGTGTTGTGTGTGCCCTCCTGCCGGGCCTGGTCTGGTCTGCTGTTGGGTGCGTGGCCTGGTAATCTGACCGACGGACACCACGCTCTCCCTTTTAGCTTTCCACAGCACATCTGCCCAGGCTGCCACCTTCCGAGGGTCGCTGAAATCTGCGTCGGCCAGCAGCAGATGTATGTCCTCGGGCAGTCACTCTAGGAACGCTTGCTCGAACGTGAGGCAGGGCTTGTGTCTGTCAGCCAGGGCCAGCATCTTGTTCATCAATGCTGACGGCAGTCCGTCTCCCAAACCGTCCAGGTGAAGCAGGCGGGCACCCCGCTCACGCCTCGAGAGGTCAAAGATCCCAATGAGCAGCGCTTTGAATGCTTCATATTTGCCTTCTTCCGGGGGCGACTGTATGAAATCCGCATCCAGGGCGGCCATCTCCTGGTCAAGGGCGCTCACCACGTGGTAGTAACGCGTGGAATCAGAAGATATCTGCCAAATCTGGAACTGGGCTTCTGCTTGGCTGAACCACACGCGTGGTCGCAGCGTCCAGAAAGTTGGCAGTTTTAGCGAAACTGCGTGAACAGATGAAGAGTCGGTCATCTTTGGTCCCAATCCCGTTTGGACCGTCGGGGTCACCAATGTAGCGATGTACTACATACAGAGCTAGAGACGACACGCAGTCGGTAAGTCCTTTCGAGACTAGTTTATTCAAACTTCTCGGCGCTGGCATTTAATCCCTAGCACCCACCCTCTCCGGGCGGAAATTATGTCAAAGGTCCATTACCAAAGTCTCTCCCCACGCGCTGGCTATTTGTGAGCCAGTTCGCCTGCGCAGAAAGTGGGTCGCCACAGTATATTTTAATAAAATATTATATATATTTATAGTCCTGAAGCCCTGGACTAAAAATTATCTCACCAAGAATTTCAAATGATGACTTAAGAAAATCTGTCATGCATCAAAAATTTTAATTGCACCACAGTAAACATTAAAACAAATTAAAAATGTATGAAATAGGTGCTCATATTTATATTAAATGTTCTTCTTACTTTACCACACATGCACACACACAAACCCCCCTGAAGTAACATACATAAAATGCTGGAGGAACTTAGCAAACCAGACGACTTCAGTGGAGGAGAATAAACAGTCCACTCAAGTGTTAACTTCTCCCACAGATGGAAAACAAAATTAGAATTTCAAAAAGCCAAAAAAGTCTTCCCTTCACTGTCAAAACCAGCAGCCCTGATAGCCACACGACATGTGATTTAGACATTACACGCAAGAGTTTCACGTAAAAAGACAGTTGGCCGTACAGTGGCTTTAAACCACTCAAGCCAGGGCACCGAAAGTGTCATCCCTCTTGATCACAAGGTGCTATACCAGTTATGCTGCAGAGGACTCTAATGGGAGCTTTAAATGAGCAGGCTACAGGAATTAGCTAGTGGATAGGTAGAACTACCTACCTGTTTCAGCGACATGTTACTTTAAACCTTGACTGCATTGCAATACTAAAGAATGTTGAGATGACAAGAAGATGACTCATAGATTGGAACCAATCCTTTCTAGCTTGGATGTGGTAGGATATTTCATAAGAAAATATTTGGACCTAATTACATTTCTATATGCAATGGATCAAGGTCGACTCCCATTTGATTACAGACAGATATCATTTCATATCTGTTGCTGCAGTAGACCACTCATGCAAAGATGGATTGGTATCCACAATTTTGATTGTGCCAGTATTCAGTCAGATTTCAAATGGTTCTATAGCAGTTTAACATAATATCTTCCAGGAGATTATTATTATTAGGACAATTAAGACACTATCATGGAAAAGTAACTTTGACTTCATCGATCATTCATTTGCTATTATTACCACTCTGACAATGCACATACTGTTTCCTAACAGCAAGTTAGTGGCACTCACATCAAGATGGCACAGACTGAAGGGCAGAACAACAATACAAACATTCTCCAAAGCTATCCGTACTCTTCACTATAGGCAGCAGTCTTCCACCAACCATACTCCAATATTGAAGCTCATATGTATACTAAGACAAGCAATAAAATAACACACAAGGGTGATTTTTCTTGAATTAACAGATTAACTGAGAGGTATGGAAATAAAGACAAAAGAACCTCTCACTGCTACGGTCAGAAGTTCCCACCTGCCTCAAAAAGTCAACAATTATACCAGTGTCTAAAAAGAATAGTGTGAGCTGCCTCAATGACTATTGTCTGGTAGCACTCACATCTATGGGATGAAATACTTTGAAAGGTTGGTCATGGCTAGAAAGAACTCATGCCTCAGCAAGGACCTAGAGCCACTGCAATTCGCCTATCTCCACAATAGGTCTAGGACAGTTTCAATCTCAGTGACTCTTGTGATGACCCCTAGGTTTATCTTGCCATGGGCTATCATTTTAAGATGTCAGCCGCCAGCTTTCTTGGCTCCTGTTTAATTCTGACTGAAAGAGAGAGGGGCGGAACTATTTGACTCTGCAGCTTGTTTTGATCTAAGCAAGGACACTCACTCACACACAGTCAGTCGCAGTTGGAGTCAGACAATGGAAGGACGCCAGTGAGTAAGGGCTCACTGGTTGGATCTTTCAAGTGTCCACAAGGGTGGGTTGAGCATCGACCCAGCACATCAATAAGTGGCTATCATGTTGTGTGATTGGGGCAACCTTGTGGAATCTACTTATGTGTTAACCCTCGCCTGGGTGGTAGTTCCCTTTGAAAACAGCACTCCTGTGATAAGCTAGTATTGGTGATAATTTGTAAGTGTGTTTGGAACAACAAAAGATATAACCTACGGTGATTGTTATCCTGTGTTACCACCATGGAACCTGTGGAATATGACATAAATACCTTCTCTCGACATTCACCTTGGATTTTAAGCCTGAGGCCCCCCCACCCCTGAGCTCAATAGTTTGGAAATTATATTTACACATAGGTATACTCATAACACTGTTAACTTCTGATTATTCTTGTTTAAGTTGCTATATTAAGTAGATACTAATAAAGATAGTGGTTTTAACGTCAAAACTAGACTCTAGGCATGGTCTATTGCTGCTGGTTCATCTAAACCATTACGGGTACGTAACAAAATTGGAGCCTGCGTCTGGGATATGAACAAATTTGGGGGCTTATTGATTGATCAAATACAGATTTGATAGGGGAAATCCCTTTTGATTTACTTGTGTGAGAGAAAATCAGCAGTAATGGATGTTGGTAAATTTCTGGAAGCACCAACCTCTGAGGCATTAGAAGACGCCAGAAGGTTTGAGTTGTTAAGTACAGTATTGCTAAAAAGTTAAAACTTACTAAGGTGAAATCGACAATGAAGAGGGCACAGATGCAGAGGATAATAGCCTAGTATTATGTATCCAAGAATGTGTTTCAAGCGGAAGAACTGGAATTGTTTCCAGAGAGTAAACCTGCTGAATGTGAGCTCCAGTATCAGATGTTAAAATTAGATGGATGCTGAGGACAGGCGAAGACAGCAACAGTTCGAGTTTGAGTTACGAGTAAAACAGCTCAAGGCTGAGGAAGCGGACAAACAGAGGGCAGAGGCTGAAAAACAGAGGGAGGAAGCCGAAAAACAGGGCGGAAGCAGAAAGACAGAGGCGGTTTGAGCAGGAAAAGATGGAGAGATTGCAGCAAGGAGGTATAGTGCTAGACCCTGGCAAGGGCTTTAGTGCCAATTGGGAGGTTAAATTGGTAGCTCTATTTGATGAAGCAGAATTGATAAGTACTTCTTGCATTTTGAAAAGGTGGCTCAGAGTCAAAAGTGGCCAAAAAGAAGTTGACCTGTTTTGTTACAAAGTTGTATTTAAGGGTAAAGCCCAACAAGCTTATTTGGCCCTATCACTTGAAGATGCAGCTAATTATGATATTGTGAAACGGGCAGTGCTTAAAGCTTATGAGATGGTTCTGGAAGCTTACAGAGAAAGGTTTAGAAATTTGAATAAGTCTATGACCCAGACTTACGTGGAATTTGCTTATGTGAAGCTTGTGTACTTTGATCATTGGTGCACACCTAAGAATGTAAATGATGATTTTAACAGCTTGAAAGAGTTGGTTTTGATTGAAGAATTCAAAAGGTGTGTCCCTAATGATATAAAGACATATTTAGATGAATAGGATGCTGCCACTTTACGGGAGTCTGCTAGATCAGCAGATGAGTTTGCTTTTAACCCACAAGGCTAAGTTTACCCCGAATAAGAGCTTCCAAAAGAGTAGCAGGGATAACCCGCAGTGTAAACCATAAATTAAATTGGGAACTAGTGACAAAAGGAAGGATGAAGGGAGGCAGTCAAACGAGAAATATTCTGGTCTTACTTGTTACTATGGTAAGAAAGCTGGTCACATGATGGCTAATGGTACCGTTCTGAAGAAGAGAAAAGGAAAAGGAGGCAGTCCCAAATGCCTGTGTTCAGTATGTCGAAGCACCTAAAAACCCACCAGGTTCTGAGCATTCTGTTGAAGTTCAGTTGTTACGAAAACCCCGTAACCAGGTAACTTACCAGCAAAGATAGATGGATCAGCTGAGTCGGATGCTACTATTTTCAACCGTTTTATTCAACAAGGGCACAAACGTATGGTTAATACAAAACATTCAGATCATCAAAACTCAATCTAAAACACCGGTGTAATAATAATCATTCAAAACACAAGCTCGATCGTCGTCTAGGGGTAATGTAGATTTTATATCGTTCACTGGATAGCTAAAAGTCTTTTAGATCACGGCAGTTTCACTTAGTTGTCGGCGGAAGTGTCGCGTTGGTGCACGTTTAGTTAGAAAGACAGAGAACATGAAGCATTTACCCGACAGGTTTTCCAACCTGTAGGAGGTAGTCGGAAGTCTCGTTGGGGGAATGGACTCTCATCTGTGGCTTCCCCTGTAGCTAGGCCGTCTTCCGTGGTGAAGTCGCCAATCCCAGGCAAGGGAAGGACGCACACGAACCCCACCACCGGCTGTAGCTATTAAAACGCTGTCGCAGGATTTCTAGCGTTTCTCCTTCGTGTGTTTCCTTGGTGCATCTGAGGGTCCTCCCCTCAGACCCGCCTTTATACTTCTTCACGAGATCGCAGGTGTCAATCAAGTTGCAGGTAATGCGATCTCTCTCTCAACCAGCCCACTTTGCCCGAGGGCTTTTCAGGTGGTCTCCATGAGACAATAGTCAAAGTCACTTTTATTCTGCTTCTTGGAAGAACGTGGTCTTTCGCACGTCTCTCTCTCTTGGGTCAGTTGACCCCCCTTAACTAGAGTTCTTGCGATTTTCACAAAGGAGGGGGCCAACGGCATAACACAGTTAAGGACTGAGAAGGCTGACCGAGTTAAGAAGGGATTCGATCCTTTTATATCAGATGGGTTGGTGTTAGTGAATGAGGGGTCAACCCCAGTACCATTGGAAATTCATCGAGACACTGGGGCTTCTCAGTCAGCATTCTAAAGTTTGGTGACGAGACTAAAACTGATGAGGTAAATCTTATTAAAGGTATTGGGAAAGATGTTGTTTCTGTACCTTTGCATAAGGTAATTTTGAAGTCTGGATTGTTTTCAGGACCTGTCAAGATAGGGATCCAACCCAAGTTACCGATGAAGGGTGTTTCTTTGTTGTTAGGAAATGCCATAGCGGGGGGTGAAGTTTATCCGGTAGTGCAGCTGACAAATAAGCCTGCCACTGATGACCCACAGATGAATGTTGATATTGGGGTGAATAAAACTGTAAACAGGATTAGGAACAACACACACAAAATGCTGGTGGAACACACCAAGCCAGGCAGCATCTATAGGGAGAAGGTCTGTTGATGTTTCGGGCCAAGACCCTTAGTCAGGACTAACTGAAAGGAAAGATACTAAGAGATTTGAAAGTAGGAGGGGGAGGGGGAAATGCAAAATGATAGGAGGAGACCGGAGGGGGTGGGATGTAGCTAAGAGCCAGAAAGGTGATAAGCAAAAGGGATACAGAGCTGGAGAAGGGAAAGTATCATGGGATGGGAGGCCTAGGGAGAATGAAAGGGGGAGGGGAGCACCAGAGGGAGATGGAGAACAGGCAGAGTGATGGGCAGAGAGAGAGGAAAAAACAACTAAGTATGTCAGGGATTGGGTAAGAAGGGGAGGAGGGGCATTAACAGAAGTTAGAGAAGTCAATGTTCATGCCATCAAGTTGGAGGCTACCAAGCCGGTACATAAGGTGTTGTTCCTCCAGCCTGAGTGTGGCTTCATCTTGACAGTAGAGGAGGCCATGGATAGACATATCAGAATGGGAATGGGACATGGAATTAAAATGTGTGGCCACTGGGAGATCCTGCTTTCTCTGGGGGACAGAGCGTAGGTGTTCAGCGAAACAGTCTCCCAGTCTGCGTCAGGTCTCACCAATATATAAAAGGCCACACCGGGAGCACCGGACACAGTATACCAGGATTAGGAAAGAATTTTACCAGCCTAAACTGAGGAAGGATGTTGTAACCTTTTGCAAAACCTGTCACACTTGTCAAGTTGTGGGTAAACCTAATCAAGCCATCCCAGTGGCCCCACTTCAGCCTATACCTGCATTTGGTGAACCTTTTTCCAAAGTTACAGTGGATTCTGTTGGCCCATTGCCAAAGACAACAGCTGGCCATCAGTATCTGTTAACCATTATGTGCACTGCATCCAGATTCCCAGAGGCGATCCTGCTCAGAAATATTAAAGCTAAGACTGTGGTGAAGGCTCTCACCAATTTTTTTTTTTTTACTTTGTTCGGTTCGCCTAAAGAAATGCAATCTGATAAAGGCAGTAATTTTACATCAGGATTATTCCAGCAGGTAGTTTGTGAACTGGGAACTAATCAAATTACATCGTCTGCATACCATCCAGAATCACAAGGAGCTTTAGAAAGATTTCATTCTACCCTCAAAACAATGATTAAGACATACTGTATTGAGAATAGAAAAGACTGGGATGATGGGGTACATTTGCTCCTATTTGCTGTAAGAGAATCGGTGCAGGAATCGCTGGGTTTTAATCCATTTGAACTCATATTTGGTCACAGAGTGAGAGGACCTTTGACTTTGTTGAGGGAATGGTGGACTGATGAAAAAGTGCATGTTAGCTTGTTAAGCTATGTTTCGGAGTTCAAAAATAAATTACACCAAGTCTGTAGTCTAGTGAGACAAAACTTGAAGCCTTCTCAAGACAAAATGAAGCGTTATTTTGATAAATGAGCTCTAGAAAGGACATAACACGTGGGAGACAAAGTATTGGTGTTATTTCCAATGTTGCCACTCCAAGCAAACTTTAGTGGGCCGTATGAAATAAACTCTAAAATTGATTCTTTGAATATTGTTATTATAACACCCCATCAAAGAAAACCCACACAGGTGGTACATGTAAATATGATAAAGCATTATTTTGACCCGGAGATGCCATCTGTGAGTGTTGTTGTGGGAACGTGTAATTGACTCGTCTGAGAATTTTTACAAGCCAAATATAGTCTCAGTAAGCTTATGAATATATTTTGGAAAACATTGATAACAAATTGGTCCATTTGCAGCCAAAGCAACGACAACTACTGAAAGAATTAATTCTAAAGTTTCAAAATTTGTTTCCCCAATGTACCCAAATAAACTTCAGTCGCTATGCATGACATAGATGTTGGTCAAGCTGACCCAATTAAGCAGCACCCCTATCGCATGAACGTAGAAAAGAGTAAATTGGCTGAGCAAGAGATTGAATATATGCTGAAAAATGGTATTATCAGGCTGTCAACATCAGATTGGGCCTCACCCTGTGTTATTATGCCCAAACCTGACAGTAGCATTAGATTTTATACTGATTGTAGAAAGGTAAAACCAGTAACAAAGGCAGATAACAACACACACAAAATGCTGGTAGAACACAGCAGGCCAGGCAGCATCTATAGGGAGAAGCGCTGTCGATGTTTCAGGCCGAGACCCTTCATCAGGACTCATGCAACAAAGACAGATGCTTACCCTATTCCTAGGGTGGACGATTGCATTGATAAAAGTTGGAAAAGCTAAATTCCTTACAAATAGTGATCTGTTAAAAGGGTATTGGCATGTTCCATTGGCGGAGAGAGGCAGAGAAATCTTTGCATTCGTGACCCCTTCTAGATTGTATGAATATAATGTTCTGCTGCTTTGAATGAAAAATGCTCCAGGAACCTTCCAAAGAATGATTAACTCTGTAATTCGAAGGTTAGAAAATACAGATCTATTTTGTTCAATTGGAAGGAAATTAATCCTCCCACTGTATTTTATTGGTTGTCTCAAACTATGTTATGTTTAAATTTAGAAAAAATTAGAAGTGGTGTATTCGATACCTATTAAATTTGAAAAGATATGGAGACCATTTATTCAATATTTTCATATGATGTAATATGACCCTGTTCCAAGCTTATTTGATTTTCCAGCTTTAATCTTATTTATGTTGAGGGGATCGGAGTTGACGACACTGATGATTATGTATTTTTGTGAGATATTATAAACAGCCCCTTTTTTTTCTTTTTCTAGTTTTTCTTTTTTTCTTTTTTTGCTTCTTTTTTCTTCTTTATTAGCTATAAGATTAGTAGTTTAGCTAATTTTGCAAACTTTTTTTCTCTTTTTTCTTTTTTTTATATCATATATTATGAAATACCTAGATTTACCTTGTTCATACATATACTGTATGGTTCATGTTTTGGGAAAACTCATTTATACTGTAATCATTGCTTATGTATTCTTTCATGTGCAATGGGAATTTGTATGTTTGTAATCCCTTTATTAATATATCAATTGTATTTTGTTCATGTTATTAATATTAATAAAAAGATTGAAAGAGAGAAAATACAGATGCTTATATTGATGACTTAAGTCATCAGGAGTGACACTAGGGAAGGACATATCTCTGCAGTAGAAAAGCTGTTTGACAGGCTTTCCAAGGCCAACCTTACAGTCAACTTAGCTAAGAGTGAATTTGGCCATGCCACTGTGACCTATCTTGGCTATGTAGTAGGTCAAGGCACACCGGCTCCTGTTCAGGCAAAAGTCCAAGCAATTGCTGAGGTTCCTGTTC
The DNA here is from genome assembly GCF_048418815.1 of Hemitrygon akajei. Classification (NCBI taxonomy): domain Eukaryota; kingdom Metazoa; phylum Chordata; class Chondrichthyes; order Myliobatiformes; family Dasyatidae; genus Hemitrygon; species Hemitrygon akajei. The sequence continues at coordinate 33,242,733 of NC_133137.1, forward strand.
CAATAGGCAAGAAAGCTCTTAGAAGGTTTTTGAGAATGGTTAGATATCACCATAAGTTTTGTAAGAACTTTGCTGATATTGCTCTTCCCTTAACTAATCTCCTATGGAAGGGTGAGAAGTTTGTTTGGACCGAGCCTTGTCAGGAGGCATTTGATCGATTAAAAGCTATTCTATGTCATCAACCTGTGCTCAGAACACCTGATTTTACAAAGCCATTTTCTATAGCTGTGGATGCCAGCAATGAAGCTGCAGGGCATTGTTATTACAAAAAGATGATGATGATGTTAAACATCCTGTAGCTCATCTTTTGAGGAAATTTAATGAACATCAAAGGAATTATTCCACTATAGAGAAAGAGTTGTTGTCATTCATTCTGGCTTTACAACATTTTGATGTCCATGTGTGCCCTGCACAGAAACCACTTGTGGCTTACACTGATCATAATCCATTAGTGTTTCTGAGTAAGGTAAAGGACAAAAACAGAAGATTGTTAAACTAGAGTCTGATTCTGCAGGAGTATGATATGGTAATAAAGTATGTGAAAGGTGCAGACCATATCATTACAGATTGTCTGTCCAGATGCTAAGCTAAGTTCAAGAAAAAAAACCTGGTATTTGTATACGCTTCTGCAATGTGTTACATGATAATCACATATATATTGCTTTACACTCTATAGTTTGCAGTTAAAATTTTGCTCCTTGATCAAAATTTTCTTTTCGGGGGGGAAGTGTGATAAACCCCTAGGTTTATCTTGCCATGGACTGCCATTTTAAGATGTCAGCCACTGGCTTTCTTGGCTCCTGTTTAATTCTGATTGAGAGAGAGAGGGGTGGAACTATTTGACTCTGCAGCTTGTTTTGATTTAAGCAAGGACACTCACTCACACACAGTCAGTCGCAGTTGGAGTCAGACAATGGAAGGAAGCCAGTGAGTAAGGGGTCACTGGTTGGATCTTTCAAGTGCCCACAAGGGTGGGTTGAGCATCGACCCAGCACATCGATAACTGGCTATCACATTGTGTGATTGGGGCAACCTTGTGGAATCTACCTATATGTTAACCCTCGCCTGGGTGGTAGTTCCCTTTGAAGACAGCACCCTTGTGATAAGCTACTATTGGTGATAATTCGTAAGTGGATTTGAAACAACAACAGATACAACCTACGGCGATTGTTATCCTGTGTTACCACCGTGGAACCTGTGGAATACAACATAAATGCCTTCTCTCACCATACACCTTGGATTACAAATATCTCTCTCACATCATTTAATCTGTGGATGAAGTAAGCTTTCATACCTTACCATCTCAAGAATTTAAGACTGGTGTCCACCCCACCCCCCGAGCTCAATAGTTTGGAAGTTAATATTTACACAATGTATACTCATAACATACAAGTTAACTTTTGATTATTCTTATTTAAGTTGCTATATTAAGTAGATACTAATAAAGACAGTGGTTTTAACATCAAAACCAGACTCCAGGTGTGGTCTATTGCTGCTGGTTCATTTAAACTGTTACAGGTATGTAACACTCTTCATACAGCCTTCGATCACCTGGACAAGACAAACACCTATGTCAGGATGCTGCTCGTTGACTATAGCTCAGTGTTTAACATCATCATTCCCACAATCCTGATTGCTAAGTTACAGAATCTAGGCCGCCGTACCTTCCTCTGCAACTGGATCCTCGACTTCCTAACAGGAAGACCACAATCTATGTGGATTGGTGATAATATCTCCTCCTCACTGATCAACACTGGCGCACATCAGGGGTGTTCACTGACCCCACTGCTCAACTCTCTCTATGCACATGATTGTGTGGCTATCAATACCATCTATAAATTTGCTGATATAACCATAGTTAGTAGAATCTTAGATGGAGATGAGAAGGCATACAGGAGAGAGATATATCAGCTACTTGAATGGCGTTGCAGTAACAACCTTGCACTGCATGTCAGAAAGATGAAAGAGCTGATTGTGGACTTCAGGAAGGGTAAGAAGAGGGACAAACCAATCCTCACTGAGGTATCAGAAGTGGAGGGTTCCTGGCTGTCAAGATCACTGACGATCTAATATGAACCCAACATATCGATATAGCTATAAATAAGGCAAGACAGTGACTATGTTCCATTCGGAGTCTCAAGAGATTTGGTTTGTCAACTCAAACACTTAAAAACTTCTATAGATCCCAGGAACAGAGAAGTTTCAGTATAACATGGAGTCCTGGAAGAGCAGTCTCTACAGAGAGCAGAAGGGATGTTGGGAAGTGGGGGGGGGGGTTCAGTGAGAGAGAAATATGTGTCTGACGGGAGGATTACATTAGAAATGTACAGCAAGCTTATTTTTCTGGGACTTTTATGTTTAAATTGAGGTGAAATAGATACAGAAGATCAACAACAGTTAATGATAAGAGAAATAATTTTCTGTGAACATGCAAGATTCATGGAGAGCCTAAGGAACTGGCTTTCTTCTTCCTTTTGATGGAAGTCTGAATAGCATTTAGCAAACCACCAGAAATTAAGGCATACGTAACTGTGGACTATAGCAGGATAGCTTCAGGGCAGTTTTCATTGAGCAGACTATCCACATTTTACTTGGCAGCATAAAACTTGCCTTGAGTGGATGAGTGCCACATTTGCGCAGATATATCATCATCATCAACCATGTTGTCAGCAGGTAACTTGTCACGGAGTTTGAAGTCTAAATGTGGATTGCCACAAGAAAGAAGGCATCATGATTGCTTCCAGGATATTATGTTACAAGTGACAAATGCACTGCATATGACCATATATCAGATGAAATCATGGAAATTGAAACATGTTTTTGGATTCAATATATCTCAAGGCCGGCATGTTCATTTAAGCAATATGCATGCAGTTAAAACAACAGTGTACACACACACACACACACACACACACACACACACACACACACACACACACACACACACACACACACACACACACACACACACACACACACACACACACACACACACACACACACACACACACACACACACACACACACATTAACCCTTTTTCTCTTGGAGGGCTGACCGGCCTGCTGAGCATTTCCACATTTTCTATTTCATATTTTGAGAAGTGCAGCCTTTAATTTTTGAATTATGTAATATATAGTACTTTTATAGATGAAAAATATCTCAAGGTACTTCATAAGTCCAAGGAATGAAAAATGAACATTTCACGAATCTTGATTAAAGAGACTGAAAGGAATGAAGGGCATTTAACAAATAAAGCAGTTAAGAATGGAAATTACACTAAGTGAAGTCAAGCCAACTAATTAGTAAAAGAGCATACAAGGCTTGTGAGGCAGAAAATTAGAGAAGGAGAGAAAGTCAAAGCCATAAAGAGATGTAAAATACTCCATCTGTGTCGTTAGTGGGAGTACTTCTTAATGAATAGAGTGTATCGTCCCTCCTCTCTCCTTCATCTGCCAGCCATTCTCAACACACATTTTTGCAAGTTACAAACACAAAATGCTGGAGGATCTCAGCAGGTCCAGCAGCATCCATGTCGAGGAATAACATTTGAATAGAGCCTGTCTCTTAAGGGCTGGCATCAGAGGCTAAGTGTAGGAATGTTCTAAAGCACCCAAACCATGCCACTTGTCTGCCTAATAAAAAGCACCACTTAACAATGGACAAACAAGTCAGAAAATCCCAACCGTATCCACACTTCGGAAAATACGTTTGCATGTCAAGGTACACGTCTTTATTGGTCCTAAAACCAAGTACTAGAACTTTTAGGCCTTGGTTTTCAACAAAACCATTCTAAAATGAGATGACCAGCTGTATTAAACAATAATTACTCCAGTTGTTTTCACTGATCTTCCAAGTCAATCTCTGGCTACAGTTATGTACTATGCTTTAGGAGTTGCAACTGAAAGAAAACTACTACGTTTCTGGATAAGCGAGTTTTTAATAAAGATAGAACAAAATAATAGTTGCGGCATTCTAAATGAACACTGAATTTTATGAATGAATGGAAATCTACTAAGTTCAGTAGATCCAGAGAATTATAGAGGCAATTGAACTGTGCTTTAAGGGTTTGATAGATTGCATTTACATCCACATGGTTGTCCTTTTGCACCCATGAACAAAGCTATGAAAATGACTAAACAGAAATTTGCCTACAGGTGACTGAATTATGGGAAATGAGTAGTCAAGTACTGTTCAGTCATTTTGACTGGTTTATCTCAATAATTTATTTAAAGTGATCATAAATGAAATCAGGAAGTGGCTAATCTGGAAAGGTTAATCATCATTTTGCTTCATTCCTAAGGTAGACTTGGAATGTGAAATGGCACAGAAACCAGTCTGCTAATGATGAATGATCTCCAGTAAGTTACATACCATAAAGGTGTTTTAGTTGTGTAATAGTAATCTAGTGCTAAGTGTCACGCAGCAAGTCATTTACTCAGACTCTCACATTCAATAGCTCTACATCTGTTAACAGCAGTGCTCAATACCGCACCAGTCAAGCATGGTTACCCACTTTGGAGTGTACACTGGTAAGTAAGCCACTGAATTACTAAAGAGCACCTGCTTGCTCTTGTATACATTATCTGTATAAAATAGACAGGTTAAAGTAGTTAATTTCAGACTCTTTAACTCAACATATTTCAAGACAGTAGCATTTTCTTTAATCTTTCAGCAATTCTAATGCTACATATCATATCAAAAATTTTAAATTTAATTTGTTTCTTTCAAATACAGATTATAACAGAAAGCTTGTGTCACAAGATATGGTTAAAAACTAGATTTGAAATGAACTGCATATCAACCTGTTATCACAAGCTAGGTTGTATCCTAACTGGTATGGAGAAGGGGAAAAATTAAAATCATATAGAATTGCTTTGTTAATTTTAAAAAACAGCATTTTTGTTCACTTTAATGCACTTAATGCTTTAAAGTTCAACTCCACCAAACAATATTGTTGGTTTTCCTCTTTAATATTATAGCATGTCAAACTGCTTTCTCTTTTACTTCCTTGCAAATGTTCTCAGTTTTTGGCAACTAGCCTCACAAATGCAGTCCATACCTTCAGCTCAATAAAGAGATACTTCTCTACCAACTACAATGGAGCATTGCCACTAAACAGGTGGATGCTGCAGTGATGAAAGGGGGGGGGGGGTGGAGATTTTTTTCTCATGGTGATGCATTTCTCAGAGGCAATGGGTAGAGGTTTTAAAATAGTGTAGTAGTTTGATAGGCTGCGGGAGAACAGTGCCTAAAAGAGGCATCTTTTTGTGCAAGGGACTATGTAGGTATTCAGGGGCTATAACTAGACACCTTTAACAGAAACAAAATGTCAAAAGTGCAGCAGTAATTTACACATAATGTGGTGACAACAAAATTATTCATTACACGAAATTAGCTTAGAAAGTGCCAAGTCTTAAGGAAAAAATGCCCTAGAAATACTATTTTCTATTACACAAATACCAGAATTATTAATCTTTTGTTTTTCATATTTAGGGTAAACGAAATAGAAAAAGCTTCTCATCATGATTGTAAAGTGAATTTTCCTCAGGTAATATATTGCTAGGACCCAGGCATCAGACTTCCGCACGTATAATGAATCCAAGCATCAAACTATCATTCCAGTTCAAACATGCTCATCCTGGCTCTCCACTTGACCATTCATTTCCATCTTTCATTGATTCAACAAAAGAGGAAAGAAGAGAACCAATGCCAGGAATCTCTTTTTGGCTTGGAAATACAAGAACAACTGAGATTTCAAAATCAAAAACAATTCGCACTCCAGATTTGCTTGAAGTAGTCTTAATATATTTCCTCTGTTAAGAATTATCAAAGAATCCATATTAACACAAAAGCCAAACAAAAGCCAACACAAGAATCAAGCTTCATAAGCAAGTCAAATTTCATTTAAACATTAATTAGTCATCATTGTGAAATCCCTTATGGGCCTCAACTATTCAGTTTTCCTTCTTGTTGCATGCAAGCATTTTGGCAGAACTGCCAATGTGCCAAGCATTTCATTACCATACCTGTCAGCATTCTCTTGTAGGCTATTTGTTTAAAATTATTAAATCAAGTCCTCTTCAACAGGACCTGTATAAGCTCCAAGGAGTCAGGATTTCAAAATGAAGAGAGATAAACAGTTAAGCAGTAGCAATCCACTGCGACTGAATTCAGCTCCAAACAAAACGACAGTGGTTGGTTGGTAAGTTGATGGAGAAGATCCTGAGAGGCAGGATTTATGAACATTTGGAGAGGCATAATATGATTAGGACTAGTCAGCATGGCTTTCTCAAAGGCAGGTCGTGCCTTACAAGTCCATTTTGAATTTTTTGAGGATATGACTAAACACATTGATGAAGGTAGAACAGTAGATGTAGTGTATATGGATTTCAGCAAGGCATTTGATAAGGTACCCCATGCAAGGCTTATTGAGACAGTAGAGAGGCATGGGATCCAAGGGGACATTACTTTGTGGATCCAGAACTGGCTTGCCCACAGAAGGCAAAGAGTGGTTGTAGATGGGTCATATTCTGCATGGAGGTCGGTCAACAGTGGTGTGCCTCAGGGATCTGTTCCTGGACTCCTACTGTTCGTGATTTTTATAAATGACCTGGATGAGGAATTGGAGGGATGGGTTAGTAAATTTGCTGATGACACAAAGGTTGGGGGTGTTGTGGATAGTGTGGAGGGCTGTCAAAGGTTACAGCAGGACATTGATAGGATGCAATACTGGGCTGAGAAGTGGCAGATGGAGTTCAACCCAGATAAGTGCGAGGTGGTTCATTTTGGTAGACCTACCAAATATGATGGCAGAATACAGAACTAATGGTAAGATTCTTGGCAGTGTGGAGGATCAGAGGGATCTTGGGGTCCAAGTCCACAGGACACTCAAAACTGCTGAGCAGGTTGACTGTGTGGTTAAGAAGGCGTACGGTGCATTGGCCTTCATCGATTGTGGGATTGAGTTTAAGAGCCGAGAGGTAATGTTGCAGCTATATAGGACCCTGGTCAGACCCCACTTGGAGTATTGTGCTCAGTTCTGGTCGCCTCACTACAGGAAGGATGTGGAAACCATAGAAAGGGTATTGAAGAGATTTACAAGGATGTTGCCTGGATTGGGGAGCATGCCTTATGAGAATAGGTTAAGTGAACTCGGCCTTTTCTCTTTGGAGCCATGGAGATTGAGAGGCGACCTGATAGAGGTGTACAAGATGATGAGAGGCATTGATCGTGTGGATAGTCAGAGGCTTTTTCCCAGGGCTGAAATGGCTAGCATGACGGGGCACAGTTTTAAGGTGCTTGGAAGTAGGTACAGAGGAGGTATCAGGGGTCAGTTTGTTTGTTTGTTGTTGTTTTTAAAAAAAAAATGCAGAGAGTGGTGAGTGCATGGAATGGGCTGCCAGCGACGGTGGTGGAGGTGGATACGATAAGGTCTTTTAAGAGACTCCTGGATAGGTACATGGAGCTCAGAAAAATAGAGGGCTATGGGCTATTTCTAAGGTAAGAACATGTTTGGCACAGCTTTGTGGGCCAAAGGGCCTGTATTGTGCTGTAGGTTTTCAATGTTTCTATGACACCTGTCCAAAGAGCATGAGCATGGCTATCTTTTACTTGTCCAAAGAGAATGAACATGGCTATCCTTTACCTGTCCTGGGTGATGATGCAGCATTGCTTTACACCAGACTGCATTAAGTTTTGTGCTATTGTGTTGATTAAGAACAGAACTCAATGCCAATGTATTATAGATAAAAGACAGCAATGATTTTCCATGGACCACCAAATCTGAGCAATATTTCAGTCCTCAAATGATGCAATCAAAAACATTTTCTGATTTATAAAAGTCCATGAATAATGGTTGATAAACTCTTTACATTTTTCTTAGAGCCGAAGTATAGCAAAAATCAATGTCCATATGTCTCTAGAAGGGTGGAAACCACCCTGTGATTAAGGAAGCTTATTCATAGCCTCTGTGCAGAAGAATTGAGAGGGGCCTGGTGTTAACTTTCCCTATGACAATGAAGTACTGCCTGTGAAGAGCTAATTTTGCAGCATTCTTGAGATATTGAGTGATTTTTTTCCAATATCTTAGGATCATTCACAAACTTTGTAGAAACTTAATGTGCAAGCAAATGATAGTTTGATTTGAACTCTGTAGGCTGTATGACTGCCTTTTTACCAATAAAGTAAGCCAATTGTTGTAACTGCAGGCTGATAAACTTTTAGGTCCTAATGGCCTTCATCCTAAAGTCTCAAAAGAAGTGACAGTTCTTTTGTAATGAGACAGTTAGTTGATTTTAAAATTATTCCCTAATTTTAGAAGTTTCCATTAGACTATAAAATAATAAACTCAACTCCTCTATTCAAAAGTTTGGAAGAAAAAAAAGCAGGAGTTTCATGTCAATTAAATTAACATTTGTCTATGGAAAATGCTTGAAGCTATTATTAGAGATCATATAGCAACGAACAGAAAAACATCAAGTTAAGCATGTTAGATTTTTCTTGAAGTACTGTAGTAACATGTGGTGAAGTAGTGAAGTAGTAATAAAACTGTAAGACAGCAGGGCAAAACTGTAGTACCAGATGGACATCAGGACTGTTGTGTACTGTGCTTCTCAGAGACATGGCTCTCCCCAAGTACTCTGGCACAGTGCTCCAGACTCAGGGCTTCACATGGATTGGATAGCAGCATCATGTAATGTCAGAGACAATGGCATTTGTTTGTAATTAACTCTTCATGGTGTGCAGTGTCTTGTCTCAGTCCTGCTCTACCAACCTGGAACATCTGGTAGTTAAGCGTCATCCATTCTATTTGCTGAGGGTGTTCTCTTCTGATATCCTGGTAGTTAAATACATTCCACCCCTAGCAAACATCAAGCCAGCACTGAATGAGCTGAGCACAGTGGTCAATAGTCAGGTGATAGTAACATCTTCCTGATTATTGTGGGCACCAGCTTGAAGATGTCTCTGACAAACTAGCACCAACCTGTCACCTGCTGAACCAGCAGAGTTCACACAATCACTGTTACACCACCAAGATGAACACATACTGTGGCATCCTGTACCCGCACTCTGGCAAGTTGGATAACCTGGCGGTACTTCTGTCCCAGTATATAGGCAGGGACTGAGGACTACAGCACAAGTGGTGAGGACCGTGAAGGCACAAGGCTGGCAGGGGTGTGTTTAAAGGACTGCTTTGGTTTGGTGGACAGAACCATATTCAGGGATTCATCTTCAGATATGCCATGGTCATCAATAACCTGCATGGATAAGTGTGTGCCTTAGAAAGCATACTGAGTTTTCCCTAAACTGAAGACCTGAATGAACTAAGAGATTTGCAGTCAACTGAGGGCTAGACCTATGGTGTTGAAGTCCAGCGATCCAGATTCCTTCAAGTCCAAATATGACTGACAGAAGGCCTTTGTGAGAATTAGAAAGCAATTCTATATGAAATTAGAGACAAGTGGATGCAAACAACTGTGGAGGGCTTGCATGCCATTACAAGGCAAAACCCAACAGCATAAATGGTATTAGGAAGCTTCACTCTTCAATGAGCTTAATAAATTTTATACATGCTTTGAAAGAGAAAATAATACTGCACCTGTGCAAATCCCCACAGCATCCGGCAACCTTGTGATCTCTATTAGAAGTCTGCTGTCAGAAAAAACATCACGACAGTGAACAATCACAAGGCATCAGACCTTGATGGTGTACCTAGCAGGGTATTTAAAACTAGCGCTAACCTACTAGCTGGAGTGTTCAAGGATATCTTTAACCTTTCACTGCTGTAGACTAAGGTTCTGATTTTTAAAAGGATAGCAATCATACTGGTGCCTGAATAGAACAGGGTAAACTGACTCAATTACTGTCAACCAGCAACAGTCACATCTACCATTCTGAAGTGTTTCAAGAGGTTGGTCAAGGCAAGAATCTCCTTTCTGCTGTGGAGCACTTAGACAACAGCAAATCAAACATCAGCTGCTGTTAATCTATTACAACTCTGTGTTCAACACCATCATCCACTCTGTACCTAAACCTGGACCTCTGCACCTCTGTCTGCAACTTGATCCTCTGCTTCCTCATCAAAACACAGTCAGTACTGATCAGTGATAACATTTCCTCCTCACTGACAAAGAACATAAGTGCACCTTAAGGATGCACACTTAGCCCATTGCTCTACTCCCGACATTCATAACTGCCTGGCTAAGCACAGATCAAAAAACATCCATAAATACACAGATAATAGCACTATTGTTGGTATAATCTCAGATGGCGATGAGGTGTACGAGAGCAAGGCTGGTTAAGTGGTGTTGCAACAACCTTGCACTCAGTTCCAGTAAGACCAAGGAATTGATTGTGGACTTCATGAAAGAGAAATCAAGAGTTCACACAACAGTCCTCATTGAAGGGTCAGCGGTGGAAAGGTTGAACAGCCTCAAGTTACAGGACATCAACATCTCAGAGGATCATTTTTGGGCCCAGCATATTAACGTAAACATGAAGGTGGTACTCCAGAGGCTCTACTTCATTAGAGTTTGCCGAGGATTACTATGTCACCATTGACTCTTGCAAATTTCTATATGTGTATAGAGATGAATGATCTTTCTGACTGGTTGCATCATTCCCTCATAATGGGGTCCAATGCACAGGATTGCACGCTGCTGCAAAAGGTTGTAGACTCAGTCAACCCCATTGCAGGCACAAGCCTCCCCACCATCAAGGACATCTTCAAGAGGTGATGCTTCACGAGGGCAGCATCCATTATTAAGGGCCCTCATCAATTAGGATATGCCCTCTTCTCATTACTACCATCAGAGAGGAAATTATAGGAACCTAAATACCTGCACTCAAATAATTCAGAAGCAACTTCTTCCCCTCTGCTATCAGATTTTTGAATGGTCTATGAACACTACCTTTATTTTGTACTCTTTATAGTAATTTTATATATTTGCACACAGTGCTGCATGAAAACAATGCATTTCATGTCATAATGGTGATAATAAACCCGATTCTGAATCTGCTGCGGATAAATGGGAACCAATGGGAGGAGCTGATAAGTTGCCACAAAGGCTGAGAAAAATAAAAGCTCATGGTATAGGAGGCTGCATACTTGTGTGCATAGAAGTTTGGAAAAAGAGTGGAGATAAATCATTCCCTTCTTGTTTGCCAAAATATAATAAATGGTATGCCACAGAGTTCAATGGTGGGTCTTAATTTGCTTTTACAATTAAAATGAATGAAGATGTCAAAGATATGGTTGCTATATTTACTGATGCCAGAAAGATAGCAAAACAACTTATGAAGAGGACAGGGAGAAAAAGATTGAGTTAAAATTAGATAAATGGAATATAAAAGTTCATTTTGGGATCAGGAAACAGCATCAAGCAATCTTAATAAAGGACCTGCCGGCTTTGTATAACTGCAAATACAGAACTACTGTACATGTTTGCTAAACAATAAAAGCAGCATGCAACAAACATACAGCAGTTGAGCTGGTCTCAACCAACAGATCAGATAAACTTCTGCAATCCTGCCAAAGAGCTCTGAATGCTAGCAGGCAATTAAACAGCTGACAGGATAAGTGTCCAAGAGCATCTCCATCATCAACAATAGAAAGAGTGAAACAAGAGAAAATCTGCAGATGTTGGAAAACCGAGCAACACAGAATCAGAATCAGGTTTATTATCACTGGTATGTGACGTGAAATTTGTTAACTTAGCAGCAGTAGTTCAATGCAATACATAATCTAACAGAGAGGGGAAAAGTTATATAATAATAAAATAAAACATAATAAATAAACTAATCAATTACATATATTGAATAGATTTTTTTAATGTGCAAAAACAGAAATACTGTGTATTAAAAAAAGTGAGGTAGTGTCCAAAGGTTTAATGTCCATTTAGGAATTCGATGGCAGAGGGGAAGAAGCTGTTCCTGAATCGCTGAGTGTGTGCCTTCAGGCTTCTGTACCTCCTACCTGATGGTAACAGTGAGAAAAGGGCATACCCTGGGTGCTGGAGGTCCTTAATAATGGACGCTGCCTTTCTCAGACACCGCTCCCTAAAGATATCCTGGATACTTTGTAGGCTAGTACCCAAGATGGAGCTGACTAGATTTACAACCTTCTGCAGCTTCTTTCGGTCCTGTGCAGTAGCCTCTCCATACCAGACAGTGGTGCAGCCTGTCAGAATGCTCTTCACAGTACAACTATAGAAGTGTTTGAGTGTATTTGTTGACATGCCAAATCTCTTCAAACTCCTAATAAAGTATAGCTGCTGTCTTGCATTCTTTATAACTACATCGGTATGCTGAGGCCAGGTTAGATCCTCAGAGATCTTGACACCAAGGAACTTGAAGCTGCTCACTCTCTCCACTTATGATCCCTCTGTGAGGATTGGTATGAGCTCCTTCATCTTATCCTTCCTGAAATCCACAATCAGCTCTTTCGTCTTACTGATGTTGAGTGCCAGGTTGTTGCTGCGGCACCACTCCACTAGTTGGCATATCTCACTCCTGTATGCCCTCTTGTCACCACCTGAGATTCTACCAACAATGGTTGTATCATCAGCAAATTTGCAGAAGATATTTGAGCTATGCCTAGCCACACAGTCTTGTGTATACAGAGAGTAGAGCAGTGGGCTAAGCACACATCCCTGAGGTGCACCAGTGTTGATTGTCAGCGAGGAGGATACGTTATCACCAATCTGCATAGACTGTGGTTTCTGGTTAGGAAGTCGAGGATCCAATTTCAGAGGGAGGTGCAGAGGCCCAGGTTCTGCAACTTCTCAATCAGGATTGTGGGAATGATAGTATTAAGTGCTGAGCTATAGTCAATGAACAGCATCCTGACGTAGGTGCTTGTGTTGTCTAGGTGGTCTAAAGCCATGTGAAGAGCCATTGAGATTGTGTCTGCCATTGACCTATTGTGACGATAGGCAAATTGCAATGGGTCCAGGTCCTTGCTGAGACAGGAGTTCAGTCTAGTCATAACCAACCTCTCAAGCACTTCATCACTGTCGATGTGAGTGCTACAGGGCGATAGTCATTAAGGCAGCCCAGATTATCCTTCTTAGGCACTGGTATGATTATTGCCTTTTTGAAGCAATTGGGAACTTCTCCCCATAGCAGTGAGAGGTTGAAAATGTCCTTGAATACTCCCACTTGTTGGTTGGCACAGGTTTTTAGAGCCTTACCAGGTACTCCATCAGGACCTTCTGCCTTGCAAGGGTTCACTCTCTTTAAAGACAGTCTAACATCAGCCTCTGAGACGGAGGTCACAGGGTCCTCAGGTGCAGCAGGGATCTTCACACCTGTAGTTGTGTTCTCCCTTTCAAATCATCCGTAGAAGGTGTTGAGTTCATCTGTTAGAGAAGCATTGCTGCCATTCACGCTATTGGGTATCGCTTTGTAGGAAGTAATATCCTGCAGACCCTGCCAGAGTTGCCATGCATCTGATATCACCTCCAATCTCATTCAAAATTGTCTCTTCGCCCTTGAAATAGCCCTCCACAAATCATACCTGATTTTCTTGTACAGGCCTGGGTTGCCAGACCTGAATGCCACAGATCTAGCCTTCAGCAAATGATGTACCTCCTGGTTCATCAATGGCTTTTGGTTTGAGAATGTATGGTAAGTCTTTATAGGCACACACTTATCCACACAAGTTTTAATGAAGTTGGTAACAGCTGCAGCTTACTCATCCAGACTCAAAGATGAATCCCTGAATACAGTCGTCCACCGATTCAAAGCAGTCCTGTAGGCACTCCTGTGCTTCCCTTGTCTAAACCTTCTTGGTCCTCTCTGCTGGTGCTGCAGTCTTCAGTCTCTGCCTATACTCAGAGAGGTGAAGTACAAGTCAAGTCAAGTCTATTGTCATTTCGACCATAAACTTCTGGTACAGTACACAGTAAAAACGGAACAACGTTCCTCCAGGACCTTGGTGCTACATGAAACATATGTGAGACAGCACAAGGCTACACTACTACACTTGATCTTAGCCAAAAGGCTGAGAAGCTACACTAGGCTATGTCAAAGAACATAAAAACTGCTCTAGACTACAGACCTGCACAGGACTACATAAAGTGCATAAAACAGTGCAGTGCAGGGCAGTACAATAATTATACAAACCAGACAATAGACACAGTAGAGGACAAATTATAATATAATAATAAATGATGTAGATGTCAGTCTAGACTCTGAGTATTGAGGAGTCTGATGGCTTGGGGGAAGAAACTATTGCACAGTCTGGTCATGAGAGCCCGAATGCTTCGGTACCTTTTGCCAGATGGCAGGAGGGAGAAAAGTTTGTGTGAGGGGTGCGTGGGTCCTTCACAATACTGTTAGCTTTGTGGGTGCAGTGTATGGTATAAATGGTGTAATAGCGGGGAGAGAGACCCTGATGATCTTCTCAGCTGACCTCACTAACCGCTGCAGAGTCTTGCGATCTGAGACGGTACAATTCCCGAACCAGGCAGTGATGCAGCTGCTTATGATGCTCTCGATGCATCCTCTGTAGAATGCGATAAGGATGGGGGATGGACTTTTCCCAGCTTTCGCAGAAAGTAGAAATGCTGCTGGGCTTTCTTGGCTATGAAGCTGGTGTTGAGGGACCAGGTGAGGTTCTCCGCCAGGTGAACGCCAAGAAATTTGGTGCTCTTAATGATCTCAACGGAGGAGCCATCAATGTTCAGCAGAGAGTGGTCGCTCCCTGCTCTCCTGAAATCAACAACCATCTCTTCTGATCCGACTTCCTGAAGTGAGGGTGTGAAATAACATGGTAGGCATTCTTAATGGTGGTGTAGCAATGGTCCAGTGTGTTGTTTCTGCTGGTACTGCAAGTGATCTGTTGATGATAATTGCTTAGTGATTTTTTTTCAGACTGGCCTTATCAAAATCTCTCAAAACGATGGTGAAGGCTTTAGGGTACGCTGTTTTGTGCATGTTGATCCCAGTGCTCAGATCATCTAAAGCCTGCTTAACATTGGCCCGAGGTGGAATATAAACTGCTACCAGAATGACCCCAGAGAACTCCGGTGATAAGTAAAAAGGACGACAGTTTACTGCTAGATATTCCAGGTCTGGTAAGCAGAACACACACAAAATGTTGGAGGAACTCAGCAGGCCAAGCAGCACCTATGGAAAAAAAGTACAATTGACGTTTCGGGCTGAAACCTTTCAACAGGACTGGAGAAAAAATGCCGAGGAATAGATTTGAAAGGTTGGGGGAGAGGAAAGAGAATCATCAGGTGATAGGTGGAATTTGGAGGGGGAGGGATGAAGCAAAGAGCTAGGAAGTTGATTGGTGAAAGAGACAGGAGGAAGAAAGAAGAAAGGGGGGAGGGGGAGGGGGAGTACCAGAGGGAGGTGATGGGCGGGCAAGGAGATAGCATGAGAGAGAAGGGGATGGGAAATGTTGAAGGGGGGGCATGGAGGCATTACTGGTAGTTTGACAATTTGATGTTCATGCTATCAGGTTGAAGGCTACTCAAATGGAATACAAGGTGTTGTTTCTCCAATCTTAGTGTGGCCTTATCCTAACAGTGGAAGAAACACGGATGGACATATTGGAATGGGAAGTGGAATTAAAATGTGTGGCTACTGGGAAACCCCATTTGTTCTGGTGGACGGAGCGTAGATGTTCGGTGAAGCGGTCTCCCAATCTACATCAAGTCTTACTGATATACAAGAGGCCACACTGGGAGCACGGAATGCAGTGTATAACCCCAACAGACTCACAGGTGAAGTGTCACCTCACCTGGAAGGACTGTCTGGGGCCTGAATGGTAGTGAAGGAGGAGATGTAGGGGCAGGTGAAGCACTTGTTCTGCTTGCAAGGATAAATTGTAAGGCTGAATACACTGGAAATCGTAAAAGGCCAAGGGACCGGAAAACATTCAAGGTATAGCACTGAAGACTGTGGGTCTAGCCAGCCAATCTAATACAACTACAACAATGACAATATGGGAAATTGCTTGCATATATTCTGCTCACAAAAAAACAGGACAAATCCAATCCAACTAATTACTGTCCAATTGGTCTATTCTCAAAGTGACAAACACTACTGTAGGTACTGTTATAAAGTGACAATTATTTGCCAATTTTGGATTTTTACTATTCTCACTTCACTCCTGTACTCATTACAGCATTGATCCAAATTGAATTCCAGAGGCAAGGGGAAACACACAAGGGGGTCACTCAAAAGTGGAGATATTCACTGATAATTGTGTAATGTTCAAATCTATTCACACCTCCTCACCAAGAGAAGCAGCCCAAGCCTCAACAACATTCAAGCATGGGCTAATAAATGACAGCTAATATTTGCACCACAGACTCCAAGTACAAGTCCATTTACTATCCTTAACGTTCAATGGCATTACTATTACTGAGTCCCCCTTTGACCAGAAACCCAACTGGTCCAGCCAAAAATACCATGACAGCAAAAGCAGATCAAAGGCTATGACTCATCATCTGGTCCAAGACCTTTCCACCCTCTAGAAGGCACATTTCAGAAATGTGATGACTTTCCTGGAAAGGTGCAACAACAAAAAAATACGGTTAAGAACTTCAACACCATCTGGGAAAAAGCAATACTTGACAGGTATCCCAGCAACCACTGCAAGAATGTATTCCCTTCATTACTGACACACATTAGATTTAGTCAGTGTCTTCAACAAATTGTTCTGTAGTTATTCCAATAACATCTCCAAAACTTAACTTCCACTGCCAAGAAGGACAAAGAAAGCAGGTGCATGGGACGTCATTTAAATGTTCCCCACTAAGGCACACACCATCTTTACTTGGCAATACACCACTGGCCCTTAATCATTGTTGGCCTAAATTCTGAAAATTATGTCATTTTGAAATGGTGGTGATTATCATGACACCAGAGTTATACTTCTGAATTTAAGAATGCCAATTAACATATTAAAATTAACATATTTAGCAAACACAAGAGATTCTACAGATGCTGGAAACACACAAAATGCTGTTGACAGGTCTAATGAAGGGTCTTGGCCTGAAATTCCTTTTCATAAAAACTGCCTGACCTACCGAGTTCCTCCAACATTCTGTATGTGTAGGCATATACAGTATAGGATAAATGGGAGCATAACTTCAGATTTACTGCTGCTGTGGCATCCAATTCAAGAAGAATTACTGGCTGTTCAAAGTAAATGAAAACTATGGTGGTCCTTGTGAATCAAAGTGCACCTTTCACTTGGGGATGACACCAACTTTCCCAAATCTCAACTGCCAGCCTCAACTCAGCACCATTCACCACCATCCCCAATTGACCCAACTGGTTTTCAAGGATTTGAAGTGACATTTTGCTCCCAACTTACTACTTACTACTATTTCAGATCAGCATAATCTAATTAACCACAAAACATCCAGGGTTCTTCAGTTATTCTGGTCTTACTTGCATCCTCCTTACAAATGATTTGTTCAGGATAAAGCAATGTGATAATTGTAGAAAGAGATTAATTCAATTTAAGATCAAACACATTGCATACAATTCTAATGGCTTACTCTTAGCAGATCTCTGTTCAACTTTCCTGTACTGACTGTCATTTTATATTTGCAAGTCATATTAGTGTGGGGGAAGCGATGAGACAGTTATTTTTTCCCAAGCATCCTTAAGGAATAGATTAAAGGAAGTCTTCAAGCTGTTTATCTTGACGTTCCAAAAAGTTGTAACTGTCAGCATTGGGAAATGTTTATGAGTGACTAGGGTGCCAAAGATAGCTGAACATTAGAACCATATGGCATTTGTGATACACTAAAACATCCTGCTTTCAAGACTAAATTGAATGCTCATGATTTTAATAGTTTATTCTTAGTAGCTATCTCTGTGACATATTGCTTAACTATCAAGAGGAAAATATGCATCCTGGCAGCACATTAAACACAAGTTTTCTATTCCCCTGATTACCACTATCAACCCCAACAGAAAAATTAGATGTTTCCTACAGAGCAACACACACACACACGCACACCTACCCGCCAAGAGTAGTGGTGTAAGTAGATTCAGTAGTGGCATTTAAAAGTATTTTCAGCAGACATGAATGTGGAGAATGGGAGGACATTCTGAGTTGCCGGTGTCACTGCTGTCAGTGAGATGATCATCACTGAGATACTAGTCCAGTGGATGTAAGGTGCCCATCTTGTTGGATGCAATCTACTCAGGTGTGTTCTTCAGTTACGCATCCAATATCTGATCCACATGACATCTCTGTGTATGATCTCCAACACCCACCGTGTACATCAGTGGTTCACTTCTTGTAGCAATCCTACCAGGTATCCACTTGTTTTCTCAGTAATCACGCACTAGGACTTCCTGTCCAACCTCTAAGCTCCTTGCAGATTCACTTGCCAACTGGCTGAACTATTTATTCTGCACTTCCCTCCGTAGGTCTGGTTTCAGGAGATCTACATGAGATCTCAGATTCCTGCTCATGAACAGTAATGCAGGTGTTTGATTTGTTGTCGCATGAACAGAGTTCCAATATACAACAGGAAGTTGTCCACCTTGTACTGTAGAGAAAATTTCTCCTTGTCCATCACTTTAATAATCTTCTTGAAGGTCTGGATAAGTCTTTCAGCTGGCCCATTCATTATTCATTGCCGGGTGGTGAGGAACTGACTTGAAATGTTTGATGCCATTCTTTTTCATGAATAGTCAGAATTCTTCTGAGGCAACACGAGCGAATCTGCAGATGCTGGAAATAAATAAAAACACAAAATGCTGGCAGAACTCAGCAGGCCAGACAGCATCTATGGGAGGAGGTAGTGACGAATTCTTCTGACATGTATAGTGGTCCATTGTCACTCACAATTTGTTCTAGTAAGCCATGTCTAGCAAAATTAGTCCTCAGGGTAGAGAGAGTCTTTGCTGAGGTGGTTGATTTCATCAGTATAACTTTCAACCACTTTAAATGAACATCCACAACAATCAGAAACATGGAGTCCATAATAGCTCAGCAAAGTCAATATGTACTCTTTGCCATGGTGATGACGGCCACTCCCATGCTTGTAAGGATGCCTGTAGGGGTGCATTTTCAACTTCTTGGTATCCCAAACAGCTTTCAGCCATGTCTTCAATCTGTTTATCTATTCCTGGCCACCACACATAGCTCCAGGCAAGACTCTTCATTTTGACTGTGCCCAGGTGTCTTTCATACAGATTCTCTAACATTCTGGTGTGCAGTTTAGAGGGAATCACAACACAAGATCCACACATCAGCATTCTTTGACATACCTATAGTAGGTCTTGTCTCATTGAGAACTCTGGAAACATGGGGTTACCATGAGCTGGCCATCTTTGTATGGTGATTTCATAGACTTTTGACAATGTTGGGTCATTGCTTGGTTCTCTGTATTTCAGAATTTGTTACTGGTCCACCAATGCAGTGTGGAACACTTGTGCTGGGTCACAGTACAAGGACTTTCCTTCATTACTTGCCAACAGAGGAAGATGTGACAAGCCATCAGCATTGCTGTTTGTTTGGTACCCTTGCACTCTGTCATAAGAGAGGGCACCTAGGAACAGGGCCCAACATTGTAAGCAGTCATCTCTGGAATTCCCATCCTGAGATTGAAATTGGACACAAGGGGCTGGTGATCTTCCACTAGCATAAACTTTTGTCCATAGCGGTAGTGGTGGAACTATTTTATTCCTCATACTAGACTAAGAGGCTCAGTCAATCTGTGCATGGTTGTGTTCTGCGCTTGTCAGTGATCTTGACACAAGTGCATTTGGGCATCCAGATTCATCTTTCATAATGTGTGGCAAAACAGCCCCAATGCCATAAGGGGACGCATCACATGCCAGCCTGATCGGTGGGGATAGGTGAGCAGTTCTTCTGACATTATTAGTCTCCTTGTTTCCATGCTGTGAAAAAACTGTTGGAACACCAAGATGTCAACTCAGCACGAAGCTGTTTCATTCGTAACTGTTGGAGCAGTTAGTGACATTTTCTGACATTCGGGTTCGTACTTGTTGTTAATTTGTGTGTCTGTGCAACTACATATCAACTAAATAAAGCACGCACGTGGAAGATGGCTTTTACTGGTGTAGTCACATTGCAGTGAGAAAGAGAGAGAGGGCAATGCATGTGCGTCAACAGCAGATCAATACACATGTGTAGACAGCAGATCAATACGCATGCTTAGACAACAGATCAGTATGTAGTGCCGGTGGTGGGGGGGGGGGGGGGGGTCACTGCCCTAAAGGAAATAGATCGATATATTGAAAACAGAACTTATTTGCAACAAATGTGACAAATTTTGGGAAGTCAAACGGGTTTATGCGGTAAATGGAAGAAACCAAGAAATGTGATGGACAGAGAGATTAGAGGTCCAAATCTCTAGTTCACCAAATGTCAATAGGCTGATGTAGGGGGTATACAGTTGGTTTGCATTCATAGGTTAGGGCATAGAATACAAAATCTGGGACATAATGTTGCAGCATTACACAGTGCTGGTTAGGCCACACTGGAGTATTATGAGCAGTTCTGGTTGCCACATGAGAGAAAGGATGTAACTGCGTTGGATAGAATACACAACAGATTGTCCAAAATGTTGCCTGCATTGGAGTACTTTAGTTCTGGGGGGAGATTGGATAGGGGGTTTGTTTCCCCTGGAGCAAAGAGGGCTGTGGGGCTGGGAAATGGTGAGGGTAGAGATTTATGAAATTATAAGAAGGATAGATAGGTAGAGAGTCAATCTTTTTCTATTAATCATATCAAAATAAGAGGGCAGACATTGAATGTGACAGGAAGGGCTTAAAGCAAGGGTTCCCAACCTGGATCCATGGAGCATTTGCTTAATAGTATTGGTCCATGGCATAAAGTACGTTGGGAACATCTGGCTTAAAGGGAATTTAAAGGGAAAACGTTTTGTTTGTCTTTTATTAAAGAAAACAGAATGATTGATATCTGGGGCATCGAGTATAAAAATTGGAAAGTCATGTTACAGCTCCATAAAGCTTTGGAATAGTATTGTGTGCAGTTCTGATCTCTATGTTATGACGGAGAGGTTTTGTAGAGGTCCACCAGGATCTCAACCTGAAACATCAATTATTTATTCCTCTCCATAGATGCATTCCTGCAGTATTTTGTGTGTTGCTCTGGATTTCTAGAATATGTAGAATCTCTTGTGTTTATCATCAGGATGTTGCTAGATTATTGACTATAAAAAGGTTATATTCTTGGATTATTCTCTCTGGACCAGTGGAGGCTGAGGGGCGAAATGAACGAAGTAAATGAAATTACAAGAAGCAGAGATAAGGTTAAGTCTTTTTCCCCAAGGTGGAAATGTCTAACACCAGAGGACATTGCTTTAAGAGGGGGAGAATTTAAAGGAGACTGCCAAGGAAACCTTCCTGATGCCAATCCACCTTCCCCCCCCCCCCCCCCCAACAACAAAATCCATGGAGTGGTAGGTGACTGGTACAAACTGCCAATGAAAATATGATAGCTATACTTAGGAGGTGTTTAGACAGGTACATAAACAGACAGGCAATGGTGGGACATAGACTATAATACAGGCAGATGGGATGAATATAAATTGACATCATGGTTGAAGGGCTGAAGTGCCTATCGCATGTTCTCTTACTGCCAATTAATAAGTAGTAAGAGGAAAGTGAAAAGAGAACAAATATACCACCTTATGATTGATAAAGTGGAGGGTAAGGAGGAGGGCAATAATGAAAAAGCAATGAAGTGCATTTGAACTTGACCTCCCCAAGGGTTTATGCCAAGTGTGCTTGTTCTCCCTGTGCTCATCCCAAGTATCAGTGAGTATCTGACTGGTAAGCCTTTGCTACGGAATCCCTTGTTTTATCTACCCCTCTTTTTACCTTTGTCTATTATAAGGAAACTATTCTCTTCCTTTGTCGATTATGAGGAAATTACTTCCTTATCCCTCATTAAGTTTCTCCAGATCATATTTTATTTAATTCCAATTTTGTATTAGATCTGTGATTAACAGTAATGATGTGGGAGCCTCATTAAGCCCTGTGACTTAAGGATGTGGGAAGTGTGATAAGCTATTCACTATTTGCTACTTGACAGATATATTATGGTGAAAGCTTATGTTTCCAAGAGTTGAACTTCAAGGTGCTAGAGTTACAGTGATAGATGCATGTACAGAGAATATACTCTGAAGACAATGAGCAACAGGTTTTATTATGTTTGGGCAATTTGTATATTTTATATCATCGTCTCCTATGTCTGACTGAGCTAAGATCAAATTATCCTCATTGGCTGTGATATAGTAGCATGTTTTGTTGCTGTTGTTGTGTTGATGTTTATATTCTGCTGCACATTGTGCACACGCTATGTTGGTGCTGGAATTTGTGACAACACTCATGGGATCCCCCAGCACATCCTTTGGTCGTTTTGGTTGTTGACACATGATGCATTACACTGTATGTTTTAATGTATATGTGATAAATAAATGAATCTGAATGTAATGAGGTGGAATCCAACTTAATAGACATTTAGACAGGCACTTGGAAATGCAACACATAAAAGAGGATACACGAGGAAATCTGCAGATGCTGGAAATTCAAACAACAACAAACAAAATGCTGGTGGAACACAGCAGGCTAGGCAGCATCTATAGGGAGAAGCGCTGTCGACGTTTCGGGCCGAGACCCTTCGAGGATGGACTTTTGTCTATGCTGTGCAACTCTGATTTTAAAGCTCTTGAGGATGATACAAGAATGAGTGAAAATGTCAATGTGGCTTTCTGAAAGTGGGAAAAACTTGATTTGCTAGGGATACTTAGAGCATCATTCATAAAATGAGTTGCAGCCAATTTTAACTTAAGCATTTCCTTCATAACCAGTTGATGTCCCCTTGAACATAAAAGGTTCAAGGTAAGAACCTTAAAGTGTAGACCACTTCCCATTTTTAAAAAGCTACCTTTTGAGGATGAAAGTAACCATTAGAGCCTGTGGTCAATTGAGGAAAAGGGTAAGTGACCTCAAGCTTGGCAGGAAACACATAGTCTACTAAGTTCCAGTGATCCCTGCCCTCCTGTATAAATCTACAACTTGTATGTTATGGCATTGCAAAAGTGCCAATGTTGCCGTTTCAAAATCTTCCAAATTAAGAAGGCCAAACAAACCTATATCAAAGTCTTCTCTCAGGCTAGCATTCTCATCATGGAGGCTCAAGTTACAGTCAGCTACGCTGGAAAAGCCACATTGTTTGTATGCCTTACAACAGATTCTATTCCAAGATCTTTTTGGGAAGTAATGATCATACAGAAGACCAGGGGGCTTGCTACTGAGATGACACCTTGGTACTTCAACAGTTTCTCCACAGTCTGCCAAAGAATTCTGGCATGCATGTGGCATCAGAGTAGGGGAAATACCTTTGCACCCTGAATCCCAATCTACTTAGGAAATGCTTTCCTGGTCCAAAGAAAGGTCTCTTAATCCTAATTCAAATGTTTTCCATTACAGAGATTCTGATTAATATCAAAAAATGTTGCCAATTTTTGGCATTCACAGTTCAAGACTGAACTCATTACAAATTGCACTTGTTGAAAAAGTAAATGATTACATGAGCATTTTATATTTCCTGTCTACTGCTAATTTTCTCATAAATAAGAGAAAATCTGCAGATACTGGAAATCTGAGCAACACACACAAAATGCTGGAGGAAATCAGCAGGCCAGGCAGCATCTATGGAAAAAAGTACAGTCAGTGTTTTGGCCTGAAACATCAGTTGTACGTTCTTCCCCATAGATGCTGCCTGGCCTGCTGAGCACCTCCAGCATTTTGTGTGTGTTGCTAATGCTCTCATTCTGGCTTTTCAAAACAATCTCCACGAACAATCTCCTCTGTCCTAAATAAGGGGTAGGTCATTTAGGACAGAGTTAAGGAAAAACTTCTTCTCCCAGAGAGTTGTGGGGGTATAGAATGCACTGCCTCGGAAGGTAGTGGAGGCCAATTCTCTGGATGCTTTCAAGAAGGAGCTAGATAGGTATCTTATGGATAGGGGAATCAAGGGATATGGGGACAAGGCAGGAACCGGGTATTGATAGTAGATGATCAGCCATGATCTCAAAATGGTGGTGTAGGCTCGATGGGCCGAATGGTCTACTTCTGCACCTATTGTCTATAAAATATCCTGCTCAAGCTGCTAGTCACAGGGTAAAAGTTGGAAGTTAGTAGCATTAGTCACTTGAGTTGTAATTCCATTTCCTTCATATCATAAACTTCATTCCAAGCACGCAACACCTCTCCACATTTATTCATTCTTCAGGTTCTTACCATACCAAGCCAGACTTTCAACCCCGTTCCCCCCACCCCCCACCAGCATTCCTGGGTGTAACTGAGGTAATACTGTATTCATTTCCTTCACCCCACCCCGACCTGATTTCTGGGAACTTGTTTAAATTTTAATCTGATAATTGCCCAATTGGACAAAATATTTAATTCTACTTGTCAAGCAGGTATGTAAAATTTGACACATCTGACAAAACTGCTTCACTTGGGTGTTTTCTCAAATGACGTGAGGGCTTATTGTTTATACGTCAGCCCGCTATGCAAGATACTGTATTTGCAAAAGCATGCTTTTTGCTCATGTGGAAATCTTTTATCAACAGTAACATTTCTATGCCTTGCCCTCGAGATTTGATTGTATAATCAGGCTGTCATTTTAACTTTGGAATTCTAAGGCAGTTCTGTACTGCAGGAAATGCAGTTTTTTGTTTGGTCTGAAGCCAAAGAAAGTAATTGTCAGCAACAGATCCAATAGGTCCATTTGAGGAGCAACAAGGAAATCCTCCCTTTCCTGGTCATCATTTATTAGTCAATCAACACCATTATCAGAGACCTACCCATGCACATATCAGATGGTCTTTGTCCAAATTACAAACTTGAATACACTTAAATATTTAATTCACTGTGAAGCATTTTGGAACATCACACAGAATATTCTTTCCTTGAAAGATCAGAGGAACATAGATTTAAGCATGGAGTATCAATAAGTGATTTGAATTGTAATTGCAGTTTTGTTTTATTACTACTAATAATACAAATTACATCAATTATCTGGCTCTAAAGTGCATTAAATCAGGAATGAACACTCAGGAGCTGTGGATTATAACATGTATTTTGCTTTCACATGATTTAACAGAGTTTGGAGATATGTATCTTGTATCACAGAGTGTCAAATTACATATATTATAATAATTGTTATAATACTATATTATATATAGTTATATCTAATAACCTAACTAAAGTGTGCTATTTCCAGTGAAGGCTTCTTCCTGCATTTTCACTTTTGATAGCTGCAAGTGAAGTGATGGGTACATGAACAGGCCCAAATTCTAGGCCCTAGTACCAATCTTGCTATTCCAAATATACAAGTGTGTGAATTCATCTGACTTTAATATTGACAATAATAAAAGCTGCTCACTGTGAAATGGCTGTAAGATTTCACTAGGAAGCTACACTATGGAGAGCTCAATATTGAAGAGGAGGTTCCTGCTGAATCAATACAAGATGCAAAAGATAGGCAAAAGATTTATGTATTGTAGAGCCTTCCAAGTGCTGACAGCTACACCAGTATCCTGCAGGATACCAGAAGATATATTTCAACATTAAGAGGCAAAGAATGCATCTTTAATGTTCAAGAGCAAATCCTGTAATCCAATTTTATTTATTAGCTTCGTTATATAGTTTGCATTTCAACATTTTAAATGATGAATGTCCTTCAGTGGTGTAAATTAAATTAGTATTGAAGTTAATATATTATCTATTTGTAAATAACATCTTCACCAATTCTGTTTTGTTAAATCCAACATTATATAACCAAACCAATTGAAAAAAATCGCCAGGTAGACTTATTAGTTAAATTTAGATTTAATTTTTTAAAATCACAATCATATTCAGCTGACAAATTAAGAATTTGCACTGTGACAAGACCAGAAGAAGATCAAAAGGGTAAAGCACCTGACAGAAAATCCATCAGTATAATATTTTGAACCATATTCATTTGGAATTGGAATTAGCAAGCAGTTTGCATCATATTAGAAAGACTGTAGTCTAAGCAGATTGGGGGTACATGGGAGGGAGATATCGAGGGAAACTTTACAAGCCATTCTAGCTGTGAGATCTAATACTAGGGAAACATATTCCAACTGACAATTCCAACCCTGGCAGTTTATTCAGTCAGATGTCGACAGTCACACAACCTGAATTCAAAATGTACTAACCTTTAAAAAAAAGTTAATGTAAAGCACAGAATTAGAGAATCAGGGCAATCTTTTCTTGAAATTGGAAGAAGCAGTGAGACTTTAAGCCAAGGTATGAATTTATAGCATGGATGAAGAAAAAAAGTTCAGACACTAATGAAGACAACAAAGTCCAACGTAAGTGCCTTATCTTCCATCTAGACAAGCAACAGCCCTTAAGGCTTTACTTTGAGTTCACCAATTTCAGAAAACCAAACTTTCCAGTTCCCAACAGAACTGGATGGCCTGTAATTTCAGCTATATTTTCCTCTCTCCACAATTGCTGCCTCACTTATCAAATATTTTCAACATTGTTTTATTGCACTTTTTTTTGCAGCTACAGTGTTTAATTTTGCACCATGCAATATTGTGTTTTGTTTCTTATATTCCATGAACCAGTGGAGTTGGTCGGTACCATCTGAGGGGAATAATGCTCATAGTGATTTTTGGCAAGGTATACATCTCTAGAGTTAGAAAATATGTGATAGCATTGTACCAGTGGTAGCTTTGTGTGTGTCATCATGCATTTTATAACACTACCCTAAAATAAGCATTTCTGAAAAATGGCCAATATAAAGTACAACATATATATTCAACCTAGTGGTATTTTGTCATCAGTGATCCCTCAACATTGAAATTTGTCACAATGACAGCTTTCAAGCACTTTTCATCAAATGTTGTTATAAAATTCTACATTGAAAACTATGTCATTGGTGGCATTCGCAGTACAGTGCCCAATTTCAGTAGAGTGAATCATTTCATTTTTAGAAAAATATTTGTCTGTTGTTTATTTTGGAGAAGTCAATAAAAACCCTAGAGAATTTATTCAGGAATTCAAATAAGTAATCACTTTTTGTATATATTCCAGATTAACATCAGAACAGCAGAAAATTATAACCCCCCCCCCCCCAAAAGGTAAAAAGCCTCATTTGGAGAGATTTCTGGAGTTTTATCAATGTCATGATACTTTCCATATTGTTGTATCAAATCAAAACAATTTTAAGCTTTTGTCATAGCATATAGAATAACAGTACAATAATTCAAATGTGGGGTTCCACATGACCATAACCTAGGCCCCATTTGGTTGTAAAATGAATATATTTAATCAAAGACTGCTTTCCATACTTTGTTTTCCATACTTTCATAACTTATTAATAATCATAATAATTTTCCAAGTCTTTCACGTCTTCCACATCTTCATCCGAACTCTCTGAGGTGGATGCCTGGTTCTTACAGTCTGCCGGTCGACACATGGCAGTATACCTGAGGCCATTTGCAACCCACACACATCTTGGGAGTGAACATTTTTTTGGACAGTTACAGGCCAGTAGATCCAGGACGGCATCGGGTGCTGGCTGGCCTTCCATCCAGCACCACCATCTGTTCAGCTTCCTCTTCTCTCTCCATCTTCTATCCTCTATCAACAAGGCTTGGCACTTGTGGGTCCTTTTCCAAACATTTTCTCCATAAATCAGCCGGTTAGTTGGCTCGCTGTGCATGTTTTGTTAAGCAGTCCTTGCATGGTGGGAGTTGATGACTTTTGATTTCACCTCTTTTGGCACAGAAAAGGTGATAACTGAGCTCATTGACCTTGGTGGTTGATGCTTTTGGGGCATACAGGAGACATGTAATTGCCTCCAGTTTGTCCATCAGTTCTGGGGAGAGGTCCCATTCCTGACCCAACTCTAAGAATGTGTCCTGAGTTTCCCTGTTGCTGGTCAGAAGTTTTAGGGCACTTGTCTTCCCTTTGCCTGCAAAAGCGCTTACAGTGTCACATCCTGTATATGTGTGCAACCTGATGCTACCACACAGAAAGCTACCACCACTACAATGCTATCACATATTTTCTAGCACTAGGGGTGTACACCTTGCCAAAAATCACTTAAAGAATTATTCCCCCCAGATAGTACCAGTGGCCCAAATGTGGGGTCCTGGCTCACGGACTATTACTCCTTTGTCCTTTTTCATTTCCTTCCATTTACATGTCTTCTAGACAGATCAGCTGCAAATAATCCGCCTGGTGTCATTGTCTTGTGGCCTCCACCCTCGCACAGATATTCCCTTTGTTCTCCCCAACTCTTCCGCTTCACTGCAAATTAAAACATGGTTTTTTTAACCTTTTCATATTCTGATAAGAGCACATTAATATGTCAAATTAGTTTCTCTCTACACAGGTGCTGTACGACCCTTATTTAATCCTGCTTTCCTTGTCTTTATTTCTAACTAGTCACTTTATTTGTCTAGCAGGTGTTGCATTTCCTGTTGCAAAGTTATATTGATATTTAATGAAATACTAGGTCATCGGTCCACGATAGGTTTCCTCTTACTTTCCACCTTTTTTTTTACAGGAGGAAATCTACTTCGTGCCCTAGCTTTGCTTATCAAATAAATATAGAAAAATAAAATGTTATCAAAGCATAAGGCCTGCTGCATTCCACCAGCATTTTGTGCGTGTTGCTTGAATTTCCAGCATCTGCAGATTTCCTCGCGTTTGCGTTTTTAAATTCACTACTGCAAAGCCTCTGCCAGAGATGCCTACACTGAAGAAGTTTAAATCTTCTCTTCGACGGGAGTTCAGTGAAACCCTCTCTCGCTGCTCCCCATCTATAATTTCTTCGGCCCTTCAACTTTTCGATCATATTTTGACCCAGACCCGCTATTACAGCCATATATCCTTCCTTGGAACGTGTCTCCAGCTCTTAGCTTCACCCCACCCCCTCCTGTCTTCTTCTATCATTTTGGATTTCCCCCTCCCCCTCCTACTTTCAAATCTCTTACTATCTTTTCTTTCAGTTAGTCCTGACGAAAGGTCTTGGCCCGAAACGTCGACAGCGCTTCTTCCTATAGATGCTGCCTGGTCTGCTGTGTTCCACCAGCATTTTCTGTGTATTGCATTAATTTTGTTATACAGGTTTGCTTCAATTTTTAGGCACTTGTTATTAAAAGAAACTAAAGGACAAATCAGAGGGTGAAAATGGAGCAACAAGACCTGGTATGGAATTAATATGAACAAAAATTTTGAAAGTATTATATATAATTTACTGTAATTCAGTTTTTTCCCTATATTTATCATGCATTTCATTGTACTGCTGCTGCAAAGTTAACAAATTTCATGACATATGCCAGTGATATCAAACCTGATTCTGATTTCAATTCCTGGGGTGGAAACACATTATATGCAAGTAATTAAAATTATGCATACATACATGACCTTCAAACAAGAGGATCAATCAGTATAACTAATGTCCATTACATCAATTCCAGAATTTCATTTCAGATTTTTAGCATCTACATTTTTTAATAATTTCCTTTACATTAAGTTATGTTCTTTTATTGAAGCTTGCTTACAAATATTTACTTAGGATGAGACACTTAACTATTGAATTGTTTTCAAAGAAAGGCAGAAGATTTAAGCAGGCTAAAGTAGTATTACTTTGTTGTTGGCTCCATATCAGAAATCCATTCTACCCTCAACTTGCTGGACCAATTCCATTTCCTGCTCTTGTGGTGTTTGTGTAAAGTTCATGCATTATCAGATAGATAGATAGATAGATAGATAGACAGATAGATACTTTATTCATCCCCATGGGGAAATTCAACTTTTTTCCAATGTCCCATACACTTGTTGTAGCAAAACTAATTACATACAATACTTAACTCAGTAAAAAATATGATATGCATCTAAATCACTATCTCAAAAAGCATTAATAATAGCTTTTAAAAAGTTCTTAAGTCCTGGCGGTTGAATTGTAAAGCCTAATGGCATTGGGGAGTATTGACCTCTTCATCCTGTCTGAGGAGCATTGCATCGACAGTAACCTGTCGCTGAAACT
Organism: Hemitrygon akajei; assembly: GCF_048418815.1. Taxonomy (NCBI): domain Eukaryota; kingdom Metazoa; phylum Chordata; class Chondrichthyes; order Myliobatiformes; family Dasyatidae; genus Hemitrygon; species Hemitrygon akajei. The sequence continues at coordinate 33,272,813 of NC_133137.1, forward strand.
GCTTCTCTGTCTCTGGATGGTGCTATGTAGAGGATGTTCAGAGTTTTCCATAATTGACCGTAGCCTACTCAGCGCCCTTCGCTCAGCTACCGATGTTAAACTCTCCAGTACTTTGCCCACGACAGAGCCCGCCTTCCTTACCAGCTTATTAAGATGTGAGGCGTCCCTCTTCTTAATGCTTCCTCCCCAGCACGCCACCACAAAGAAGAGGGCGCTCTCCACAACTGACCTATAGAACATCTTCAGCATCTCACTACAGACATTGAATGACGCCAACCTTCTAAGGAAGTACAGTCGACTCTGTGCCTTCCTGCACAAGGCATCTGTGTGGGCAGTCCAGTCTAGCTTCTCGTCTAACTGTACTCCCAGATACTTGTAGGTCTTAACCTGCTCCACACATTCTCCATTAATGATCACTGGCTCCATATGAGGCCTAGATCTCCTAAAGTCCACCACCATCTCCTCATGAGTGGTCAATGTGATTTTTATTAAATCCCTAGTTTCAAATCCCCTCAATTTTTGAGTAACATTGAACTACATTATATTCAAATTAAGGCTGAAATCCTGACTCAATTTTTCTCCTTACTTTTAATACCCCACTTACAATATTTCAGTAAGTTAATCACTTTTATAGAACAATCTATTATTCATTAAGGCCAGGAATAAATGGATTATTAAATACTGAAAACTTAACATGATTTTTCTGAGCAGACTAATTAAATAGCTTTTTTCTGCTGTCCAAAAGTTCAAAGGTTTTCTTTTTGTTCTTTTGGGAAAAGTAATTAAGTGATTGTATTTTTGTTTTCTACACTGGGAATTTACTATAAACAGATTACTTATAATGGAATTGATGACTAAATAAAGAGTTCATGATACGGGACCACTGGAAGGAACAATAAGTCAAGGTTAAATGTTCCTTGAAAGAAAAGCTGGAATGATAATCTGAAAGTGTTTTGTTTCATCCCTAAACATCACCATCAATGTTCCATAACTAACCATACCAACAACCACCATCAAAATTAAACACTGTACTTTCTCATTTGTTTACCTTTCTTCCTTCCAAGTACTAAGTATTAGAGATACTGTAAACTGTAATTAGAATCAAAATTATGGGTAGTGATTTATTCTTAA